>NC_091437.1:50650094-51250094 GCF_964237555.1 Oryctolagus cuniculus | reverse complement strand
AACTATTCCAGTGTGGTAATGTTGGAAAATGAAACCTAATTAGCAACAGGTGAGGACTCAGCCCTCATGAATGGTTTCCTGGCATTACCTCATGTGTAGATTTGTTAGTATATGAGTGAATTCCTGATGGAAGGAAAAGTTCAGCCCCTTCTCTTTCTCACCTATGTGATGCTTTTCCCTAGTAATGAAGCAGTCCAATGGTCCTTCCTAGATGCTGGTGCCTTGAGCTTGAACTGCCCAGTTTTCCGAACCATGAACCAATAGAAATCTGTGCAATATATACAATTGTGTTTAGGTAATTCTGTTATAATAGCACAGAATTTATTAGGAAACAAGGTTCAAGACTCTACCCTAAATTTAGAGAGATGATGGAAACAAGAATATGCCTAGCACTCGAACTGTTACTATGCCACCAAAAATGAAAAAAAAAAAAAAACAAATACACATACAAATTTACAAGACAGAAAGCAGCACAGCCAAAAAAAAAAATCAATGATACCTTATGCTGTCAAACAGATAAATAAGCAGCTGTTCTAGTTGAAGCCAGGGTTGACTCCTGTCTGCCGAATTCTACCCCATCACTTCCATGCTCACCACTGTGGCTACTGAGGTACACCTTTTGAGTCTCTGGTGAATATGTGGTGAGTATATGCAATGAATAAAATAGGCTAGACAAACAAAGCAGGAGATTATAATAGATTGTAGATTGCACAGCATGTCAATACTTCTAATCATTACTCAGCAAAACTTAGATGGGTCTACTTGGAATGATTTAATTTTCCTTGGTTTTGATATAGGGGCTTTGGTAGAGCTCCACTTTAGAAAGACACATTCACATGTACTTCTTTTTTTTTTTTTTTTTTTTTTACAGGCAGAGTGGACAGTAAGAGAGAGAGACAGAGAGAAAGGTCTTCCTTTGCCGTTGGTTCACCCTCCAATGGCCACTGTGGCCAGTGTGCTGCGGCCAGTGCACCATGCCAATCCGAAGCCAGGAGTGTGCCGAAGCCCGGTGTGCCAGCGCCGCAGGTGGAGGATTAGCCTAGTGAGCCATGGCGCCAACCCACATGTACTTCTAAGGGAAGTAATCACAGAAAGTTCATAATGGACATTAATAATGCTCTCAGCATGGTTTAGGTATACAGCATGGTTTGGATATGAAAAAACCTATAACCAAATGCCTGTATGGTATTGGTTGACGCCGTTGCTACTAACAGAGGAAATGGAAATAGTGAAGCAGAATGAATTTGGTGAATCTGATGTAGATTAGAAGTTAACTAGCAAAGAGGAGCTAATGTCGGAGGTCTTTTCCTGGACCCTGCCTGTGCTACAGGTTCACTTGTACCACCCTAACTCCTCCACTTTTTGTGTAGTGGAAACCTGCAACTTCCAAGAAATAGCTCTAAGAAACAGTGCCAATCCAAAATAACTAATGTAGCTATGGACTGTAGGTCCCACGCAATGACATTTATCTAACTGTAATGTCATTATAATATAATTACCATGGCTGTCACTTCTACTCTCATCATGCATCTGATACCATGATGCTTATGAGAAAAATGGACAAGGAAAGGGATAGGACTCAAACTCTGATCCTTATGAATATTTCATTAAACCCCAACCCTGAAAACACCCCGCTGCTTTTCCAGATCATGGACCTTGCTGAGTGTAGCTATTCCTTGGACATGCCTGCACTCCTTCCTGAATGTGCACTTTCACTTACCATACAAATAAACCTTTCTTTGCTTACCTTGACCTATGTGTTATTCTCAAAGTTTTTTTTACATCAGAGATAAAAAAGTCAACCAGTACCCATGACATTTTCTGCATTGTTTTTGATGCTGAATACTTAGAGAAAGTGAGTATGTTGAAAGCTGTGAATGCCTAACTCATTCTCATAAAGAGGTGAGTAAAAGATATGTATTTGAAGATTCATTACAGAATGCAAAAAAAGGACAAAACAAAAAATCTTCATGGTGAAATGAATTTGAAGCCCAAAGGAATTAATTTATTTTTTAATATCTGAATTAATTTGTAAAATTCCCTGAGCAGTTGTTTAACTATAAAAAAAAAAAGCACTTCCAAGAAGAAGCATTAATTTATAGACATTCCTAGAAAAGTTCTGTCTAATCCTTTCTTTAAATTAACTCTCTGGCTTGCTATTTGAATATTTATCTCTGGAAACAAAGCTTTTTGCTCCCAACATATTGTCTGTGGCAACCTTTGTAGGCCACCTATGCATGCAGACCATAAATCAATTAAACACAATTCATCTAGTCAATTAGGAAACTCTAAAACACTACAACTCTCAAAACCTTCTTTGTTTTCCTTAATGAAGAAAGAAAAGACAAATGCCCACTCAAATCTGGTTTAAAAATTAAAAAAAAAATTGGCTAGACCTTAGGTCCAACAAAGAGATATCACTTCATTGACTCTGCAAGATTCTGAAATCATATCTGATAAGTGGGTATTTTTTGTACATCAATTAGTAAAAAATTGTTAACCTAGACAACTGTATGCTGTAACTAGGTAACAAATATTCTTTACTTGAGATGAGCTACTACTTATGTTGGTTCTTTCATTCAAAATTTCCTCTTGGGGCCAGCGCTGAGGTGTAGCAGGGAAAGCTGCCGCCTGCAATTTCGGCATGCCACATGGGTGCCGGTTCAAGTCTCAGCTGCTCTACTTCCAAACCAGCTCTCTTCTATGGCCTGGGAAGGCAGTGGAAGATGGCCCAAGTCCTTGGGATCCTGCACCCATGTGGGAAACCTGGAAGAAACTCCTGGCTCCTGGCTCTGGTTGTTGCAGCCATTTGGGGAGTGAACCAGTAGATGGAAGATCTCTTTCTTTTTCTCTCTGCCTCTGCCTTTCTCTAACTCTGCCTTTCAAATAAATTAATTAAAAATAATTTCCTCTTATAATCATTTCTGCAAATGTTAAAAGTGATCACAATATTGAGAAAATACTTTGAAAAATCTATTTCCTCATCCCCATCCCAAAATTCCACTTATTTTGAAGGTGAGATATAATTTAATTTGACTTAAAAACATACCCCACTTAACTTTAACCTCATTTCTAGTTCACCTTTTCTGATGTACATTCATATTCAGTTATTCTCATTTTCTGTTTGGTAACATGGAGACAGATATGGATCCCACAACAGTTACTTACAGGTAACTTTTGTGAAACAATGATCATATTAAAGGGTCAGAACAAGACAGCAAGCAAACACAATGAAGAGGTTAGTGGTACTGATTTAAAGGATTTTGGAGAGACATACCTTGTTTAGACACACTCTACTACTCAGACTACTTAACCTATTCTGGCCTAAACATCTCCTTCATAAAATAATTGTGAGAAATGTATGGAAGATGCTTAACATGGAGTTTAGTAAGGAGAAAGTGCCCAAGTAATTGATGTTTTTATTTCATTGCTAACTTTCAAGTTGTTTACAGTCACATTTTTCCTGGGGATGCTTTCATTTTTCAGTGGACAATTGCAACAAAGTTTTTCTTTGCTCCAAGTGTCCAAATAGTAAGTAGCTGAGTTCAAACTGAAATCCAGTTTCTCAAAAAATATGCATTATAATAAATCATTAAAATAATGGAAAAGAAAGGACACCTCTTCCCTGGCTTAACAACAAGCTTCCCTTCACTGCTTAGTGTGCTTTCACTCCTAATAGTCATGCCCCTGCCTGTTGTATGACAACTTGCTATCCTGCAACAGTTGTCTTTGTTAACAATCTGTTTCACTGTTTGTTCAGAGTTCCGGATGAAACTGGACCGAACTGGCTGAAGCCAAAATGTTGACTGGAGCCTGTACAGATCAATACAGACTGGAAAGTCACCTTCTGGTTCATTATAATGTAAAATGACACAATTCCAATTACATTCCAGCAGCCATCTTTGAACATGCAAGGCATGTGATGTAATGATTGATTAAGGCGCATCTCTCAGGACTTTCCACACCCTTTTTCTCTGCATGTATCACATCTATGACTTAGTTTTTATCCAGTTAGAACCTATTTACCCAGCATCATAAATTCCCAAATTGCTTCTGAAAGGGAGAAGAACTGGGTTTTACTGGTATTATTTTCTGTATAACCTTCATGTCTGTAATATACCTTCTCTCTTTCTCACAAAGTTTATCTGGTTTTTTTTTTTTTTTTTTTTTTTTGGACAGGCAGCAGAGTGGACAGTGGGAGAGAGAGAGACAGAGAGAAAGGTCTTCCTTTGCCAATGGTTCACCCTCCAATGGCCGCCGCGACCGGCGTGCTGAGGCCGGCGCACTGCACTGATCCGATGGCAGGAGCCAGGTACTTATCCTGGTCTCCCATGGGGTGCAGGGCCCAAGGACTTGGGCCATCCTCCACTGCACTCCTGGGCCACAGCAGAGAGCTGGCCTGGAAGAGGGGCAACCGGGACAGAATCCGGTGCCCCAACCGGGACTAGAACCCGCTGTGCCGGCGCCACAAGGAGGAGGATTAGCCTAGTGATCCGCAGCACCAGCCTATCTGGTGTTTTTCTAATAGCAGTTCTTAGTAGTGGGCTAGGTCTGTTGCTCCACAATATAATTTCTTTTAAAGGAAAAGTATTGGGGTGGGCATTTGGTGTATTGGTCTAAACATTGCTTGAAAGAGCCACATCCAAGTGCCAAGATTCGACCCTTAGCTCTGAAACCAGTTCCATCTTCTGGCTAATGATCATCTTGGAAGGCGCAAAGGACAGCAGCTCAAGCAAGTTGAGTAGTCCCTGGCACCCAGATTGAGTTCCTGGCTCCTGGCATCAGTCAGCCAGACCCCAGCTGCTCCAGGCATTTGGGAGGTGAACCAGCTGATGGGAAATTTGTCTCTCTGCCTTTTCCCTTTTCTTTCAAATAAATAATATGACAAATTAAAATTTAAAAGTAAACTAGGAAATTAAAACAGCCAACATTTCTATCTGCTTCTGTAAACATTATTTTGTAACTGTTGTAAACATTTTTTGTAACTGTCTTCTGAGTTCAGGAAACCTTTTCCTATATTTGGATGTTTTATATATTAAACAACACAAATGCTGAAAAATTTTTTGAAGATGGAGTGGAAAAAACTAGTATAAATCAGAAGGTTATATTTCCACTTTTTAGTTTCATAATGTAACTAACCATTTTAAATTTGTCTTTCAAATTGTTTCTTTATTCTTCTTTTTCATCACTATGCAGGAAATTTTTCACCATTTTAGAAGACATTAAACTAACAGGAGGTGAGTCCAACTGTCCCACTGTCTTATAATACAACCAAGACGGAAGAAGAAGTTCTTGGATTTCCTGGTCCTTTCTCCCCAACCCACCTTACCTCTCAGGAACAGTACATTGTAAGGTCAAGTTTTATTAGAATTTTTCATGTCCCTTTCTAAAAAGTTTTGATATGGTTGCTAGTTCTTGGAATTACTGAACTGTTGTCTGCATAGTTTCTGTTTGAAAAAGGGAGAAGATATTTCTGTGTGAGTTGGAGGACTTGAACAAAGTGAATATGATTTCATGGATAATGGCTTATTATTCAGCACAATAGTGACTTAATTGAAGAGCCACCTGTCTTGCTGAAGCACGTTGATCTTGGGTTTATCAATTTTTAGAATAAACAAGAACATGTAAATTGTTTTACATAGAAACTTGTACCATTCCCCTTTCTCCTGAGAAAACAGACTTTTTTGTTACTTGTAAAATGTCTGAGTATATTTTTTATTTCATCAAACCATAATTTTGAAGGAAAATGGTCATTATTCAAAACTAAATCCTTAATCAAAAACCTAGAATTCCACAAGAACAGAATTCGCAAATATATGTGAAGCCGAGGCCGGAACAATTTTGTTTGATTTACAAGGAGCCTCTTGTCTCTACATTTCAATGTATCCATGTGCCCCTGCCGTCATCTGTCAGACTGGGCAAATTTCCAGATAATCAAAATGTCACCGAGTTAGTGCTTTTAATTTTTATTTCATCTCCTACAAGTATGAACTCTGATTGTAATTATAGCTTCATCTGCTCTTGAATGATTTTGTTTTATCAGACAAAGACAGTACTCTAAATACCACACTGACAGTGAGTAAGGAAAACTGCTCGAGATTGGAAACAATAAGTATTCTATGTTTTGGAAAGCAGCAAACAACCTGAAAATACAGATTATACCATATGCGTCTTCAAGGCGTAATTAGCAGCTAAATATTTAAAACCTACAGCTTTCATTGTTTCATCTGCCCAAAATATTGACTGGAAGGGAAAAACAGAGCAAAAATAGCAACAGTGGAAAAACTAAATAAATATGTAGACAAAATCTAATTCCACAGGATTGATCAATTAAGTCGATCATTATTTAATAAGATAAGGGATTCTGGGGAATATTTATGCTCTGCCTCACTCAACCAGCCTTACTCAATACTACTTATGTAGATCAGGCCCTTCCCCTCTTTTCATCCTAAGTCAGATGGCTTAGGAAGACTATTTAGGATTGGCTGATACTTTTAATCTCCTTTAGCCAGTGTTTGGCCTTGAAAAAAAAAATCTATAAAACCCAGGTTTTATTCCTTACTATACAGACATAGTTATATTATTTAGAACAAGTCATTGAACAATGATATTTTAAATTCTAGTACAGACTGGCGCCATGGCTCACTAGGCTAATCCTCCACCTGCGGCACAGGCACACCGGGTTCTAGTCCCGGTTGGGGCGCCAGTTCTGTCTCGGTTGCTCTTCTTCCAGTCCAGCTCTCTGCTGTGGCCCGGGAGTGCAGTGGAGGATGGCCCAAGTGCTTGGGCCCTGCACCCACATGGGAGACCAGGAGGAAGCACCTGGCTCCTGGCTTCAGATTGGCGCAGTGCGCCAGCAGCAACACGCTGCTTGGTGGGTGAACCAACGGAAAAAGGAAGACCTTTCTCTCTGTCTCTCTCTCACTGTCTAACTCTGACTGTTCAAAAAATTAAAAAAATAAATAAAATTCTTCTAGTACAAATAAGTACTAATACCTGTCTTTCTATGATGTGGGTTATTTATATGTGGAAATGAAGTGACATGAATTTTGGTAAGTTTGTATTATGAAACTAAGTGGTATCACTTGTTACCTATTCTTTAAACAACAGCTTTTTTTTTTTTTACAGTCAGCTTTTTACCAGGTTTAGTAGAAGAACAAGCACAAGAAACAAATTCTGTAAGAAATTGTTAGAGATGTGGAAGAGCATTTTACCACATAATGGAATTTTGGTCTCACTGAACTTCTTAAAGTGTATCTACATCAAATGTTTTTCTTTAGATACAGAAACCTGGAGAAGCAAACAAGTCATTCTCCACGTCCCTCAGCTGATGTAAGGCATACTTTGGGCTAAAATTAAAGTTTCTAGAATCTGAGAAGAATGTCCTTTTTCTTTGCCAATATACTGCATCGCCTTACTTTATCCTTACATAAATCCCTAAAAATTAGAAGGCAAATATCTTTAGAGTGATAGATCATGCGTACCCCACACACATATGATTCTAAAATCTTAACATAGAAAATGCCCTTTGAATCTATCTAACTCAAAGAATATGTATGACATTTCCACTCTCATTGGCAAATGATGGTCCACTTTCTATGATAACCTCTTTTTTTTTTTTTTTTTTCTGACGGGCAGAGTGGACAGTGAGAGAGAGAGAGAGACAGAGAGAAAGGTCTTCCTTTGCCATTGCCGTTGGTTCACCCTCCAATGGCCGCCGCGGCTGGCGCACCGCGCTGATCCGAAGCCAGGAGTCAGGTGCTTCTCCTGATCTCCCATGCGGGTGCAGGGCCCAAGTACTTGGGCCATCCCCCACTGCACTCCCGGGCCACAGCAGAGAGCTGGCCTGGAAGAGGGGCAACCGGGACAGAATCCGGCGCCCCGACCGGGACTAGAACCCGGTGTGCCGGCGCTGCAAGGCGGAGGATTAGCCTAGTGAGCCGCGGCGCCAGCTGCTATGATAACCTCTTGAAAAAAAAAAAAAGAAAATGTTTTTATTGCTATTGTCATCAGTATGGAAAATACATTTAGGCTGATGATGCTTTCTGCGTATATGTGATTATAGTTTTTTCCCCACAACGGTGTTAAAAACCAATTGACAATTTCTCATTATACTCAGATATAAATTCCCAATTTTCATCTTGTCCCATAAGCCCTAAAAAATCTACATGGCCCCCCTCCAAACAACATTGCTCTCATACTGACTCACTCAGCAACAGGCACATTGGCCTCTGTACCCTCCCAGGCCATTTTCAAGCACATCAGATGTTTTACCAAATTGAAAACATCTGCATGCCACTTCTACTCAGAAAATGGCTCCTCCAAACCTCCTTCTCTTCATGCAAGTCTCTCCTTAAATGCCTTTCTTCAGAAAAAGAGACATGGGAGCACCCTACCCTGATCAAGACCCCTATTCACCCAGTCCCTGTTTCCCCTCACCCTTTCTTTGTCGTGTAGTTTATGTGTTTGCTGTTTGCCTGCTTATACCATCATGTAAAGTCTTGAAAGAAAGATTTTGTTCTAAACAATGTTTTATTTATTCTCAGTGCCCAAAACAGGGCTTGACATACATAAGAAGGTTTCAAAAAGGAATCTGAAAATCTTTAAATCTTGTAATACCGCTTTAGATATTTTATGATACCACATGGGAGAACTACTATAAAAAGTGCTCCATTAATTATCTACCTATTTTAAAAGAAATAGCTTTTATTTATCTTAGTGATAATTGTGGTGGAATGAGAAGGTCATGCCAAGATGGCCGCTGGCAACAGAAACTGACTGACAACAGGCTGTGATTGGATGGTTTCAGAAATTGCCTGGCAACAGAGTCTGACTGGCAACAGGCTGTGATTGGATGGCTTCGGAAACTGCCTGGCAACAGAGTCTGACTGGCAACAGGCTGTGGTTGGATGGCTTCGGAAACTGCCCAACAACATGGTGTGATTGGTTAGGGCATAGACCGCCCCTTCACCGGATTGGCTGCCTTGGGGATATAAGCTGCTGTAGCAACTGAAATAAACGAGTCTGCAGGCTGCTTCCCTCAGGCCTGCTTTCACCGGACTCCTGGGGTCTGTGTGGTGACTCCACACCTCTTGCCCTCACCACGCTCCTCCTTTCAGAACCTCAACAGATAATTACTCCAATCTCGCAATTATTGTATAATTACCAAGTATATTTCAATCTGTGAATCATCAACCTGAGGCACTTCAATGATTTTGTTCATTATGTGGAACACCTACCTATAATGATAATGGACAATCAGCTTAAAATATTTTTGAAATATCAGATGTATACACATATGTTTAAAAAACTCCTCAAAGGGTCGGTGGTGTGGCACACTAGGTTAATACTCTGCCTGCAGTTCCGGCATCCCATATAGATGCTGGTTCTAGTCCTGGCTGCTCCTCTTCTGATCCAACTCTCTGCTATGGCCTGGGAAAACCGTAGAAGATGGCCCCAAGCACTTGGGGCCCTGCACCCATGTGGGAGAGCCTGAAGAAGCTCCTGGCTCCTGGTTTCAGATCGTCACACCTCCAGGCATTGTGGCCATTTGGGGAGTGAACCAGCAGATGGAAGACTTGGGTCTCTGTTTCTTCCTCTCACTGTCTCTGCCTCTCAAATGAATAAATAAAATCCTTAAAAAAAACTCAAGTATTGACCAAATTAATAACTTTGCTGCTAACATTTCACCATACATATGTAATGGATCTACATACTTGCAATTTATGGATGTGAAACTTAATTTACAGTGCAGAGTGGATGAGGGAATTCCAAGTTACTTTCTGTTGACAATGGTGTGTAGTGACTAACTGGTAATTGTTATATTAGTATTGGTGACAAAAAAGAAGACAGGAGGGAGAAGAAGAGAAAGAGGGAAAGATACTATCAGAATGCAAAAAAAAAAATTCTTAATTTTGAGAATTGCTAAGGAAAAGGGGAGAATGAAAAATATCAAAGTCCTAAAATGCATAAAGAATTATAACATACTCAAGAAGCAAAAAATGAAATACACCAATAAACATAGAAAAAACTGAAAATAAGTAGACTAAGTGTCATCTGCCAAAATAGCCCTAGGTTTAGGCTAATTTTTATAGCCAAATGTCTTCAAGCTTTCATAATACCAATAATCTTTTCTTATATAAGTATTTGGTACATTTTTTAAAATTCCTATTCTGTGTTATACACTAAGCATAATTCTATAGAAAATCTGAGATAGCACAACATCAGAGAATTTCAGAAAAAAAAAGTTTTAAATGTGGGAGCAAAAACTATACATAAAATTTTGTATACTGAATTAACCAAAGTTTTGAAAAACCAATGTATCATGTTCAAGAATAATTTAAACTACAACGCAAAAATATTTACCATCAATTTTTAATAAAACTTATTGTGATACTAAATTTTCTCTATATAAATTGATTTAAGATAATTTGATAAAATTCCTTACCAATAACAAAATTTCAGACTTGTATCACAGTCATAACAAGGAGTACATAATTAAAACCTCACCTTGGGGCCGGCATTGTGGCTTAAGGTGTAAAGCCACCACCTGTGATGCCAACATCCCATATGGGTGCCAGATTGAGTGCCAGCTGCTCCACTTTCAATCCAGCTCCCAGCTAATGGGCTTGGGAAAGTAGCAGAAGATGGCCCACATACTTGGATTTCTGTACCCATATGGGAGACACAGAAGAAGCTCCTGGCTCCCGGCTCCTGGCTTTGGCCTGTCCAGGCCTAGACATCGTGACCATTTGGGGAGTGAGTCAGTAGGATGGAATATCTCTTTCTCTCTGTCTCCTCTCTCTCTCTCTCTCTCTCTCTCTCTCTCTCTGTGTGTGTGTGTGTGTGTACCTTTGTATTTCAAGTAAATAAAAGTAAATCTTTATATAAAACAAACTTACCTAATTTTGAAATACTAGAAGCAATCCCATCAAAGTCAAAGAATAGGTAAGAATGTTCTCTTTCATCCTCACTGTTCAAAAATGCTTCACAATTTCTAGTTATACTATAAAATACAATCAATAAAATAAGTCCTCACTTTTCAAAAGAAGGGAATGAAATCTGCACTTGTGCATGTTACTGAACACTTAATATATCCAAAAAAGATGGCTGGAAAACAGTTTAATATGAGATTTGGTTACCCAAATACCTAACAAAATAGTTTACTTCCTTACATACCAGAAACAGTGTAATAGAAAGCAAAATAGGGGCCAGTGCTGTGGCACAGTGGGTTAATGCCCTGGCCTGAAGCGCTGGCATCCCATATGGGCGCCAGTTCTAGTCCCAGCTGCTCCACTTCCTATCCAGCTCTCTGCTATGGCCTGGGAAAGCAGCAGAGGATGGTCCAAGTCCTTGGGCCCCCGCACCTGTGTGGGAAACCTGGAAAAAGCTCCTGGCTCCTGGCTTCGGGTCGGCGCAGCTCGGGCCATCGCAGACAGTTGGGGAGTGAGCCAGTGGATGGAAGACCTCTCTCTCTCTCTCTCTGCCTCTCCTCTCTAACTCTGAATGTCAAATAAATAAATAAATCTTTTTTTTAAGAAAAAGAAAGCAAAATAAAAGAATATCAATAATAGCAAAAATTGCATGAAGTACCTCTGCCAAAACCAAGAGTTATTCAAAGCCTAAATGGAGGGAAATACAAACTCACTATTTAAAGTAAACAACAATGCAGATACATTGCAAATATCATGCTATTCTTGGATTTTGAAATTTGATATTATCAAGACACCATTCCTGCAAAAGTAATTAGTATATTTGACATAAGGAAAACAACGCATACATTCCTCTAAATGCTCTTACTTCCAAATCATCTTTTAAAAAATATTTATTTTATTTATTTGAAAGGTAGAATTTCAGAGAGAGATAAGGAGAGACAAAGAGAGAGGTCTCCCAAAGGGAGGCAATGGGCTGGGCTGTGCTAGGCCAAAGCAAGGAGCCAGAAGCTTCGTCTGGGTCTCCCACATGAGTGCAGGCGCCCAAGCACTTGGGCCATCTTCTGCTGCTTTACCAGGTGCTTTAGCAGGGAGCTGGATCAGAAATGGAGCAGCTTGGAGCCAAACTGAACCCAGGTGAGATACCGGCATCACAGGTGGCTGCTTTGCCCTCTATGCCACAATGCCTGCCCTTCCAAATCATCTTTAAAAGCATTTCATTAAATTCTTTGCAAAATCCATGCATGTGGGAATATCACAACTTCGTCCAGTAGTTAAAGTGGTTGTTCTAGCTTAGTTTGCAGGAAAAAAGAAAACAATATCAACAGTAAGACGTGGACAAAATCACCAGCATTCTTTTACCATCATGTGTAACTATACTTGAGAGTCATAGAACTTCAATAGATAACCAGTATAAAGGCAAAAGCTTGAGGTCAGTATTAGCATTGCCAACCTTATTAAGTTCTAAGGAAATAAAGACACAAAAGTTAATTCATTTATTCACTCAACTTTTATATCAAATCAACTTTAAAATCTGCTGAGTTACATTTTAGGGACACAAAAACATAGTGAGTTACAGTGAAATTTAGTAACATGAGCTGACACAAAGGGATGGGTTTGTAACAGAGACTCATATATCTAATTCTAAAGACTACATAGTTCCACAGAAATTAAATTAATAGCGTAAATCCCAGTTTCAACCAATTCTGCGAAGAATTTGTAATGGTACTTATTGCTGTGCCCTGTCCCCTTTCAGAACTAGCAACACTGTGACAATAGTAAAGTTGCCTCATATATAATAAAAGAACTAAACTGAATACATAAATCGATACAAATGCAATAAAATGTGATTTGATCAGCAAAACCCACATTTTTTCTTAACACCAACAGGCTACTGTGTTGTCTGTATTCATATACCAACAAGTAGTAGGAATTTCTTACCCCTTGGAAATATACAGATGAGTGGACATTATTACGTACCTAAGTTGCCTGCTTCCAGAGTGAAACTTAAGTATTTTTCTCCTTAGTGATTCAACACACCCTGCATTTTAAATCATATATATATATATATGTATATACACATATATATATGTGTGTGTGTGTGTGTATGTATTTTGAGTCCAAAGGGAAAACATATTTTATTTGCCAGTAGAGTAAGTTTATTTTGTGAGAAAAGTTTAATTAAGATTAAACAAACTTAGATCGTTTGTTCGCTTAAAGGCATAAAGCTCTAAAAGTAAATTAGTTTCAGGATAATTGCTGTTTTGAAAAATATTTTCTTATGCATAAGCTCACTACTGTATATTTTAAATTAAACTTCAGATGTCTCCATCTAGACAAAGAATTCGGAGAACAACAAACCTAAAAAGTGCCATAATTTCCAAGTATCTACCAATCTACTATGACGTCTTCATTTTTTTTAAAATTTTTTGAAAGTGGAAAAGTGATTGGCTGAACAAAATGAATGGATAAAATGATGAAAACGGGAGTTTGTGAAAAACACCCATTTACAAATGAAATTTTTTCCCCTCTGGATTAAAACTGAGTATCAACTATTAAAATGGAAGGTATTAATGGAGTGGAAGGCAGCCAGCTTTAAAGATGTAATGACAAAAATAAGATGCATGTGGACTGGAATCAACTGTGTGTATGCATATATTCATTTTTAATAGGAAAGGAAAGTGGTACAAGAAACAATACTAATTAAAAGGAGTTTTTTTCTGTTAATAATAAACGGTTTAAAGGAGCAAAGGAATAGACTCTGTCTTTAAATAAAACAACAATGAAAACAGAACTTCTATACAATAACCTCCTCACATTCTCACTCTATAAATTAATGTGAGTTCAGTACAGTAAGCAGAGGCAAAATCCTTTATTTCAAGATATGTTGACATGATGCTGAATCTCACCTTAGGAATTTCACATAGTTCAAATGTTTCTTCTTTTGAACCAATAACAAAGTACTTAGATTTTTTTTTTTTAATATGATGGAAACTTTACATGATGTTTTCAGTCAGTCTGCTTACCTGTTCATTTTACTATCACATTTAAGGTGGCTTTTAAATATATGAAATAAACTTATCCTAATAATCTGTATTTTGGTGAAGGACCAAGGACAAATTGATGGTTAACTATCAAGGAAATAATTAAAAAAACAAAAAAAAACAAAAAAAAAAACAGGTAGCTGTTAGCCTTGGCCGTCAGAAGCAACTTATGTTACTCCAGCATGCCTGAAAATTAGGAAACTGAAATAATGCCAACTCAACTCAAAGGGATGACATGTTTTATGTAAAGCACCCTCCATCCACTATGACTCAAATATAATCTTTAAAGAAATGTCAAAGCAATATTTCTTGGTTTTAAAAATTAACACTCTAAGAAACTGCAGATTTTTGTGTTGTCAAGTAGATATACATGGTATGTTTTAAGGAAATCAACCACTTGCCAAAGCAACTGGGGTAAATGAGTGGACAAGTCACTTATGACCCTACTTTTACTTATTATTGAACCTTTAAATGAGGCTAACCATGTAACTACATTGTCCTTTTCTTTTTAATGCAGATAAAATGAGTAAAATATAAGTACTATGTAAGTTAGAAAGGTGTTTTTAAGTAGAGATATAAACAACACACGGGTACATAACATGTGATGCATAATATTTGATGATTTTATAAAATTTCCGATTTTACTCACAGAACAAATTTAAGGGCTACGGTATGCCACTGACAGGACTAATAATTGGACTGCATGCATATTTTACCAATTTAAGAAACGTTTTCCCTAGATGAACAGTGTAAAATCATGGTTGAGAAGTAGATATGTTAAATCTAAATTATATTCAAGATTTTTTCTAGTTTATTAAAATGCATTAGAAGTTAACTTTCCATAAATTTTAAATATCTCCTGTCTCATCATCCCAATGTATTTTCCAAATTGTTCACATTTACTTTGACATCTTAAGGTCTGAGAAAGAAAACACAGCTGAGCGATAGAAAGCTGAAAGAAATAGACTTTTGGCACAGGAGTTAAGACACTGTTCAATATGTCCACATCATATATTGTAGAGCCTGGATTCAAACACTAATTATGCTTCTGGTTCAGCTTCCTGCTGGGGCGCACTCAAGGAGGTAACAGGTGATGGCTCAAGTAGTTGATCCTTGTCACCTACATGGAAGACCCGCAGTGAGTTCAGGGCTTCTGGAACTCAGCCTGCCCATCTTTGTGAGCATTTCATAAGCGAATCAGAGGATCAAGATCTCTACCCATCTGTCTCTCTCTCTCTCTCTCTCTCTGCTTTCCAAATAAGTGAAAATAAATATTTTAAAAGAAAAGTTGTAAGGAGAAATGGGAATTCTCAGGTCCTTAAGTAGACTTGCTATTTTTTTTCTGCCTTTTTCTTTCTTTCTTTGAGGCAAATGTGGTTATGCCTCAGAGCTCAATGCTATCTTCGAAAGCAGTACCTCAGAAGATTACATGATGGGTACATCAGTCATTGATTATATAGCTATGTATATACAGCATATACACTTGTACATCTACATTTGGCTATGATTCACATTTATGAACACAAAAGTCTGGATTCTCATCATGCTAGTAATTATAATCACTAGCTTGGTATTTCAAACTCAGTTGTGTTTAATTTTTAAGCTTGTATTATATGCGTTTAATTTTATTTGAAAAGAAAAAAAAATTTGTCTTACTCTTCATCTCAACCCACCATGTATTTTCTTTTTTAAAAAACCAAGTTCGGCCGGCGCCGCGGCTCACTAGGCTAATCCTCCGCCTAGTGGCGCCGGCACACTGGGTTCTAGTCCCGGTCGGGGCGCCGGATTCTGTCCCGGTTGCCCCTCTTCCAGGCCAGCTCTCTGCTGTGGCCAGGGAGTGCAGTGGAGGATGGCCCAAGTGCTTGGGCCCTGCACCCCATGGGAGACCAGGAGAAGCACCTGGCTCCTGGCTCCTGGCTCCTGCCATCGGATCAGCGCGGTGCGCCAGCCACAGCGCGCCAGCCGCGGTGGCCATTGGAGGGTGAACCAATGGCAAAGGGAGGACCTTTCTGTCTCTCTCTCTCACTATCCACTCTGCCTGTCAAAAAAAAATTAAAAAACAAAAAACGAAAAAACCAAGTTCACAGCTTGCAAAGAGTGTAAAGCATTTGTATCCAAACTGTGTAAAGAACTTAAGGAAGGTAAAACGTTAGTAGGTATGCCTCTAGTTTTTGTCTGAGTATTCTCATTTACAAGCCTCGAGCAATAGAATTTCCCAGGCCACCTTGATACCATGGTAGGAGCCAGGAAAAAATTATGGATCCATAGTTATGACAATAAAATGGATATTACTGGCATGCACTGAGAACTTAATCTTGTGACCGGCACTGTGCTAAATGCTTTGCATGCTTGATTGCACACCAGCCTCTCAGAAACCATGAGAATTTTGTGATTAGGATCCTCTCTCTTTCTATGGACAAAGAAAACGGTGCTCAGTCTAGTAAAACATGCCAAACTATTGAGCCAGATGACTGATAGTCATGTTAAAAATTTTTTTTAAATATCATCCAACCTTGGCAGGGTAGGGAAGTTCGTGGTGCAGCAGGTTAAGCACTGCTTGGGTGGCCTGAATCCCAGACAGAAGTACTGGTTCAAGTCCCAGCCACTCCACATTTCCGATTCAGGCTCCTGCTAATGCAAATTGCAGGCAGTCCATGATAGTCCAAGTGCTAGGGTCTCTGTCTCCCACGTGGGAGACCTTCATGGAGTTCTGAGCTGCTAGCTTCGGCCTTACCTAGCACTGATTGTTGAGGGCATGTGGGGAGTGGGAAGTAAACCAAGCAGATGGAACATGCCTGCCTCTGCCTCTCTCCCTGTCTCTCTCTCCCTCTCTCTCTCCTTCTACTCTCATTCTCCCTCTCTTCCCTCTTTTTGCCTTTCAAGTAGGTGAAAATAAACATTTTACAAAATATTATTAAAATTTATTTTAATAATAGACAACTGAAATAAAAGTGAATTAAATTATTCTTTTTCTTAAAAAATTAAAATCTGGGGCTTGCATTGTGGTGTAGAAGGTTCAACTGCCACATGCCACACTGGCATTCCATAAGGGTACCAGTTCGAATCCTGGCTGCTTCACTTCCATACAGCTCCTTGCTAACATGCCTGCCAAGGTAGCATAGGATAGGCCAAGTGTTTGGGCCCCTGTCATCCATGTAGGATACCTGGAAGAAACTCCTGGATCCTGGATTTGGTCTGACCCAGCCCTGGCCATTGTGGCCATTTGGGGAGTGAATCAGCAGATGGAAAATCTCTCTCTCTTTGTCTCTCCCTCTCTTTAACTCTGGCTTTCAAATAAATCCTTCTTATTTTTTTTTTAAAAAAGCTTATAATCTGTCAAAATAAATACAGTAATACAAACAAATTTGAGGAAAATATGCACTGTTTCAAATTAAGCACATAAAAATTGAGGCTATGAAGACCAAGAATTACCCAAAGTAGGGGTGAAGAATATTAGTATGTAAAACCAACCCAACGGAAATGCTTCCTAGGTCTCATATGTATTGTTTTCTTTTTCTTGAATTTTATTTAAGGTATACAAATTTCATGTATTTCCCATATACAGATATAGGAACATAGTGATACTTGCCACCCTATCTTCCCTCCTACCCACACTATCCTTCTTCATTCTCCCTCTCTTATTCTCATTCTTTTATTTTATTTATTTATTTTTTTTTTGACAGGCAGAGTTAGACAGTGAGAGAGAGAGAGAGAGAAAGAGAGAGAAAGGTCTTCCTTCCATTGGTTCACTACCCTAATGGCCACCACAGCCGGCGCTGCGCCCATCCAAAGCCAAGAGCCGGTGCTTCCTCCTGGTCTCCCATGCGGGTGCAGGGCCCAAGCACTTGGGCCATCCTCCACTGCCCTCCTGGGCCACAGCAGAAAGCTGGACTGGAAGAGGAGCAACCGGGGCTAGAACCCGGGATGTCGACGCCGCAGGTGGAGGATTAGCCAAGTGAGCCACAGCGCAGGCCTATTATCATTCTTAATTTTTACTAAGATCTATTTTCAGTTAACTTTATTATTTTCTTACAAATCTATTTGTAATGACTGCCTGCATAATTTTTAATTCTATTTTTCCAATCCAATTTTTGTTTATGTAGGAACAATGTATATTTATTTGGGCTAATAAATCTATCTTCTTCGACAATTCAAAACACATTATTTCTTCGACAACTTACTATACACAAGTAAGTTTTTCCATCTTAAAACAGGAATCATTTGAGCCTGAATTACACTGATCAAGCTTTGCCCTGTATAGTTTGAAACATTAAAAAAAAAGGGAGAGTTTTTCCAACACACATAACATAATATTATCAAACACAGACAAGAAGTCTTAGCATAATGAGAATGTTTTGCAAATGAGAAATTACAGATAATTGCTGTTTGTTCTTGTTTTCACAGAATGAAGTGTAATTATTATTAACAAGAGGCTTGTTTCAATAATTATTTCTAGTTGTCCCAGGGCACAAAAGCATTGAAGCAGAAAACAATGTATTTTCATTTAGAGTTTTGGTTCCTAGACCATCTCTTATCACCACCAGAGGTGACAGACAAATCCTTGCTCTGAGTTTGTTCAAGTCAGGTTCTATGCAACCAAGTGTGTGTGCTTGCTGAGCTGAGTTGAATATCATCTGATTTCAATATTTCATATGCTGTCTTTAATATTATAAAATAAATTATCCAGCAATACCCCATATTATAGTTGCTTTCCTAAGTGATAAAAGATTTCAAGCATGCTTATCCAAATGAGATTGGGATTACAAGGAACAATTACTAAGAGAAAAATATGCTGTTAAGTGTTGCCCACTGATGTGCCTCATTTTAATTTTATGCTTAGATATTTAAAAATCTGTTTTGAAGTAGTATCTGCCTTAATTTATATAAAGTAAGGAATGATCAGGGCTGATGTGGCCCAGATATTCAGGTACGGCCTTCCTGGTTGATACATAATCACTGCCTTGAATCCCACTTCATCATTAAATGTCCTCTCCATCCAGTGATTATAGTGAGGACCTCACAAAACTAGCATTCTGGCCTGGATCCATTTTCATTGGTAGGCACCTATTTCTTCAAACCCCCTCAAACTCATGTTTTTAGTAACCTACTTGTTCCCCCAAGAAACTCCAGAAGGTTTCCTGAAGAGTCAGTCATGGCCCAAGTAAGCCACAGACACTGCTCTGGGCCACCCTGTGACCTGTCACCTCACTGTAACTGAGAATAAGGTGGTACTTGTGGCATGACCTAGACACCCAGCAAGTAGGAGGCTTTTCATATCAGTAAAGTCTTTTGATTTAGAGTTTTGGTTCTGAAAATAATAATAGCACTTAGACATGCTCCTTTATTATGAATAGGCATTATTATGAATAGGCACTATGTTATGCATATTTAATTCTACCAGGTAAATATTATTATTATTCTCTCTTTTACAGAAAAAATAAAAGTACCAAACAAGTAATTTTCCCAAGGTTACTCTGCTAGGATGTGCTGGTGCTGTCTGCAATGTAGCAGTTTGGCTTTATAGTTAACATTTTCTCCTAAAATTAAATAGTACATGACAGTTTTGCCTTTAATTGTTTCTAAGATTTTAATAAAACTAATTTATGATAATGATTTTCAACATCATGGCTCAACTGAAATTGAGAATTACCTTCCAGAGTGGTACAGAACAGATGATCTAAAATTTTCTTAGAAGTAAGGATAAAATAAAGTCTAGACAGGCAGATGGAATGTTCTGTTTCTGGCAGCAGGGAAGAGAAGTAACATTGTGGATACAGGGAGTTATGCTAGCACCTACGGGCAGAGCCTCTGCAACTAAAGGGGAATGGTTGGGTTTAGATGCCAGATAGCTTGCAACGGAACCAGTTATATAAGGTCATTATCTGAGCTACACCAGTAGTCAACCTCATGTAAATTAATGGTTACACAATTATTATCAGTAAAGCAATACCATTTTTCCAAAGGAAGAGGGCTAGGGGGTCGGGTGCCTTAGCAAAAACTTGGAAAGGCACAAGCACTCAACAAACATTTTGGATGAAAAACTTATCTGTTTGTCTTGTGAGAACAAGCTGTAACCTAAGCACAGCCTTGATTCCTTCTATAAACATTTAAAAAGCATTAGGAAACTACAGACATTTCTCACTTGCCTCAGCACCTGTGCTGTTACTGTAGTTTTAAGAAACTCTAATGCAAGAACCAGTATTATCTAAAACAGTTATTTGTACTTACCATACAGAATATATTTGAAATTTAAAAGGTTAAACCATTCAGTTTATTTCATGGTTTCTGCACAGAAAAAAGTAATATGATAAATAAGCATACATTACTATCTTGGGCAAAATATTCACCATTATGAAGCCAGTTCATATACACATGTGTCAGTACACATGCTCTCACACACGCACAGTAACATGCACACACACACACACACACACACTTGTATATACTTAGGCACAATATAGATGACTGACTAGATGAAAAATGAAAGAATAAATGTAGAAATACATTTAATAGCTTACCAAAAATTATTCATAAATTAATAAGCTATCTTTTATATTTCTCTGTAAAACAAATTGTATTTGGACTGCATTCAAATCTTGATTAGAACAAATGCAATTTGGACTGTATTTACATTTAAATAGAATGGAATTCTTGGGAAGTTCACTGACTGTTGGAATTTGATGATACTCTCAGGCTAACACAGGGATGTTGACTTCTGGTACAGGCTCATCGTACCTTGTTAAAATTAGAAGACATATACAAAACTGCTATTTTCTACACTTGTAGAATCAGAATGAGAAATTTCTTCATTAGTAACATTTTGTATCTGGTTTTAGGCACTGATAAGTGGGTTTGCTACTCTCCATTTTAACTAAACTCCAGTGTTTGCACTGCCTATGTGGCTGAATAGGCTTCTAGACAAATGTGTGTTCTGTGTGTTCATTCCTTATTGCAATCACATCAATTAATTATGCATTATGTTTGTGTATCTTAATGACTTATTTATACTCATTATATACACATGATTATATTACAAAAGTACTTGCCATCCTTGGAGTGAAAAGAAAAGCGATGTTAAAAATGTCTTCTAAATAGATACGTGTGGCTAAAATTAGCAGCACAGAGAAAACTGTAGGTAACACAAAGCTGCTGATTGGGGTTCTGCCAAATGTTTCCAACAGGGCTACCTGGCTGTCTTCATGCTATGAAAAGTTGTTGTTCAATGTTCTTCAGTTCTAAAAATAAATAGAAATAAATGCTCTTGCCAAAATAATGTTTTGAACCTTGCTTTCCCTTATTCCATCCACTGAATATTTCAAAACCCATAATTAACAGATGCAGCTGTATCAACACCATGATCCTTCCCATGAACACACACATACACTGTGCCTGCACACTCACAGGTATTCACGCTTGGTAAGCAACTGAGTTTCCCTAGGGGAGTATGAAAAGAAGTGCATTATTACAATGTGCCTTTTTAGATCCTATGTCATAGTCACAGATAAAAGGATTTCTATTTGTCTTTGTACAATGAGCAGGCAATTACTGAAGAGCTGCCATGCACTCATTTGGCATCAAGTAAAAGTCTCTGTATGTACTATCTCACTTAACACCCACTATAAACATACAAGGAAAATGCTACTATGATTTCAAAGATGAAAAAAAAAAAGGCCTGAAGAGGTTACTAATGCTGTTCACCTAGAAAAGGTCAAACCAGATGACCTGATGCTGAAGTCTGTTTTCTTGATCATTTAGTTCCAAGGAGGAAAATGAGAAGGCTCAAGCCTCTTAGACTGTTTTAATTTTATTTGTAATGGAATAAAGAACAGAATCTATGATGAACTTGATCTACTATAATCAAGTGAGAGCCCTTGGAGAAAGGTTTTTAAGCTACTGAAGGGAATATGCAAAAGTCACTCAGATGTTTAAGCTTGTTTAAAAATATATTTGTTTATATATTTGGGAGTCAGAGAAAGAGAGGGAGGGAGGACAGGGATGGGGGAGAGATCTTGCATCTGCTGGTTCACTCCCCAAATATAATAGCTGGGACTGAGCCAGGCTGAATCCAGGGCCTGGACTTCCATCTGGGTCTCTCATGTAACTGGCAGGAACCCAAGTCCTTGGATCATCTTCTGCTGCTTCTCCAGGCACATTAGGAAGCTGGATTGGAAGCGGACCAGACAGGAATCAAAATGGTGCCTATACACTATACTGGTGTTGCAGCGTAATCCGCTGCACAATGATACTGGCCTCAAAGCTCATTTAGAATTATTAGTTACTACAGAATCAAAACTACTCCTAAACGTGGTCTCACACACACACTGTAGAGCTGTAAAATTTCAAATAAATACACAGTAAATTTAATTCTGGCACAAATCAACAAGCCCTTCTGAGTCCATTTCAGACAAAAAAAGTTATGAAGCTTCTTTGAAAAGGATGTCATGAAGGTGATTTGTCTCCAACTTGCGAGTCCCCAGCATGAGCCCAAAGAGGACTTAAGAGCTGAATTATCTCATGGTAAACTTATTAAAGATTCATGATTCCTTGAGTTTTAATTGGGTGTGATTGATCCCCATTAGAGTATTCGTGGGTAGTAAAGTTGCCTAAGTGGTTCTCTCTCCCTCTGAATAAAAACTGCCCAAGCTTATTAAATTTGATTACACAGGACAACATGAAATATTGTTTCTGGTATAACAAATGTTCGACTTTGAGAGAATGAATGCCGAGAGATATATTTCCAGCAAAAAAAAATATTGGGCAGCTCAAATTATTATAAACCTCTTAATCATTTTACATTGCTTAAAATAATATGTGGTGTCAGAGTTCTCCTACATTTTTTGTGTGTCCATATGCTGCAGAGAGAATTACATAGTGATGTTACATGGATACAATATCCAGCTATTACCTGATGTTCAACTCTGTTTCATACCTTTCTATAAATTTCTCTCATTTTGTGAAAAATTTTTGTAATGCTTACCTTTTTTTTGTTTTGTCTTTCCATGTACGTTTTATATTTTTTTACATTTTTTGTAATGCTTATCTTAAAACATGTTAGTTTATATACACAAAATATAGTCATAAAACAGGCATTGTGTCAGTGTTATAACTCAAGTAATTTAACAACATTTAATATCTTCAAATACTTGGTAAAAACTGACTTGAACCAAAATTTTCTTATGAAGACATTTTAACACTTTGTTTTTTTCATTTAGGATTAAAATAGGCCCATTTACACATGTGCTTTATAATTATTTCCCATATATAGATTACCACTCTCTCTTTTCCATATAAATTTTTGCTGAATGAAACAAAATTTTTGCTCTATATAGTTTCCTGGAGTTTAGATCTTGCTTTGCATCCTGTTGATGATGCTTATGAGGCAATTTTGTCTCTGTATTTTCTCTATCTTGGTACTTACGCTACACTGAGAGGAGTGATAAGATTCAGGTTTTATTTTAGAAGGCCTATGTTGCAGGTAGTTCTGCTTTCTTCCATGAAAAATCAGCTTTGTGATTTTCCACCAGGAAATATAAAGTATATATTTGTCTCTTTTGAAAATATTGCCCATCATGGATTGCCATGGTCTAGATTAATTACTTCATTTTAAATTTAAAAAAAAATAGTGATACTCTATTCCTATCTTTTTCTTTTTTTTTTGCTTTATTTTTTTTTAAAGATTTATTTTATTTATTTGAAAGTTACAGAGAGAAACAGAGACAGAGAGAGAGGTCTTCCATCTGCTGGTTCACTCCCCAGATGGCCCCATCTGCCAGGGCTGTGCTGATCCGAAGCCAGGAGCCAGGAGCTTCTTCCAGGTCTCCCATGCGGGTGCAGGGGCCCAAGGACTTGGACCATCCTGTACTGCTTTCCCAGGCCACAGCAGAGAGCTGGATCGGAAGAGGAGCAGCCGGGTACTAGAAACAGCTCCCATAGGGGATGCTAGCGCTTCAGGCCAGGGCATTAACCCGCTGTGCCATAGCACCGGCCCCTCTTTTTTTGCTTTATTAGCTGAAATACTACAGCCAAGAAAAATTTTTACTTCTTACCAACAGTTTGGTTATAAGAAAATTTTTTATATACATACTAAAATAATACAAAATACTAAATGTAAAATACTGAATCCTTACCTTTTATTTGCCAGTTTTCAAGATAAATTTGTTGCCTATCAGCTTACAAAAAGTGGTTTATTGATTTGTATTTAGTGCCATTATTAAAGTATGGGTTTAAGCACACTGATGTCATTATCCTTATAGATGTTCAAATTGTTGAATGTTTAACAGCAAAAATTATTTTAGTGGATTTTTCAGATCCTTTGAGGAGATTCTAACAACCTATCAAATTTCCCTCGTTTTCTAGCATGACAGCATGTTCTGGGATCATTCTGCTATTTCCTACTCTATACTTGAGGTGGCCATTTCTTTAAGGAATTTGGATTGCTTTTAATAGGAAAGAACAAATTTCATAGTGTGGATATTAAGGCACTGAACTGTTAACAAAGCACATTAGAGAAAAGAAAATAGATGCTTTTTATAGCCCTACCCAAATCACTGTAGCTTCAGGTCACTTTTTTTTTTTTTACTTTTATTTGAATTTGTGGTAAAATTGCATTAATTTCTTATTTCGTTAAGCAAATAAATAATTACATTATTCTTTATATAATTTAATGTTGCTTACTCAGTGACTGACTCTTCTTTTATGAACCTTATGAATACAGGAGCAGAGATCTTGTTTCAATCCACTCAATATGGTAAATGCAGCCAAAGAATTGACACCAGTAACTCCATATGTAAATGGAGAGTTATTTACTAGACATTTTCTAATTAGAGATAGGAAATTCTTTCTGATTTGAAACTTACTCTATTTCAATCTCATTTACAGCATCTTAATATCATGCAGACCTATGGTTAAACTAAAAAAGTCATCAGACGACTGACCAACGTTAACATGGTTGAAGTTTTCAAATATATTTCTGAGGTTTGTTTTTCTATTCTATTCCCTTCTTTACCTTCTTTATTTTTTTCTTTATAATTTAGTTTCCTTTCTATTCTATGGGTTTAAAATAAAGATTATTAGCCCATAATTTATTTAGCAGCTTGGGAGGTTTGGATTCCAGGCTTCAGATCCTACTCATAAACCTAACAATAAATATGAACTCTCAGTGTAAAAATTTACCACTTGGAAACATCACAAAGCAGCCAAATCAGGTAATTATTAGTGTTGACAAAAGACATGTATTGCAGGAGGTAGGGCATGGGCTTCTACTTTGTTTTTGTGTGTATCTGTATAGGCAAGGAGGTGGGTGCTAAGAGACCTAGAAAACAAGTGGAAATTGGTGAGATGCAATCTTTGCACATTTCACAAGAGACAAAAACACTCCTATGCTTTATTGCCTTTACTAACCTCAACCAATCTGCTGAGTCTTCAGATTTACAGACTGAGTGGTAAACAAGCTAAAACAAAAGTGGCTGTTAAGAGGACAGAACGCTAAGCAGTAACACAGAGAAAACTGGAATGCAAAGACACCAAAGATGAGGAACCATGAGCAACAATCTTACCATGCTACTAAGGCCCTTAATGAACTTTCCTCTAGTAGTAAGGGGAGAATAGAAATGAACTAGACTTCATATGCAGTGAACTCAACTTTATACAATCTCAATTCCTAACTGGATCAAAAAAATCTCCTCCCGTTTTAAAGAACTATGAAAAATAAATATTTTCTGGAAGGGTAAAACCCAGAATTATGCTAATTCCTCATATATTTCATGAAAAATAACCCAGAAGCTAGAACAAAAGACTAAACATTAAGATAAAAAGGTAAGACCCCATAGTGATCTAGATATTAGTATAATTACATAGATTTTTAAATAGCAGTGATTACCAAGAAAATAAGCCTGGTAAAGAATTTCACCAGCATACTTGTATCCATAAGAAAAAGCATATAAAAATACTTGGTAAACAAAGAATAACCAAAATCATGAGCTTTCTAGATCACTAAGAGAGCAGGTAGAATAATTTTCCAATCAACAAAATGACAGGTCTTATTTCTTATCTATCAATACTAACCTGGAATGTAAATGAATTAAATTCACCAACCAAAAGATTTAGGATGGCTTAATGAATAAAAAAAGCCCATGACCCTACTATATGCTGCCTACAAGAAATTTATTTCACAAAGATGAACAGAGTAAAGTGAAAGTTTGGAAAAAGATATACCAGGCAAATAGAAACCCAAGCATTGAACACAATGTATCGAAGAGACACCTGCACTACCATGTTTATAGCAGTACTGTTGTCAATAGCCAAAATTTGGAATCCACTAAGGTGTCCATCATAAGTTGAAAGGATAAAGAAAATGTGGTATATATACATACTTTTTTAAATAATGAAATTCTACCATTTGCAGCAAAATGGATGCACCTGGAGGATATCCTGTTGGGTGAAATAAGCCAGACACAGAAAGATAAATACCGTATGTTCTCCCTGAAAATTTTAAGAACAAACAAAAAACTAAAAGAAAGAGAAATGAAAGAAAAGTCTGTGTGTATCAGTATTGCTGCAAATATAGTTTTGTAAATCTTTGTTTTATACCTTTGTGAAACCAATACTTAAGAACACTATACTACTATAGTTTTAATGATCTGTGATTACTTTAAAATTTATTGTATGTGAGTGAAATGGTCATTTTTATTGTTTATAGCTGTAGCCTATATTCCCACTAAACTAGAGACTTTTTGCTTATTAAACTTTTTTTTAGATTTTTATTTTATTTATTTGAAAGTCAGAGTTACAGAGAGATGTAGAGACACAGAGAGAGAGGTCTTCCATCTGCTAGTTCACTCCCCAGATGGCCACAACAGCTGGAGCTGCGCTGATCTGAAGCCAGGAGCCAGGAGCTTCTTCCGGGTATCCCATGTGGGTGCAGGGGCCCAATGACTTGGGCCATCTTCTACTGCTTTCCCAGGCCAGAGCAGAGAGCCGAATCAGAAGAGGAGCAGCCAGGACTAGAACCGACACCCATATGGGATATCGGCACTTCAGGCCAAAGCTTTAACCCGCTGCGCCACAGTGCCAGCCCCCTTATAAAACTTTTATTTAGTGAAGTATTAAGTCTTTTTACTGTAATGTAAATTTAAAATATGTTATCTCAAAAACTAAAAAGATGACAGAAAGGGAGAAAGAAGGAGGGTGGGAGGGAGACAGTAAGAAGGAGGGAAGAAAGAAGGGAATAGCATTATGTTCTTAGAATTCTATGCAGAAATTACATTGAATCTGTTGAAAACTAAATAAAAATTTTAAAAAATTAAAAAAAGAAAAGCATAAGAGATGATTAACAAATTAGAATATAGGTCAGCAGACATAAATAACTGAAGAATAGAAAAAGTAATGTGAAACATTCAGAAAAGAATATGACACATCTGAGCATGGTGAATCAGACGAGGGCAATATAATTAGAGCCTAAAAAAATAAAGGAACAAAGCAGTATTTATAGAAACATCGGCCATGAAGAAAATCCCGATGTCAATGATGACAAAAGCTCTGAAAGTTAAAGCAGAGTAGATGCAAAGAAATCCATGGCTAATCACACCTAGAGATTTCTGTGAAACTCAAAGAACATAAAATCCAGTCTTAAAACTGAACAAAGGGAAAGGAGACACATTATCTTTATAAATGCAAACAATGAGAGCGTCATCTGTCTTTTAGCAGAAATTAATACATTGCAGAAGACACATGAGTGGCATATTTGAAGCTCTCAAAAAAACTACCTGCCACCATGTGAAAATGTCCTTCAAAAACTGAACATGAAATTAAGAAATTTCATGAAAAAGAAACACAGAGAAGGTAAGAATGAAGAGAATTTGTCAATCACAAACCTAGATTAAAAGAACAGCTACAGGGCCGGCGCTGTGGCTCACTTGGTTAATCCTCCGCCTGCAGTGCCAGCATCCCATATGGGTGCCGAGTTCTAGTCCTGGTTGCTCCTCTTCCAGTCTAGCTCTCTGCTGTAGCTCGGGAAGGCAGTGGAGGATGGCCCAAGTGCTTGGGCACCTGCACCCGCATGGGAGACCAGGAAGAGTCACCTGGTTCCTGGCTTCGGATCCGTGCAGCACCGACTGTGGCAGCCATTTGGGGAGTGAACTAGCGGAAGGAAGACCTTTCTCTCTGTCTCTCTCTCTCAGTGTCTATAACTCTACCTATCAAATAAATAAATTAAAAAAAAATCTTTAAAAAAAAAAAGAACAGCTACAATGAGTGCCAATCTCAGTAGGCATAAAGAATATGAAAAGAAAAACACATACATAAATTTAAATCAATACTAATCACATGAAACAACTGTTTTGAAAATACATGAAGCATTAAAATACATACTAATGAGAGCAAAGAAAGGGGAGGGGAGGGAAGAGGAAATAAATGCCAAGGAGTGGTAATGCATTTTAGACTATCTCTGTTCCAATGGAACATTAGATAACAACAAAAAACAAGACACAGAAGATTTTAATCACATATTGAGAAACTGGATCTAATAGACAAATATACAATAGCATAACTAGTATTTGCGCAAGGTACCATTTTTCAAGAGTATATAGAACATTTACTAAAAGTAACTGTTAGACTCTATTAGGCCACTGAGGCCTGATAGAACATTTTAGGCTACTAGGCCGGAACTCCTAGGCCTGATGAAACTGGTCCCAGATAGATAATATAAAGGCTAGTGTAAGGTTTATTTCTTGGGAAAGTCCTGCACCCGGGACATTCCAAACTGCTAAGACAATGCACTGTAAACTTCACCAAGCAGCCTTTCTCACATAGGCCCCACCTTACCAGGGTCCATGTGGTGCTTTGAACCTCCACCAACAATCAGCTTAAGAAAGCACTCTGGGGCCGTCATCGTGGCATAGGGAGTAAAGCCGTGGCCTGCAGCGCTGGCATCCCACATGGGAGCCAGTTTGAGTTCTGGCTGCTCCACTACGCATCCAGCTCTCTGTTATGGCCTGGAAAAGCAATAAAAGATGGCCCAAGTCCTTGGGTCCCTGCAACCTGAGTGGGAGACCAGGATGAAGCACTATACTCCTGGCTTTGGATCTAACCAGCTCTGCATGTGGCAGCCATTTGAGAAGTGAACCAGCTGATGGAAGACCGCTCTCTCTTTCTTTCTCTCTCTCTCTCGTTCTCGCTCTTGCTCTCCCTCTATTTGCCTCTCTGTAACTCTGCCTTTCAAATAAAAAATAAATCTTTAAAAAAAAAAAAAAAGGAGAGAAAGAATGCACTCTGCCTGTTGCTCAAACATGAAGACTAGCTTCCAACCCCTGCTTTCTGTATGGGCAGGCTCAATCCCATTCTCTTTACTCCTCTCCATTCTGAAACCCTAAAATAAAGTCTTTTCTACTTTAACTACTGCCTCCTCACCTTATTTGAACCCTAATATCTTAACAGTGACCATATTCAATGTCATAAAAAAGTCTCAACAAAGTTCACATATATGAATTTATATGTGGTATAGATATTAATCACAAGACAATGATAGCAGTCCTACATGCTTGTGAATGAAGAAGAATTTTCAAAGGCAGATGAATCAAATGACAATATAAATAGTTCAAAAATATTCTAAATATATACTTCTCAGGAGAGCAAGAAAATATTTAAGGGACTGTCACATGATATCTACACGGTACACAAAGAAGTAATAAATAATTTGCACTGTAACCAATCACATTGGTGCTGTGTAGATAAAAGAGTCAATTGTTGGAGTATTTTGCAAATTAGCTGCTTCACTTAGTGTTGTATAAAATCAGTTTGGTTCAGAATTAATAGAGGCAAGTACTGCAGACGGAAGGTGATCTCAATGTCCCACGACTACGAACTCTAAGGATCCTACTGAAAAGAAAGCTATTGCTTTAATCAAATGCTTTCATGTACACACCTCGAAAGACAAATTGTTCATCTAGTGGTTAACATGAACTGAAAGTGAAAACAATTAGTATGGTGGATGCTACTTTAAGGGAAAATGTTTTCTTCACACAGCAGATGCAGGAACATAAGGCCAGCAGTGGGTATCAATGCTAAACTGTCACTGAATTACACAAAAACAACAGGCTCTAACAAAATAACTTGTGTTTTCAAACTTGCAACATTAGGAATGAGTCCTTTGCCAGTCTCCTGTAAAACAACATGATGTCCATCAATACTAATATGCTTTGAAATACACTTATAGTAAATGATAAATTTCAGGATGAATCAGGAAATCAAATGTTTCTGTAATCAAAAATACCTAGTCAGACTGTAACATCATTTTTTTTTCTTTGTAGGACAGATTTAATTCATTATTTTTCAATTCCTTCACCTTCAGTCACACTGAGCTTTTCCCTAATGTTGCTTCCCTAATTTGATAGCTCTCCTTTGTATTTATATCACATTAGAAAAGAGATACAGTTAGAACGTTAAGAAGTTAACATTTATAGAGTAGTGGGATTGCTTCCTTAGCCTCTCAACTATAACGTGGCCTATCCTCTACAAACTCTCCTACAAGGTAAACATAGACTATTTATGTATCATTTTCTAAGCTCTTCTCAAACCACATGAGAGTAGACTATTACTCCAGATAATAGGATCTGGTTACAGTGCCAAGAACTCCTCATAGTCAAAATTATCTTTGAAACTTCCCTAAATCTCCTAAACAAATGGATGGATTTATAAATACAACACTCAACAGTAATTTTGAGTATCTTAATACTTAAGAGCCATTGAAAAAAAGCCAAAGAACAAAATAAAAGAATGCCTAGTAAAGATGCGTCAGGATTTATTTCTTTATACCTTAAAATAAAAACTAAACAAAAAAAATAAGCAAAAAATAAAACAAACAAATACAAAAAACACCCTGAAAACTCAGGCCAAAACAACTCCATTCAATTCTTTAGGGATAAAACAACTCCATTCAATTCTTTAGGGATAAATGACAGATGTTTATAAAATTATATTTCAATATAAATTTGGTATCTTTAAACAGTGTGTTTACAATTAACCACATCTGATGCTGGAATTTTTATGTAACTCACTTTAAATTAAACTATTCAGCAAAATGGATAAACTAAAACCACCTAAAAGTTTCAACTGAAAGAGAAAAGAAAAAAAATCTATAATGTTTAAAGCTTTAAAAATCTCAACATATTTTTCTAACTGATTTTTAAAACCAAAACATTCAGTTTAAATACTCCACATAGATCTGTTTATATATGTGTATGCATTCATGTGTAGATTACATTTTTAATGAGTTTGATAATTTGGCAAAGGCAGTGCAATTGTGATACTGGGCCAGGACACCAACTATTATAATACATTTCCCAGCTTGCTTTCAGACATCTTACAATTAATTTTTCACATTCTGACTCACCAAATTTTTCCTATGATATCCTTTTGATTTTTTCTATCTCTAAATCTTTTATGCATTATGTTTTTTCCTCCCAAAATACAATCAAACTCTTCCCTAGAGATTTTCTGACTTCTCCACAGCTTTTAATACTCCTCTTTCCATGCTAAGTACCCATTCCTGGCCAGCTGGATTATCCACAATTTTATACCTTGAATTTTCTGATTTTCCTGAATGGGTCTTGTCCTTATCCTGATCTATAATATTATTCTGACAATCTCTGCTTATCAAAAATCCTCAAAATTTCAGCTAAAGTAAATTCTGATAGTCAACTGGGTGATGTACTCATAGCAGAATGCTACTACAAAACTTTTCATTTTAGAGATTAACACTTCCCCATCTCTCACTAGATGGGAATGTCAAGTGCAAAAATTGGAACTGAGATCACAAAAGGACGAGACAAAACACAAGTTGAAGGTTTTCCCTTTTTTTTCCTTCTTTGGTCAATGCCCAAATTCTTAAATCAAATTTCACAAGAGAACTTAAGGCGTGAGAAGCTGTTCTTTAATTGGCAGCAGAATTTCAATATTCAATACTCTCTCCATCAAGCTGAAACACTGCCCTTTGCTCAGTTGATATGCCCGTACTTCTGGCCACTCAAGAATCACAATAGATACGAAGACACACCAAAGAAATTGCTTTTACACCAGCACTTGCAGTCGTGGAATAATCACATCTCACTATTTACCTGCAGGACTCAGAATTCAGGCCAGACAGGTCATAGCAAGAGCTAAGTGTTGGTGTCATCATTACTTTGGACTTCTACATAATAGTATATCCCATCTTTCATGAAAATGTGAACTCTAATACTTGGAAAAGTGACTCAAGTTTCTTACAATAAAATCAGATGCTGAAATTCAGATCCATCTCTATTGTATCTTGACTTATAATTATACCACATTTCAGGTGAATTTTCAAGAAATTTCAGTCGAAGTCCTTTAAAAGGAACAGAGATTTACCAAAATAAATGAGATGCCTGTGTTATTTTTGTAGTTATTTTCTCTCTGTGTGTATGTGTGTGTAGAAAGAGAGAGCTCTAAGGCTGGCACTGCAGCTCACTAGGCTAATCCTCCGCCTGCGGCACTGGCACCCCGGGTTCTAGTCCCGGTTGGGGCGCCGGTTCTGTCCCGGTTGTTCCTCTTCCAGTCTGGCTCTCTGCTGTGGCCCGGGAGTGCAGTGGAGGATGGCCCAAGTGCTTGGTTCCTGCACCTGCATGGGAGACCAGGAGGAAGCAACTGGCTTCTGGCTTTGGATCAGCGCAGCGCGCCAGCTGTAGCGGCCATTTGGGGGGAGAACCAATGGAAAAAGGAAGACCTTTCTCTCTGTCTCTCTCTCTCTCACTGTCTAACTCTGCCTGTCAAAAAGAGAGAGAGAGAGAGAGATCTAAAATTTCCATTTTATTTTATATTTGATACAGAGAGGAGTTGATAGAGATGGAGATAGACGTGGAGAGAGAGAGAGAGAGAGAGAGAGAGAGAGAGATTGATTTTCCATCTGTTGGTTCACTCTCAAATGCCTGTCTGAACTGGGACTTGCCAGGCCAAAGTCAGGAGCCAGGAACTCAGTCCTGTAATTCCAAATGGGTGGCAGTGACACAAATATCTGAGATATCTTCTGTTGCCACCAATGGTGCAAATTAGCTATACAAGAGGTAGAATAGCAAGGACTCATATCAGGCACTCAGATGTGAGATGCAGGTATTCCACGGTGGTTTTAACCACTGCATCAGAAGTCTGCAACCTGGGAGTATATTTCAAGAAGTACTTTTATATAATTAGAAATGTATTTTGATAAAATTCATGTTCATAATGAGAAATACTAGATACACCAAAAATGCAAGTAGTTAGATTTAAAATGTGAGAACATAACAATATATGAGTTCAAACATGTTATCTTTCAATACAGTTTTGCCTGGGTAAATAGTATAGAATAAAAGGAATCAAAGAGCAAAATGTGAACTTTTTTCATTAAAGAAAATGGAAGTAAGAGGACACAGATACATTTAAGTAGAAATGAACAATAAGGCCTCTCATTAGTAACTACCTTTTCCGTTGACGCCTCAGCTTCTTTTTTTCTTTATACTTTTTCTGTGACTTACATTCTTCTTCCTGTTACTAATAATTTGCCTCTCCAAGAATCGTATTATTAGTCATAATTTCTTCCAACTCTACTTGATGCCATCTCCCTCAGGGCTCCAGTTGTTCTTAAATACTTCCACATCTTTATCTGCAGATAACATCTTTCTTTTGCTACAGTTTCTGTTTTAGTATGCAAACACTAAAATTCCCTCTAAATAGCAAAGTCACTCCCAAATAAATATCCCTTTGAACAATACTTCCTTCCTTGGACCAAAATACTGTATCCTAAAGCAGTTAAATCTGGTTAATACAACATTTTTACAGTATAAATAACTTTACATTTAAAATGAGGCAGCATGACTTCTCTGCTGTAGATCAAACACGTTTGCCATTTTGTCTGCAAAGCCTGACTAGTCTCTTATTAGGGTTAGGACTAGACCCAGTGGCTTAGTAAAAAATAAGAACCTATTATTCTCGTTCAAAAAGTTGGTGGCAAGAGGAGATGTATTCTCCATTATGTTAATTAGCTCAAATGACTTAGAGAAAGTTTGTTATTCTCCTGGTCAGAATAAAAAAAAGAACCAGCAGCGTCTGAGCAAACTTCAGTTCCCACAGCAAACGCATTCTGTTTTGCTACTGGTTTGAGCCAATCAGTTTGGTGTGATGAGTCACAATAACCTTTTATTATCTATAAGAAAAGCAGGGGTCTTAAAGTTTGTGTTTCAAACATATCTAAAAGATTCATGTTCTGCAAATAAAGACCCATTTAACTGGAGGAAGAAAATAATTTACAGTTACACAAGTAAAATGAGAAAGTTACTTTTTTTTAAAGATTTATTTTATTTATTTGAAAGACAGAGTTACAGAGAGAAGTAGAAACAAAGAGAGGTCTTCCACTCGCTGGTTCATTCCCCAGAAGGCTGCTTTGGCTGAAGCTACGCCTATCTGAAGTCAGGAGCCAGGAACTTTTTCCTGGTCTCCTAGGCGGGTGCAGGGCCCCAAGGACTTGGGCCATCTTCTGCTGTCCCAGGCCATAGCAGAGAGCTGGATAGGAAATGGAGCAGCTGGGTCTCAAACCTGCGCCCACGTGGGATGTCGATGATCCAGGCCAGGGCTTTAACCCATTGCGCCACAGCGCCGGCCCCGAAAGTTACTTTTTTTTTTTTTTTTTTTTGACAGGCAGAGTGGACAGTGAGAGACAATGAGAAAGGTCTTCCTTTGCCGTTGGTTCACCCTCCAATGGCTGCTGCGGCCGGCGCACCGCGCTGATCCGATGGCAGGAGCCAGGTGCTTCTCCTGGTCTCCCATGGGGTGCAGGGCCCAAGCACTTGGGCCATCCTCCACTGCACTCCCTGGCCACAGCAGAGAGCTGGCCTGGAAGAGGGGCAACCGCGACGGAATCCGGCGCCCCGACCGGGACTAGAACCCGGTGTGCCGGCACTGCAAGGCGGAGGATTAGCCTAGTGAGCCGTGGTGCCGGCCCAAAAGTTACTTTTAAATGAGACAACTACCATCTTACATGGCTACCTCCACCCTGTAGATGTCCAAGTGGTCCTGTAAGCTGTGCCCTCACCTCTCTCAAACCTGAGCTTGTCTCACAACTATGAGCCTGTTCTTCCTTTACTTCTGTTGCTAGCATCCAAATCACCTTGTCCCATTTATCAGTCACTAATTTATCAGTCACCAATGTGGTAGACATCTCAAATCCAGTCCTACCACGACTACGCTGGAGTAGGTACCCATCATCTCTCACTACCCTAAATGGCATAGTTGTTCTCCACATCTTCCCAGTGATTCTTAGTACAATGCCCCCATCAGCAGTGGCAGGAGTTTTAGAAATTTGGATTCATGGGACATATACCAGACCTAATGAATCAGAAACTCTGGGAGACAGAGACCAGCGATGTGTGTTTCAAAAAGACTCCAGACAATTCTATCATATGTTAAATTTCAGAGGCTCAAAAATAGAGTTAAAATTTAAAAACACAGATAATACCATATAAACTGCTTGGATAAAACATTCAGTGACAAGCAAAGATTCCTTATCACACTGGACACCAGCATTTCACCAATATCTCTTTACTCCATCCACTGCCCCTGCATTTTAGCCACTTAAATTTCTTTATCTTCATTTTACAAGAAACTTGCAATTTAGGGGAGATTAGCATGCACCAGGATAAACAAGCCCAAATGACAGTGATATCATATCCTTTTTTCATTAAGCAATCCTTACCAATTATTTGTTGGTTGGTTTGCTGGTTTGTTCTTTACTAGGCTTGTTTGCTTATTTGTTTTACACAGGGATTAGATGAATAAGTGGAGGAATAAACAGAAGAATATAAAAGAAATAATGCATGAATATCCAAATAACTTTCTGAAAATAGTATATGTACAATATATAATAAAATAAATCAAAATAATTTAATTAAATATCAGTTGATATACAAGCAATATTGACTTAAGTGCCTAATTTAACTTATTTGCATTATTTACTATGTACATCTTAATAACATCAAAAGAATGAAAAACATTACATTTTATTCCATTGGTTACACAATTTTGAGTTAAATGTTAAAATATTATCATAAACTTGCCATATGTCAAACTCCTATTAGTAATTCTCCATTTGTAACACAAGGATTAATTGGATTGGAGGCATCTAATCTACTTTTGTTATAAAGCAATATATGTTTCAAAGCAACTGAGAGTTAATACATTATTCTCATACTGGAAAACTTTTGAGAAAGAAAGGAGGAAATAACCAAATAGTTGATGTGACAATGGGCATAAACCAAAACATTCTCAGAAAACTCTAAATATCACTTACTAAATTCATTAGTGCACAAACTTTCAAAAATCTAATTTTTGAGAATGCTTCATGGTAGCAAACCACAGGTAAGACAAACCTCCTCACAAACTGGATACGATAAACTCTGCTCTTTCAGGAATGGATTCTTCCATAAATGTCTCATTGATTTTTTAGCTTTTTATCTTCTTGATAATGGGTGATCATATCAATAGAACATCAAAAAATAATCCTTTAAGTAACTAATGTCTCAGCTTAAATAGAAATATGCCAAAATATCAAGAAGCAAACATAAAAGTCTTTTCTATTTTGTCTATATTTCTTTTTTATACTTACTCCTTTTTAAAGAAAGGATTTAACTGACTTAATATTTCATTTTTTTTCCTCTAGCTCTTAAAAAAGAGTTTTAGGACGGAGAAACTTCCTGACTTTATAATGTGTTTCCAATACAACTTCGTGAATTATGCACCTTTCTTTAGCACGGTTTTGAGATGACTGAAGCTTTGGAAAAGCTTCATTATCTAAACACATTTGGACTGATGGGAGGCTGGATATGTAATTTGCTCAGATGATGGATTGCCAATGCTGAATAATGCAGAAAATTTCAATACTGTGAATCACTCTGAATGTGCAAAACTGGGCAGAGAGCCAGAGAGGTACAATGGATTAATGGGCTTATCTGTCATTGCTGAAGATATGAGTTCAAATCTTGATGCCCAGAGGAGAGAAAATTGGCCTTTAAAGCACAGATCTAAGAACTCAAAAGAACGTAAAAAAAAAAAAAAAAAAAAAAAAAAAAAAAGGAGTTTAATAAAAGAAACAAGTAAGCTGTCTGCAAATTTTTTAAGTTTGGAGGGGAAATATGAGAAAAAATTAGAAAGTTTAAGATTTCTCATTATCTGGCCAACATGTAAATGCCCCATCCTAGACCAGTTAAACACGTGGTAACATTAGAAGAGGCTCTCATAAGTGTGCAGTTGTGGCTCATTCTATAATGAGCACATTTGAGCAACGACAACAACAAAAAATAGGAAATAAACTGGGCTATTCTTCCAGCTAAAGTTTTTATTTTACTTAATATTTTTTGTATTAAATAGATTTGTAATTTGTATTTAAAATGAGAAATAGCTTATGTCACATTTTCTGTGCAATTTGAGAACTTTTTAAGACAATATATTGTTTTCAAATATTTTATCCATGAAAATGTGCTTCCCAAAGTTACTCAGCAAAAATGTGGTGTAACTAACATCAAAGGCCATTTTTGACCCACAAGGTAACATTGTCATGTATGATTATGAAGGTCCGTCACTGTACAAGAGTGACAGCCAAGGAGGAAAGGGAGGATTTAACTTAACCCGTGCTCTAGTCAACTAGCTGGGGGCCCTTGGGTGGCAGATTGTATTTTCCAAAGGCTCACCCAGTACATAGCCCAGCCCACATGCATTTCTTACAGTGTCGTTGTAATCATCCTCTACTGAAAGTGGAATCTATGTTCTCTTTTCTTCAACTGGGCAGAATTTTACAACTGCTTTCAGCAACTGAATGAAGCAGAAGCTGACACTGCATGACTTCTGAGGTCAGGTTATCAAAATCATGACTTTGCCTAGTGCTTTCTTGGAACAATTACATTGGGTGGCAGACTATGCCAATATATTTTTTAATTAGTAAATTTATGTTTGCTTACCAAGATAGATTGCAATGTACTTGATACAGTACAACCTTTATTTTTGGGGGGCAAAAGGTGAAAGTGTTGACAGTAGGAATCAATCAGGAACATTGTAAAAAGTAGTATTTTTGAGAGATGTTTACAAGCACAAAAAGGAAATCCAGTTTGAAACTCAGTAGAATACTAAACATTCCTCAGATAGATGAAATCAAAATGAAACAGGCTCACTGACTAAAGTTCTTTTTGTCACTAGAGATGGCCTATGTTTGTATAAAATATTGATATAACAATCACACAATTTTCCTAAGTGATAACATTGATAAAAGACACGATGAACTCGAAAATGTGTCTTTGGCAAATACAGTCAATATTCCCCAAAGAGTTCTACATAAATAAAACATGTAGGAAAGCATAGCACAAGGTAAAACGTGTAGGAATTTCATCAGTCATCTACCTCCTTGAGTTATTTTAAACTCTAGCTACAGTGACCAATGAATATTTTCATGGCTGTTATAGATCCATGAAAGTGTTAAGATCAAAAGTTACATTCCGTTCCAGAAAAATAGACTCTTAACTCCTTTTACTTTATCAAGTTAGGCTATAGACTTTTATAATGTACTATATCATTAAAATAGAAGAACAGTTATCTTTTCATTTTAAAAAAGTTTAAATTTACGCTTTCTTTTATTCTTTTAAATTTACAATTATTTAAAAATACATTCTCCTCTCTTTCATTGGCCAGCATTAAACTACATTGCTAATCTAATTTTCCCCTGAGATGATCCCACTCTCAGGGGCTGGCACTGTGGTGTAGTAGGGTAAAGCCACTATCTGCAGTGCCGGCATCCCATATGGACGCCGGTTCTAGACCCGGCTGCTCCACTTCCTATCCAGCTCTCTGCTTAGGTCTGGGAAAGCAGCAGTTGATGGCCCCGGTGCTTGGGCCCCTGCTCCCACGTGGAAATCCCGGAGGAAGCTCCTGGCTCCTGACTTTGGATTGGCGCAGCTCCCGCTGTTGGGGCTATCTGGGGGAATAAGCCAGCAGATGGAAGACCCCTCTCTCTCTCTGCCTCTGCCTCTCTATAACTGCCTTTCAAATAAATAAATAAATCTTAAAAGAAAAAAAAAAAACTACTCTCTGTTCAGATGGCATGCAAATCGGAATAATTTGCTTGTGTAAGAGACAAGGGTAAGACTGCTGCTTCTGGTGACAGCAGCAAAAGGGCCTCTAATGTTTATTATTTCTTGTTCCTGGCATGGTGGAGTATCTCCACAGGAATGTCTTCTGGCAGATGAATTTTCTAAGAAGAAGATCTACTCAGGGAGCCATGGCTATTCAACAAAGTCATTTTAGGAAATCTGTGAAAATATTTGAGGGTTAGACTTCAATTACAACACAAGCAACTTATATTAGACACTTAGGTATACTAGCAGACTAGAAAAAACTGTAAACAATAATGATGTTTTTTGAAACTTTTCTACATGTGCACCTGTCTATAACAACTGAAACATGATTTTTATTTAAGCAGGGATGGACACACAGAAAGCAACTGCTTGGAATTTATGAGTTCAGTGGTTAGATGCTTCCAATCATGTATTTTGCTTTGGTTTTGTTTCATTTTTAACCAGCCAGGGTACAAAGTTCTCATGTATATATAGCAATTTAAATACGTATGCTCAGACAAGAACAAGGAGAGTGACATTTTGTCATGCGCACAAGTTCTCAAGCCACTTTGCTAATGGCCTAAATCCCATTTGTGTGAACAAACAGGGGGATGTAAATCTCCCTTTTTGCAGTCAGTTTCAGTTTGCAATATCAGCTCCCTGGGTATGATGCTCCTTTAAATCCTGACTATTTTGTATACTATATGGAAGCCAACTACTGACCTCCAGCCAGGATGTCTAGTATTCAATGAGAATAGTTACCTATCCCCAGAGCTAAAGCAATAAATGGTACTGGACATGCTGTCAGGCTGTGTGTCTGTCCTCAATGATGTACCAACCTAAAGTATTTTGCAAAAGTAGTTTAGACTGAATTTACAATTTAGACTAAGTTGACATTAAAATTGAAAAAATAAAGTAGTAGAGGTAAGAACAGCAGGAATCTACAGCTGTTCTGAAGAAGTACTGCGCTGCATACCATGTTAGCCACTTTGTATTCACCTTTTTGGTTTTGTTTTTTGTTTTTTGTTTTTTTGGATTTATTTTGTTTATATGAAAAGTAATGTTACAGAGAGAAAGAAGAGAGAGAGAGAGAGAGAGAGAGAGAGAGAAAGAGAGAGCTAGAGATCTGTCTGCTGGTTCACTACCTAAATAGCCACAGCAAAGATAAAGCTGAAGCAAGGAGCCAGGAGCTTCCTCTGGGTCTCTCGTGTAGGTTCAGGGGTCCAACCACTTGGGCCATCTTCTGCTGACTTCTCAAGCCATTAGCATGTTGCTGGACTGGAAGTTGAGCAGCCGGGACTAGAACCGTCACCCTTATGGGATGGCAGTGCTATAGGCAATGGCTTTACCACAGCGCCACCCACATCTTCTTTAATTACCTCTCCAATACTGCAGATTATGGACTATTATTTCTCTTGGAGAGAAGATGAAACAGAATCACGGAAGTTAAGAAAATTCTCCAGTGATAAACTTAGTTTTACCTCTGATAAAAGGAACTCATAGTTTTAGCTATGCAAAGCAGTTATAACTCTGATTACAACTACTATAATCATGACCCTCCGGATATTGTTTGTGCTGAGTATGTTTCACTTGCTTCACTGAGCAGATTACACAGTTTAATACAATTGTTATGATAGATTTGCTTTTGACTCGTATAATAACCTGAAAGAATGGACATCTGCTTGCAAATGTATTTTATAATTGCTTTTAAAATAGGACTTTGACATTAAAGAAAATGATAATCCAAGCCTTCACGAAAATGTTTCTAAGAGTAAACATGAGACTTTGTGTTCCTGGCCAGTTTTTATACTGAAGCTAGAAACAGAAGGGATTATTTCTCTATTGCCTAAACATGTCTGCATTGGCATAAACAGTCAAATTTGACACTTGCCATGCTTAGTTCTTCACTACTGAAATTCTTAACGAACATAGCAATACTGGTTACTCTCCGCAGCAGACCATACGGAGCCTAATCTGTACTTAAGATAGTTTGTTCAAACGACAGCTAAATACATTTTAAGGTCCTGTGACTTAATTCATTAATGCCACAGCTTGCCACGACCTTCAGTCAGGGTCATATAATTCTCAGTGGTCTTTTAACATTAGACATAGTAGGAAGCTACTTTGTCTAGTAAGAAAATGCCCTTGATCCGGCAGGATATAAATCTGACGGTGTGCTGCTCTCTTAAGAACGGGCCTCTCTTCTTTCACTCAAGACTCTCATGGCATTAACCTAAAGAACCCTGTCTCACCAAACATTGCTCCTTCACTCTCTCGGTCAAATGCCGTCTGCTTTCTAGCCTTACTCTTTCCTTCAAAGAAAGAACACCTGTTTTATCATTTTACTTTATTATTTTATTTTCACTCTCCAATACCTCAAACAGATGAACTTCCTTGGCTCTATTGATTTCTGCTTGTATCGATTTTTTTGTGGCAAGTATTTATTGCCTATTTATCCCCTTAACCTGCTGCACTTTGCCTTCCTGGCTTTCCAGCTGGCGGAAGCTGCCCTTTTGAAAGTCACCTGAGATTTGCTAATGACTGAATTCAACAATTTTTCTTGGGTCTCCTCTGCCCATCACATTTTTTTAAACTTCCCTACGCCACCTTAATAGTTATAGCTAACGGGCACTAACATTTCACTATTAGGCACTTATAAGCTCTTCTTAGAGAAGCCTCCCAGAACACTGCATGTGGCTATTCTGTTTAATAACCATTTGCAAGTGAGAAAGTAAGGCTCACACAGACACAGTAAGTCATGCAGTTGCATGTGAAATACAAGGGCTTCACTCCATAGCCTATATGCTTCACTTGGTGGTAGTCTCTTTTCTGAATTTATCTCTATGAATTCAGCAACATGCATGACAATCACCCTCTGCACTGCACTGCAAAATTTCCCTAAAAGATACTGCATCTTCCCAGTTAGGTCAAAATTTCCTAGACTGCAATGATTTTATTTTTAAAGGATTTTATTAATTCATTAGATTCTCAGAGTCACAGCATATACATGATAATTACAAGGCAACTCTCAGTAATTCTCATGTTACTGTGAGATTAACACAAAGAGAACAGATTCCATATAGCCCACAGATACAATTATAAGAACATAATGATACTCTATTTCCTCCCTCCCTCCTCCTTTCTCTTTCCCTCTTTCCTTTTTTAATTTTGAGATAATATTTTGTAATTTACATTACAGTCAAATGCTCCATTAAATAAGAGCTCACAAGTTAAAAGACCATAGTTAAGTGGGAATATAGGTAAGGTCTCAAAACAATAATCAAATGAAAAGATGCACATTTCACTCATCTACAGTGAATTTAAAAGCAAGCACACATCCTTAAAACTACACTAGCGTATTATTCTTAGCCATCAGTTTAACAAAGATATAAAATAAAGTTTGACAAACTATATTTGCAGCAATACTGATGCAGGAATTTCTTTATTTTTCCTCAAAACATGTGATTCTTAGGTTGCCTAAGAAACATTGTGTTTACTATATTCATAAAGTTGAAAGAAGGTAAAACATTCTTCATTCTTCCTGACATTTAATAGCTTGAAAGAGCAATAAGTAGATTTCACTGACCCAATCTTCTCAAAGGAAGAGCGAATTTTACAAAGTGACAAAAATAAGGATACTGCAGGAATATCTAGGGCTTTAGAATACAAAGGAGTGACACTTTCAACAGTTCATATACTTTAGGAGGTATGAATTTGTAACAGTAGGGATGGGAAATATTAGTATCTCAGTTAAGAGATGCATTTGTCTTTCCAATTTTCTTGTTTACTCCAGAAGAGTTTAACATCACCAGTGGACTACAATGTAGAGTGGAGGGAAGAGGTGGCAGGAAGAAAACTCGGGAAAGAAACTCTAAGGATGTTGGCCGTGGGTTTTTCATAAATTGCTTTGATTGTATTGAGGAATGTTCCTTCCATACCCAGTTTGCTTAGAGTTTTCATCATGAAAGAGTGTTGTATTATATCAAATGCTTTCTCTGTGTCTATTGAGATAATCATATGTTTTTTCATCAAAATGTCCATTCTCCCAAAAGCAATTTACAGATTCAATGCAATACCGATCAAAATACCAAAGACATTCTTCTCAGATCTGGAAAAAATGATGCTGAAATTCATATGGAGAAATAGCAGACCAAGAATAGCTAAAGTAATCTTGTACAACAAAAACAAAGCTGGAGGCATCACAATACCAGATTTCAGGACATACTACAGGGCAGTTGTTATCAAAACAGCATGGTACTGGTACAGAAACAGATGGTAGACCAATGGAACAGAATAGAAACACCAGAAATCAATCCAAACATTTACAGCCAACTTATATTTGATCAAGGATCCAAAACCAATCCCTGGAGTAAGGACAGTCTATTGAATAAATGGTGCTGGGAAAATTGAATTTCCACGTGCAGAATCATGAAGCAAGACCCCTACGTTTCACCTCACACAAAAATTCACTCAACATGGATTAAAGACTTAAACCTATGACCCGACACCATCAAATTATTAGAGAGCATTGGAAAAACCCTGCAAGATATAGGTACTGGCAAAGACTTCCTAGAAAAGACCCTGGAGGCGCAGGCAGTCAATGCCAAAATTAACATTTGGGGTTGCATCAAATTGAGAAGCTTCTGTACTTCAAAAGAAACAGTCAGGAGAGTGAAGAGGCAACTGACAGAATGGGAAAAAGATTTGCAAACTAATAACTTTACAAATTAATTAGTCCTACTCTGAAAATCTGAAATCTGAACATTCCAATATTTAAGTACTCAAAAAGTTTCAGGTTTCAGAGCATTGCAGATTTCCGATTTTGAAAGTAAGGGTGCTCAATTGTGTTAGATTTTAAGGATTTGAGTTCTATCTTTTACAAATTCAATTGTTATTGAAAGAGAGAACAATTAAGGGGGAAAAAAAGAAGAGAAATTGGGTAATTTTACGTCCAGAATCTTGTTTGTTAACAGCACCCTCTAGGGCTTTGGTCAGTTTCATCTGTTTCCTGGTTGTTAAAAGTCCACTTTGAAGTGAGGGCTCTCTAATTCTTCTCTCCTATTGTAATAATTGGAAAAAAGGACTGTTGGTAGAAGGTGTGAAGGCATCACACCCCATATTTCCCCATTTTATCCCCTTTATTAAACTCCACTTTCCCAAAATTTCTGAACATCAATTTTCCAAGAGGAGAATATGAAAATGCCCCTGAACAATCTAAAAATATGCTCAAACTCATTCCAAGTAAAAGGAAAAAAAAATAAACTTCACTGAGGTACCATTTATCACCCATCAGAGCATCACATTTCTTTTTAGGAGACAACATACTCAGTTGTTGACACTGTGGGCATAAACTTGCTCATAGATAATTAGGCATGAGCAACAGAGAAGGGGCCACAATACCCTCACACAAGAAAGGACCTAGGGGCCTTACTGTTTACCTGGAGTCTACCCAAGAGTGCTCATTTTGCAGTTTAATGTGCAGTGTAGTTAAAGTGTTAAAACGGGAACTCACACAAGAAATTTGAATGACCCTGCTTTATCATACCATCATTATAATAAAATTGGCATTGTGGTCCATGCCCCTTCCGGCTACATCTGTGTGGATTCTCGATGCATGCTGAGAAGCCACATGTGCAGAGATCACAAGGCAGGCAATTCTGAGTTGCCAAAAACATCAGTCATGAGCATCATGGCCACACTACAAGTCAATGGTCCCAACACTTCAGGGATGAAGTCTTAAAACAGAGAAGAAGAGTACAACCAGCCTGTCCTGTGAGAATTCAACAAACTTCTGCTTTACTGTCCCTACTGTGGTCTGTCTGAACTGTAATTCATTAATCTGTTAGCACAAAGGAACTGAGGCCAGTTGGCCCCCACTGGTGACAATACTCTGATGATGGGAAAGGAAAATAGTAAAATCCTCAACAACAGGAATTTCAATATATTTAGCAAAACTGTATGTGCAGATAACTGACTGATTCCCTAACTCTCTTTCTAGCATTGCTACTGAAGTTAGAACTAGAAAAAAAATACAGAATGATTTATATACAAGGTTGTTCACTTTTTCTACTATTAGTAAAAACAAAAGACAGGATTATACTACATGTTCATGGAGTGGGGAATAAAAGAATAAATTAGTCTATTCAGAGCCATAGGACACACAGTAACAAGAAGCAAAAATGAATGAAGAGCGGCCTACATTGTGGTGTGGTGGGTTAAGCGACTGCCTGCAATGATGACATCCCATATGGGTGCTGCTTTGAAATCTGGTTGCTCCACTTTCCATTCAGCTCCTTGCTAATGGCCTGGGAAGGCAGCAGAAGATGGCCCAAGTAATTGGGTCCCTGCACCAACATGAGACACCTGGATGAAGCTCCTGGCTTTGGGCTGGCCCAACCCTGGCCACTGTGGCCATTTTGGGAGTGAGCCAGCATGTGGAATATTCTGTCTTTGTCCTTTTTTCTCTGTAACTTTTCCTTTCAAAAAAAATAAATCTTTTTTAGAAAGTGAATAAAGAGTTACATGCATGGATTTTGGATGATTTCAATGATAAACAAAAATACCACTCCCTAAAAAACCTCAAGGGGTTGAATAGTGATTATAATGGAATGTTTTTGCATAACACAATGTATATAAACAACTTTTTCTTATTTTTGATAAAAAACAAAATTATTAAATCAAAAGCTAATAATATTTTTTTAAAGTTGTTTGTGGGCAGCACAGGGATTCCAGAAACAATAAACACTGTGTTGTACTTAGAGGAAGGAATCCAAATTTCCTTCCCAAATAAATACACCCATGGCTCCTTAGAAAAAGGCAGGTACATCCAGGCTAGTGCAAGGATTGTACAAGATGTGTTGCGGAAAATCTTGTGTGGTCTAAAAGCAAAGATATATCAAAGATTAATAAGGTTAAGTTGAAACTGCACAAGAGCCATCTGGAAAATGGCTTTGGATGGGACAATTTAAGGACTGAAAGAATTTCTACAGTTGAATGAAATATCTGGATATATAAAAATCTGAGTTTGTGGTACACTCATAAGTAGAGAGACAGGACAAAGAGTCATCACAGGCTACAAATAACCCTTAGGAAACACAAATTTTCAGTCCACATTTAGACAACGCTAAGCATTTACCATTTTTCTAAACAAATAGTAATCATAGGGTACAAAAATGTTTTTCCTAGGTGTTTTGTATGCATTTTTGATAGTAGCAGAATAACAATAATTGATGAAGAAAAGCCTTTCCACAGAATTTCAGATTATAATTATACCAGAAATTATGGAAAGGGAAGAATCACTGTTTTTCAATCACTAATGAAATACTAGTGCTATTAGACTGTCAGTAACTTGTCAATAGAAGGGTCAGACAATAGCCATCTGAACCAAGGATCAATGTCCACTTCACTACAAGTGAGACCACATTCATGCTTCTGAAGAAGCAAATTGCTTCCAAGTATACCGCAATACAAAGCCAAGTGGGAAGGGAATGGCAAACACAGGAAGGGTAGCAAGCAGTGGACAACTAGTGAATCTGGATAAGCATGCAAATCTTCATTACATTAAATCATCTCTCCATGAGTACACAGAAAAACTTTAAAAATTAAAAGTTCCAAATGTAAATTTCCATTGAAATCTCATTTCCCTCAGATCTAATGAGTGTAAATCCTTGACAAAGTACTTGATTTCTAAAGAAGTGTCCCAGAGAAAATGACTTTCAATGTGTTTTCCTCAGAAAATTGTTCTTCCCTTTCATTGCAAATCTATCCTTTAAAGAAAAAGGATTTTGATATATTTGATTGAGTGAAAGAGCTACAGACAGAGAGAGGGAGAGACAGACAGAATGGTCTTCCATCTGCTGGTTCACTCCTCAAATGAATGCAATAGCCAGAGCCATGCCAATCCAAAGCCAAGAACCAGGAGCTTCCTCCAGGTCTCCCACGTGGGTGCAGGGGCCCAAGCACTTTAGCCATCTTCTATTGCTTTTACAGCCATAGCAGAGAGCTGGATCAGAAGAGAAGTTGCTAGAATGTGAATCAGTGCCCATATGGGATGCCAGTGTTGCAGGTGGAGGCACTGCTTACTCTACCATAGCATCGGCCCCTCCCTTTTTAAAAACATCTATTTATTTTACATGAAAGGAAGAGTTATAAAGAGGGAGAGGCAGATGAAGAGAAAGAGAGGTCTTCTCTGGTTCCCTCCCCAAATGACCTTTCGGCCAGGGCTGAGCCAGCCCCAAGCCTGCAGCCAGGAGCTTCATCAGGATCTCCCACATGAATGCAGGTGCCCCACCACTTGGGCCATCTTCTGTTGTTTTCCTAGGAGCATGTACAGGGAGCTGGATTGGAAGTGGAGCGGCTGGGACTTGAACTTGGCATGTGGGATGCCAGCACTGAAGGCAGTGGTTCAACCCACTAAGCCATAGCTTACTCACAATGCCATCCCCAAATCTCCCTCTTTTGGAGTAATTCTACATATAGTAGCATAATAAAGGAACAAAGAAGTTCTGTAATAAGGAAATGGGCTTAACTTTGCCTTATCCAGAGTTTCTCATAGGTGATCAGTCATGGCATCTTGGTTTGGGGGCTGGAGAAAGCTGCTGTTTAGACAAGTAAGAGCTTGTGCTTGTTTTGATTCTCATGATGAATGCCAGGGAGAAGGAAGTATATAGTCTTCATCCAAGCCCCTGCTCTGAATCTTGCAGTGCTTGCCTTACACGTTTGGAACAAAGTCAGAACTTCTCAGCAAGGCTCACATGACATTCCTGTCCTAGCCCTCGCTTACTGCCCAAACTTCCCCCGGGCCTCTAACGGAGCACTGGGTTGTTTCTGAAGTGAAGCACTCGATGACTATGGCCTTTTCCCCAGTGGACTGGGCCCTCTGTTCTGTGGCCTTTCTGATAGAACCATCCTTCTCTTCTTCCAAGCCTTACAAGATTCAGTCTAGGATCACGCTTACCTATCACTTCTTGGAAGATGCTCACAGGCAGAGTAAAGGGATTTTTTCCCCCTATAACTTTTCACTATCCTTCCCCAACCACAAAGGTGGGTACTTTTTCACTGCATTGTGAATTTCTCTGCCTTGCGTTTGTTTTCCACTAGGCTATGATCACCTTGAACACAGTGCTTACATGTTAGTTCCTCTGAAATCCTAGAATACAGCTTATTTGCTCAAAATTATTTGTAAAGGAGAACTACAGCAAACACTGAATTATAAGATAACTTTATTTTGGCAGTAAAATTGTTTTAAAATCCATGGCACAATTCTGAATAATGTGCATTTTCCATGAACTTTTTTGACAATCTTTCATATTGATAATATGAATTAAAATGCCAACATTTGCAGCTCCTGTAACCAGAAATATATCTGGGAGAAATATTATAGTTCAAAATTCAGAACATAGTACAAAGAAGAATATTTGACCATTTCCAGAAATACTGTGATTTATGAAACATGGAGGTAGGGAGTAAGAGGACACCCTACTTCCAAAGAGGAAGCACACAGGGGCACAGACCTTCTTATGGAGAGGGTACAGGTTAGCAAATTGGCAGGTTGGGGCTGATGGAGATAAGTGTGGTGCAGTCAGCAATTTCATCAAATTCCCAAGCTATACAGAATCAGAAAGTCCCAACCAGTGGCACTACCCAAAAGATGGTCAGTTGTGATCAAGTGGGACACAGCTCACATAAGCACCTCTCTTCCATTTCTTGTTAGCAACTAGGGACAAACACTACTTTATTTTTCCAATATTACATAAAATGCTCAACAAATACCATTCATTTGCTATTCCAGGACAGGCCTCTCAAACAATACTGCAGGCAGATCGCTCATCTTGAACACAGCCTCTTCTGCACAGGAGTCCAGAGGCAGCATTGTACACTAGACAAGATGTGTCATGTGTGTCCATGCACAGTTGTTTGTTTAATTGCAATTCTGTACTTCATGTGGACATGAACATCTTGACTTATTTTCCTTTATAAATTAGTTATTTAATGACAGCTCAGGTTTTCTCTAAGACAGATATTTTGCTTTTCACATGCAGCAATTTAATGATATCTGGAATGTAGTTAAACTTTTCTTCCAGGGTCTGTGTCAGTATGGGTCCTTATTATATTTAAAGAAAACTGCAAAATGCAGTGCCATTCAGGAATGACCATACATTCTTATTTGCCTGCTCCCACTAGTGTGGCATTTGTCATTTTGCCTTTGTGGCTGCCAAAGAGCTTTGCGTTTCCTGAGTTGCATCGAAACACTCCAGGTGCTTTGGGCTTTTGCTTTCTCTGTTATAGATTGGGTTTATTTACATTGATTCCAAATGTGACAAAAAGCAAACAAACAATTATCCACACGGTCCAGACATCACTTCTCTTGTAACTCAAATGAAAGCAGCCTGACAATGACTCCCAGCCCCTGCACTCTGGCTGTCTCCACAGGCTCAGTGGAGTGCATGAGCACTGTCCTGGGAAGCTGCCAGCTTGACTGATGAGCCCTAATTGCAGGAATGCAGCTTTCTGCCAGCAATTATGCAGGCATAGTTAAGTTAGATGCATCCCCTCTGTCTAGGTCATCCTGCCACTTTTCTGTGGCTGGATAGGAAGTTCTAGCCAAGAACTGAAAAATAGTTTTCCTTGCCTAGAGAAGACATATAAAATTACAGTGATTTAAACAAACCTCTCCTTTCTGGGTTAACCTTAAACAAAAATGTGAGGGGCATGCTGTATCCTTTGGTTTTTCCAGCACCCACTATTTTGCTTTGCCTTATTTTGACATGGATTTATGTTTTGCATGTCCTTGGCCAGAAATGACAAAGACAGTTTTACCTAATGTATCAACTTCCATTGGGAGCAATTTTTCTGAAGGTTGGTTCAAATATATTTGGAGGTTGCTTAGTAGAGCTCACAGGGAAAGCAACAAGGATCGATTTGCAACATCTGCTTTGGCAGCTGACATATCTAATTTATAGCTTTCTTCCATCCCACATTCTACATTGTATTCTACAAAAGAGGCCCCTTTAACTTTTTTTAAATAAAAAAAATTATTTGATCTTCTATCTATCAATTTACTCTCCCAAATATCCACAACAGCAAGAGCTGGGAAGGCAGGAGGCAGAAGCTAAGAACTCAATCTGAGTCTCCTACGGGTATGGAAGGGACCCAAGCACTTGAGCCATCATCTGCTGCCTCCTACATTATGCATTAGCAGGAAGCTGGAACTGAGAATGAAAGTAGGACTCAAACCCAGGTACTCTAATATGAGGTGCAGGCATCCCAAGTAGTGTCTTACTTGCTATGCTAAATACTTGTCTCTACTTTCAAATAGTTTAAGGTCATATGTTGACACAGTAACTTCTCAATGACAATGGAATACACTGGATTGCTTCCTATCTACTCCAGTTTCCTTTTAATGACTTTCCCTGTGGTGTAGAAGATACAAAGGTACAAACCTATCTTTCAGACTCCCTTTCATGAAGGATTCAAAAGGAGAGTAGGTTCTGTACCTGACCAAATAGATTCACCATGGTGAAACGTGAAATGTGATTTCACAAGTGAGTCGCCAGGAGAGGCAGCACTGACCATGCCGTATTGGCTTGGATGGGCTGTGGCTTGAAGGATGTAACACTGAACCCTATAAATGTGAGCCATTTCCAGATTCTAAGATCACAAATAAGGTAGAAGCAGCAGCTTCGTGTATTCCTAGTTCATTTATTGTATCAGGGAATACAGTTCACCAGGCAGGGCAGTTCCCTGTTCCATTGTTGGGAGTCAATCTTGGGAACCTACTCTGTAGCTTGCTTTTATAGTCTCTCTACCTAGTCCCTACGCACATAATTAACTCTTTTAAACTTACAACAATGGTTTATGTTATCTGCTAATGTCTCCCTAGACAGTGAAAAATATTAGATCATCATGAAAACAAGACCATGAGACACATAGAGATTTCATGAACATATTGTTCTAGCTCTACCTTTGGTCTAACATTGTTCCTTATAGTTTCAATTTAAATGGAGAAGATTGTTTTAATGTGGAGCTATGCAAACTGATGGAAGAGTAATAGTCCCAGGAGGGAAGCAGTTATGTACAGATTTTTAGCCTCCTAAATTCACTGAAATGCAGTACCTGACTGACTCCAAAAGCTAGTTCCTGTGGAGCTACTTCTACAGAGTTGGTCTCCATTTATTACATATTTCCAGAGCCTATATAGAGCAATGGTTAAGAATCCAGCACTAGAGCTTATCTGCCTAGTTACAGATCCCATTATTACCACTGAACAACATAATTTAACCATTTTGTGTTTCAGGTCATTTATCTGTTATAAGGCAATAGTAACATATAACATAAATGTCAAGAAGAAAACAAAATACGACATGTATGTTAGCTATTACAATTTATATACTGTTTTTCTTGCCATGAAAATGAATTCAAATTTCATTCACACAGTTCTAAGACATTCAAGGTATATATTTTTGCACAACAAACAATAAATTACAAGTTATACTGATGATTATCCTAATGTTCTGTGGTGCTGTTTTTGACATTTGTTATATAAATAAACTTTATTCACACCATTTCATTAGAATCAGAGAAGGGATAGGTAAACAAGTCTGTTCATCTCAATTATTTAACAAGTCTTTTCATTGTTGACTTTCTTGAACAAATAACTTTGGAGGAGATGGGCTGCTACTCTTTGGCCTTAAAGAAACTATGAGTAGCACTCACTCAGCACATAAAAATCTGCTGCTTGACAAAAGAATAAAACACAAATAAATGAATAAACTAATATTAAAATAAAACACAATAAAACAAATACAATAAACAATAAAATAAACACAAAAAATAAAACACAATAAAATAAAACACAAGTAAATGAATAAACTAACATGAAAAAGCCATGTTTCAGGTTTTTTAATGACATATCAGAAGGCCTTAAGTCCTCCAATTTTATGCCTCAAATGTTTACTTCAGGAAATTGAAGAACAGAATGATAAAGAAATGTAAGCCACTAGTTGTGATCTGCTTTTATAGTACAAATACAGACTCCTACAAAGAATTCAGTTATAAATCAAAAAGTATCCCTAGTACTGCTATAGAATCACAAAGATTTCCTTTTTTTTTTTTTTTTTTTTTTTTTTTGACAAAGTGGACAGTGAGAGAGACAGAGACAGAGAGAAAGGTCTTCCTTTGCCGTTGGTTCACCCCTCAATGGCTGCCATGGCCGGCACGCTGCAGCCAGCGCACCACACTGATCCGATGGCAGGAGCCAGGTGCTTCCTCCTGGTCTCCCATGGGATGCAGGTCCCAAGCACTTGGGCCATCCTCCACTGCACTCCCTGGCCACAGCAGAGAGCTGGCCTGGAAGAGGGGCAACTGGGACAGAATCCGGTGCCCTGACCGGGACTAGAACCCGGTGTGCCGGTGCTGCTAGGAGGAGGATTAGCCTGTTGAGCCGTGGCGCCGGCAAAGATTTCCTTTTCTAACTCCAATTCTTGAGTTTAGCATATTCTACTATGAACTGTACTCAGTTGTTAATTAAAACAAAAATGCCAATTTTGTTCCCATTAATCAATTCATTGATAATTTGAGACTATTGGCTTCCTGCAGCATCAGATTTCCCAACTTTGGGCCAATAACACAGTGTTTCTATTGAACCAAAATAAGTAAATACTAGAGGTAAGTGTAGACTTGACAGCAGGCTAGGACACGTGTCCTGACCAGTCACAGTGTGGGAAGATTCCAGGTTTGAGAAGCAGAATACAGAGCTCGACCCTTTGCAAACTTCTTGTCCTAGGGGATGGCCACAGTTGTCTAGAAGTCTCACTGACTGCTTCTCAGCTGACGGCCATTTGTATGTGCTTTTCCAATTGCAATTCAAAAGGTCAGAAAAAGATTGGGTCAACTTAAACTTTACAGCAGCAAGATCACAATGGGCTTTTTCTGTCTGCCTTTGTTATTATCTCAGTGGTTGGAAAAGTCCCTCTGTGTTCACCTGCCCTTGGAAGGATGAGAGCAATAATGCAGTCTTTAATTTCAGATCTTGCTTTAAGTCCATCCTGCTGTGATTATTTTTCCTGCTGAAAACACTTTTTGATGATTTTTGGCGTTGCCTAACCAGAATAGCACTGCTTTTACTGATGGTTAGGAAAGTGCCACCTCTCTGCTACTCCAAATTCAGTTTTGTACAACTGGGTTCTGACTTCATCTTCCTCTTAACAATTTACATAAGAAGCACAACTATTAAGGGCTGCCAGTTTGCCATTCACTGAAGAAATAACCAGGGTCAGCAAAAGTGAACTAAATATTCATTATTATGGGTTTTATTTATTTATTTATAGAACTATACTGTAAATTTCTAGAGACATGCTTTATGCAAAACATTGTGAGGTGTCATGCTGCCTTCTATTTAGAAATATAAGACAGAGGAGAAACATTTTGGAACAGGGAAAGCTTTGGCTTGACCTTAGGGTATGGAATAAGGCTGCTTGAGTCTGCAGTTCAGGCTCATGTTTAGAGTCACTCGGAACACATGACTCATAATTTAGACCACATTTACCATGCAGCTATTTTTTTTATCACTCTGCTTGCACTTTCATCTATTTGTTTTTTACCAAAAATCGCAGAAAGAACTAACATCTTCTGCCTAATCCGTAATACAAAGTTGGGGGGGAAACTTTTTTTTTCATTTAATTACTTCTTTACATGCATTTACAGTAATTAGACATCAGATGCAGTAGCTAAAGCAATTACTGTATGTCATTTCAGAGAATTACAGTATAAACATACAGTAAATACTCAATAATCCATGACAAGCTACTTAAAAAGTAATAAGGAAATTTAATTTGAAATGTGGGAGCTGAGATGCATGATGTATTTTTGAATGAAAATGTCCACAATTACAAAAGAGAGATTCTAGCTTGGAAAATCCACAACCATTAATTTAGTACCTTTCACAGTGTTGGTCACTGGCCATCTCCTTCAGAATTAACATTAACAATGCATGACAAACAACTTCATATAAAGAAACCCCCTCTCTTTTCCTTCTATTCCCTTTCTTTCCCTTCCCTCCTAACATCTCCTCTCTTCACTGCATTCTCTTCTCCTTTTCTCCAATAAATACCTATATACACTCCCTGCACACATGCTTCAGTACATCCATTGAAAACTCAGGTAACACCTAAAGCCCATTTATCAGAGAGCACAACATGCAATTTGTAATGGTGCCATTCCTTGATTTTCATTTTTAAAGGTCTTGGCCTATTTCTTCCCATACTACAATTTCTTGCAATAAACACATGGGAGATTTAAAACATATTGGAACTGAATTCAAATCTCAGTTTATTCATTGAGGAACTATGGCCAAGTTTCTCACGTTTTGTGCATTTCACACAGCTTGTCCCTAAAGCAGAAGTGTAATTATTTATTAAGGAGTTGTATGAGAATACTGCTAGAGGGGCTGGCATGGTGGAGCACTGTGGCAAGCTGGCAGCTCCTATGCCAGCACTCCATGTTGAAGAGTGTGGGTTTGAGTCCTAGCTGCTCCATTTCTGATGCAGCTCCCTGTTAATGCTCCTGGGAAAGCAGAAGAATACTTCTAAGGAACCCGGGCCCTTGCCATTCATGTGGCAGATCCTTATGGAATTTTAGGCTCTTGATTCTGGCCTGGCCTAGCTCCAGCCATTGTGGTAATCTGGGGAGTGAACCAGCAGGTCGAAAATCTCTTTCTCTGTCTCTTCCTTACTCTGTCACTCAACCTTCCAAAACAAATAAGTTAATTAAATAGGGGTTTTGTTTGTTTTGTTTTTGTTTTGTTTGTTTTTTAAAGAGAATACATGGGGTCAGCACTGTGGCATGGTGGGGAAAGCCTCAGCCTGCACTGCCAGCATCCCATATGGGCACCCATTAAAGATCTGGCTGCTTCCACTTCCGATGCAGCTCTCCACTATTGCCTGAGAAAGCAGTAGAAGATGGCCCAAGTGCTTAGGCTCCTGCACCACATTGGAGATTCAGAAGCTCTTGGCTCCTGGCTTAGGATCTACTCAGCTCTTGATGTTGCAGCAATTTGAGGAGCGAACCAGCAGATGGATGATCTCTCTCTCTGGCTCTCTGTAACTATGCCTTTCAAATAAATAACCTTTTTTTTAAAGAAGAGAGAATACAGCAACATAATATGCTCATAATATGGAATGGCATGGCATTGGATAATTGCATACTATTCTGACATCCATTTACTTTTCTAAACGCAAATAATAAATGTGAACCATTTCCTCTTTTCACACTTTCATAACTCACAGAACTTAGTAGAATTATGAATATTCTGCCATAATTCATACGTTGCTCTAAATTGCTATCAACAGCTATGTGAGGAAAATCTGTCCTCTGTTCATTAAAAAGAAAAGGAAAACTCCAGGTTCACAATCTTGTATCCACTATGATGACAAAGTTCTGTCTTAACTATCCTTAGACAACCTTTAAGGACTGTGGAACCATTTTCTCTCCCTGATTTCCACTACTCCAAGTGAGTGTTGCAATGTGTAAAAGGAGACAGAGAACAAGATCAGTCTAATATTTGAATGATGACTAAGCCTCTAGAAGCCTGTATTTATTTAAAAAATAATATAATAATATCTACCTTATAACATTGTTAGAAGGATCAAATAGGACAATATCATTCATTGTTTCATTTATCATACATTTTGGAACATAATTATGTGGTATTCTACCTACCTCAGAACCTGACGTGTGGAAACTAATTTCTTAAGTGTGGGTTACTCTTAGTCCCGTGCATAAATTTTATCTCCTTTTCTCAAAATCTGCTCCAGTGAACAGTTGTTACAGAAAATACTGGGTAAAAAAAAGGGGTTCCTTAGTCAGCTTGGTTTAGGGGATGCTACCTAATTCATGCCCTCCTTATTTATTCCTAGTATAGTTGGGCATATTAAAGGCCCCAACAGATCAATCATGGTTAAATTGAACTTTCTGGGGTTTATTATATGCATATTTTTATCACAAATACATTACCCACCAATTAGATGTTAAGTTACATTGCCACCAAAACTGTAGGAATATTACCTTTACTGATACTATCAATTCTCCTTTCCTAATTCCTCATTTTTCACATGAATAAAACTGAGGACCAGAGAGAGAAGATCACTCATAGGACAAAGTTTACAAAACGAATTCAGACAAATCCCATAGTAGTTCTGTATGGGCAAATTGCTCATGTTTGGAATATTGCTTGGCAAGGTTCTACTAAACATGTCATGATGCCAGGCATTTATTTACATAATCTTCAGAGAAATCCTCTTAGATAGTCACAAAGGCCATTTTAAAGCTTACAAAGCTGGCTCTGAAAAATTAAGACATGCGCTGAATGTCACAGAGCCTCAACTGGTGTCCTCATTTCCTCGGACCTATTTCACCTTGGTCCAGAAGAATGTGATGAGACATTTTTGACACATGTTCTGCTGAACTTCACAGCTAGAGTTAGTAAATCAGAATGGGGCCTCAGGTTATATTTATTAACACCACACTCTACTATCGTGCAGGAAATCATTCATGAGAAACATTAGCTCTTTCAGTCTATAGGGAAGAGAGGTAACAGGAAAATTGGTTCTTGTTCTGTGTTTCCTATTACACATGATAAGATTCCCTCTCTGTGGAAAATGCAGCCAACTGAAAAAGGCAGTACTGTTTCAGAGGTGATGCACTTCTAGCTAAAGAAGACAACCTCATCCACATCATCTAGGGCCGATCATAGAATGTGATGGTCTTGTCTTGTTCACCTGGACTCTGGTCATGCCTTTTACATTTCCTGTTCTTCTGATAACTGTCCCTGGGTCCACCAATTATGGTGAAGGCAGGGCATATGCCCCCCTTTCCTTGTGCTCTTATCAGAATTTTCCCTAGGTCTCACTTTTTATCAGGCACATTGGCTCAAAATTGCTCAAGTTATTCAGAACTGCTAAAAAATAATAGCAGAAATAAGATAGCTCCAAAAAACCTCTCTACTCCTTTCCCCAGGGAGCTGATAGAGAATCACTGTCTACAACACAGTATTCAGGACTAGGTCCCGTCTCAAGACACATGTAGTAAGTAATGGATTTTCCACCATTTCCCCTAGGACAGTACCTCGGAATCCAATTCTCTCTGTCAGAACATTTTTTACCCACATTCTATCAGAATCTTTTCTCCTTTCACATTTTAGCATTCCATCCCATTATTTGTGGTTGTATCCTCTCTGCCAGGGTAAATAATCACACTCTCCTTCAACTTCTGTCTCTGTCGACCTTCCACTGCATCCCTTTCGTGTTCATTTTATCTTGTGCTTTCATGGCTGGTGACTTTATTTCACTTTTATAGTAACACAAGCCAATGAATCCCTTTATTTGCATATTTCCAAAACATATAAAAAATGGTTAAATTCTAGAATCCTATGATTTGGATTTGTTTAGAGAGCAGCTTTAGAAATAAAGCAATTTGATTCTTCACATTATGAAAGGAAAAAGAGCATTAGGATTTTTATTTTTAAGAAAAAAAAGAAAAGGGAAAAAATAGTCCTGGCCTTACTACTTTCAAATGCAAAACTGACTACAAGTGCAGGTATGCTCTTCCTCAGAATAAATACAGAGAAAAGCCTATTCCTCCAGGAAAGATTGGGAAATACATTTTAAACTTGCTGAGGTCTTGTGGAGAATTATGATTACAACAAACCTGGGAAATGATTGTTGTTACAGAATGCCTGCAAAAAAGGTTTATGTTATGCCAAAGAGCTTAGCTGACTTGGAATTAAATCAAAAACAGCCTCTGTGTCTCTGAGGTTGAACAATTCGTTGTTTGCTTTTGACTAACACGGCTGAGTTTCTGCAGGCGCCATGGTCTCTGGCTCTGACATCCTTCACCCCTGTGGGTGTCACGTTGGGTTATATGTGAAAACAGACATTGAGAAAATCTGGCTATATTTGAAGGCTAAAACTATTCTGTCCTTTTCATGGGATGCTCAGTGCAGTATTTTGGTACTTACTTTCACATTTTAAATAAATCTGCTGCACATTTAAAATTATTATTTTCAAAACTGACTAAAGTATACAAAAAGAACCTACTTATACTTTCTCCACATTTAAATGTTCTGATGGACTCTGACACTTCATACAATGGAAACTTTTTTTTTTCAGATTTTTTATAAGATGGCATGATTTCATTACACTTGGATGAGCTGTCACTGGGAGACCTGAGAGCCTCTAATTCTCTAACCTCAGTGCAAGAAATATATAATCTAATGTTGTCATAATAGAAAAATACATCCTAGTAAATAATACAACATGAGAGGGTTGGGCGTTGGGGTGCAAGGGTTAAACTGATGCTTGGGATGTCCACATCCATATCAGAGTGCCAGTTTGAGTTCTGGCACCTAAGTTTCCAATCTAGCTCCCTGCTGACATGCATGGGAAACAGTGCATAATGACTCAAGGATATGAGTTCCTGCCACTCATGTTGGAGATCTTGATGGAGATCTTGTTACCAGGTTTAAACTTGGCCCAGTCCTGACTTGCAGCCATTTGGGGACTGAACCAGTGGATAGAAGACCTCTCTCTTTCTCTGCCTCTGTCTCTATCTCCCCCTTGCTGTCATTCTCTCTTTCAAGCAAACAAATAAATATTGATAGCACTATGTGAGGGGCTGATGTTGTGGTATAGTGAGCAATGCTGCCATCAGAGACAGTGGCATCCTATATGGGTGCTAGTTCACATCCCGGCTGCTTTACTTCCAATCCAGTTCCCTGCTAATGGCCTGGGAAAAGCAGCAGTGCTTAGGACCCTGTCACACACATGTGGGACCCTGATGAAACTTTTGGCTCCTGACTTTGTTTTGATATCCTGCTGGCTGTTGCACCAATTTAGGGAATGAACCAGCAAATGGGAGATCTCTCCAGCTCCCCCTCCCCTGCTGTAACTCTTGACTTTCAAAACAAATAAATAAACTTTAAAAAAGGAAATAATACTACATAAGTAATCCTGTATGAATCAAATGTAACAAGTGGAATATTCAAGAATTACTTTCTCTTCTTCTTCCTCTTTTATCATTGCCTCTTCTTTGTCAGATCAGAAGATAATTTAATCAAAGTGATAGCTTTAAAATTTATACAACTCAACTCCTCAGAAAAACCATTATTTTCCTTGTCCAATGTTATCATTATACTAACAAAAGTAGTGTATTATAACTGCATCTATTTTTTTTCTGATAGGCAGAGTTAGACAGTGACAGAGAGAGGAGAGAGAGAGACAGAGAGAAAGGTCTTCCTTTTCCAATGGTTCACCCTCCAAGTGGCCGCTACGGCTGGTCTGTTGTGGCCGGCGCACCTCGCCGATCCAAAGCCAGGAGCCAGGTGCTTCCTCCTGGTCTCCCATGTGGGTGCAGGGCCCAAGGACCTGGGCCATCCTCCACTGCCTTCCCAGGCCACAGCAGAGAGCTAGACTGGAAGAGGGGCAACTGGGACAGAATCCGGTGCCCCGACCAGGACTAGAACCTGGGGTGCTGGTGTCGCAGGCAGAGGATTAGGCTAGTGAGCCATGGCATCTATTTTTAAAGAACAGAATTAAACATCTATCTGATCACACTGAAACTGATGGCCGTGTTTCAAAATATAACACAATTAGGAAACAAAGACACTGTTTATAAACCCAATTTATGAATGAACATTCCTGAGTATCTAATACTTTGTTTTATTACCTACCAACTATAAGTAAATTTAACTTGATAGCTATTTGTATGAATACCCAAAAGATCTAATACAGAAATAAATAGAAAACACTTTTAAATTACCAAGTACCGGCCGGTGCCACAGCTCACTAGGCTAATCCTCCGCCTTGCGGCACCGGCACACAGGGTTCTAGTCCTGGTCGGGGCGCCAGATTCTGTCCCGGTTGCCCCTCTTCCAGGCCAGCTCTCTGCTGTGGCCAGGGAGTGCAGTGGAGGATGGCCCAAGTGCTTGGGCCCTGCACCCCATGGGAGACCAGGAGAAGTACCTGGCTCCTGCCATCGGATCAGCGTGGTGCGCTGGCTGCAGCGCGCCAGCCATGGCGGCCATTGGGGGGTGAACCAACAGCAAAGGAAGACCTTTCTCTCTGTCTCTCTCTCTCACTGTCCACTCTGCCTGTCAAAAAAAAAAAAAAAAATTATCAAGTACCTTGTGGTAGAAATTGAGGTGGTTTTATATTCATGAATATTTAATGGTATTTTGCAAACTGTTCTAATTTTTATACTGGGAGAAAAAGGTTATGCACAATAAAATAGAAAGTGTTGTACAACTATATTAATTAGGAAAGCAATTAAATGAAAAACATGGGGCCGGTGCTATGGCAACAGTAGGTAAAGCCTCTTCCTGTGGCTCTGGCCCATATGAGCACCAGTTTGAGCCCTGGCTGTTTCACTTTTAATCCAGCTCCCTGCTAATAGCCAGGGAAAGCAGTAGAAGATGACCCAACGCTGGTTCGAGTCCTGGCTGCTCCTCTTCCAATCCAGCTCTCTGCTATGGCCTGGGAAAGCAGTAGAAGTTGGCCTAAGTCCTTGGGCCCCTGTACCCACGTGGGAGACCAGGAAGAGTCACCTGGCTCCTGGCTTCAGATCGGCACAGCTCCGGCCATTGTAGCCAATTGGGGAGTAAACCAGCAGATGGAAGACCTCTCTCTTTATCTCTGTGTAACTCTGAGTTTCAAATAAATAAATAAATCTTTCTTTAAAAAAAAAAAAAGAAGAAGAAGAAGATGGCCCAAATGCTTGGGCCCCTCCACCCACATGGGAGCCCTAGAAGAAGCTCCTGACCCCTGGCTTTGGCCTGGCCCAACTCCTGCTGTTGTAGCCATTTGGGGAGTGGACCACTGGATGGAAGACTTCTCTCTCTGTCTGTGCCCCTCTGTAACTCTGCCTCTCAAATAAATAAATCTTAAAAAAACACATAATACAAGATTTTATACTAGTGATGTGTAAAACAGCTTTGTATTAGTAAAGTGAAGGACGTATACCACATGATAATGTGTGAAGAAGTTCTTAGTTCTTGGAAAAAGCAATTTAATTCTACAATTAATTTTATTTCATTTCAAAAAGATGGAATAAAAAGAAGGATCACAGCAACCTTCATGTTTCATTACTCAGGCCTTATAAAATAGATCAAATATAGTTTCTGGTTCCCCTTTCCCCCTTTCCTACAGGGATTAGTTTGTAGACTAAAAAAAAAAAAAAAAAAAAAAAAGCAACAGCCCAAGGACACAAAGCATTTTAAAAACATCTTGGTTTTCCAGAAAACACTAGATATTGGTCACTGAATCATCAATACCCATTTGTTCTGAAGCAAATTATTCTAGTCCTATTTCAGATATTTTTTCTTTGATTAGTTCATTCTCTACTCCAAAAGGCAAAATGCGTCAGGTATATGCAGAGGTGAAAATTTAAAATTTTGTCCAATTGTTCCACTAGAAGTAGTTTTCTGGCCTGTGGCTCACAAATATAACCCTCAAGTTGGCCCAAGTTCCAACATCCCATTGTATAAGGCAGAGAAAACAAATCAACCTACTCCTTCTAGGTTTACCGTAGAAACAAATTTTTCCAAGAATTTTACTTGTAGTTAGTTTAATACAGTTTACCCACACTCAAAAAGTTATACATAGTAGGTACATATATAGATATTAAACTTACATTAATTCACATTTAACTCCAAGTTATTAAAGAAACACACCTGACACTACTATTTAATTTGAAAACGTTCTGTGCTTTCTTCTAAGAAAGTGTGTGTGTGCAAGTATGTGTGCCTGCGTGTATTGCTTTAACTTTTTTAATTGAGAGAAAGGATATGTATTCTGGAAATTACAAAGCATGCATTCTAATTATTTTCCCATGGTTATTCTTTCTCTGAGTAAATCAGAGCTCTAATTATAGGCAGAAAAATACATTCAATATTGTGGAATATTTATATAAAATACTACTCTTAGCACTTATCAACTAAACTATAATGTCTTATAGAGCTTATACAGCAATTTTCAAAAGAATATTATCCAGTTCAGCCTTTCCTTTCTAGTTCAATATGTATAATGCCTGATGAGAGTACAATTTCATTTTGAAAAACTGTAAATCTCTGTAGGCAATTAGTGCAATTCTACCATCTGCATTCTTTAAGAAAAAAAGTTCAGAGACTTATTCCATGAGTAATCACTTTTCTCTGAAAAATCTCTGGCTTTTCTGGACAAGATACTCACAAGTACACTTAATCTCAAACTTTACTGTGCTCCTGAGAGTTAAGGGCATCTTTTTTTTTTATTTTTTTCCCTCCTACAAGAAAATTCACACAATTTCTAATATTTAACACATTTTTAAAAGTATTATTTTATTTATTTATTTTTAAAGATTTATGTATTTTATTTGAAAGGCAGAGTTACAGAGAGGCTGAGGGAGAGAGAGAGAGAGAGAGAGAGAGAGAGAGAGAGAGAGAAGAGATCTTCTATTCGCTGATTCACTCCCCAGATGGTGGCAATGGCCAGAACTGTGCTGATCTGAAGCCAGGAGCTTCCCAGGGGTCTCACATGGCTGTACATGGCCCCAAAGCTTTGGATCATCTTCCACTGCCTTTCCAGGCCATAGAAAGAGCTAGTTCGGAAGCAGAGCAGCTGGGACTTGAACTGGCACCATATGGAATGCCGGTGCTGCAGGCGGTGGCTTTACCTGCTATGCCACAGTGCTGGCTCCAAGATTTTATTTATTTTGAGAGGTAGCATTACAGACAGTGAGAGGGAGAGACAAGAGAGAAAGGTCTTCCATCTGCTGGTTCACTCCCCAAATGGCTGCAAAGCCGGAACTGGGCCAATCCAATGCCAGGATCCAGGAGCTTCTTCTGGGTCTCCCACATGGAAACAGAGGCCAAAGCCATTGGGCCATCTTCCACTGCTTTTCCAGGCCATAGCAGAAAGCTGGATTGGAAGAGGAGCAGCTGGGACTCAAACCAGTGCCCATATGAAATGCTGGCACTGCAGGCAGAGGATTAACCTACTGAGCTACAGTGCTGGCCCCTATTTAATACATTTTTAAAAACCTATTTTTTTAAGACAGAGAAAAATAGGGAATGAGAATGGGAAAGGGGGAAGGGCAGCAGAGAGGGAGGGAGGGAATGAGGAGGGGAGGCAGAGAGAGAGAAAGAGAGAGCGCGCTCCTATCCTCTGTTTTTTATTCCTCAAGTGCCTGCAAAAGCTAGGGCTGGGGCAAGCCCAAGACAGGAGCTTGGAATTCAGTTTGAGTTTCCCACATGAGTGACATGGACTCAAGTAATTGCACTATCATCTGTTGCTTCCCAGAGTGAACATTAGCATGAAGATGGAATTAGGAGCAAGCCAGGACTTGAACCTATGTATTCCAATACTGAATATGGGCATCCCAAGTGGTTGCTTAACCAATACAATAAAAACCTCTTCCTATATAAAACATTTCGAAAACAGAAAAAAAAAAATACCCAGGTGGCAAGCTCATCTCTCATTTGATTTCCCCTTCTCCTGTCTTCAAAATTTGAAAATTCTATAGCTGTACACACAAACTCTGTTATTAAAATAAGACGTCTTCACTGTATAAATTCATTAGAAAGTCTTAATGCTATTACTGAAAGACGCTATGTAAGATAAAATTTTGTTAACTATAATTTTTACTTCTAGATTATTTTTTATTTGACAGCAGCCAGAGAGACACAGTGAAAGAGTGAGAGAGACAGAGAGAAACAGACAGAAACAGACAAAAAGAAGTCTCTGATTCATTGGTTTACTCCCCCCAAATTTCTGCAATAGCAGGGCTATGCCAGGCTAAAGCCTGGAACAGGGAACTCCGTCCAGGTCTCCCAAGTTGGTGGTAGGGACCAACTACCTGAGCCAACATTTGCTACCTCTAAGGGTTAACATTAGAAAGGTACTGGAATCAAGTTAGGATTTGAATCCAGGGATGCTAATAAGTGACACAAGCATTTCAAGAAAATACTAATTGTAGCATAAAACATCTGTCCCTAGATAGTTCTTAAAGAGCAGTACAGCAGAATTCTGATATACTCTCTCTCTTCCTCCTCACTACCCCAACCCCATACATGTCCACACATAGAGCATTTGCAATCCCAAACACTTCAGGATGCATTTACATGTACTAAACATACACTTTGGCAATGTAAGTGATTATACTAGTATCTACCAGGGTTGAGTTAGGGCAGTGTTATTTAATCATTTTAATATTTGTAAAAACTGCAAATTAATGATTTTACTATAGATCACATGAACCTGAATCTCTGGAGGTATATGAAGAGATACTTCATTTTTTACAAGTTTCTAAATTTGTATGTCTAGATTCAATGGAACAACACTGTTCAGTATATTTGTTGTCGGAAAAAAACTAACTAAATCACAGACTTTCTTTTCTGCAGAAATATAACATTTGGTCCCATTTGTTCTACTTCATCTGTCTTTAAATAAGATTGCATTTATAACTTTAAAATTCCCTTGCACTTTATTACTCAAATAGACGAGTTTTTAGAAAACTTGTTGGCCAACTAAGTTTTACCAGTTACTTGTAAAAACAAATTAAACATGGGCCACATTTTTCATTTAAAGAAATTTGTTTTATGTAAATGTTGATGAAAGACCCAGCTCAGATTATATCTAATCAAATAAAAAGCTGTCTAAGTTCAAGGGCTAAAGTTATAATTGCTCTGGGAGAAGTGATGTTGAGCTTTCTGGCTTTCATAGATTTATATTCTCAGTCATAATGCTGAGTTAACAATTTTGCTAAGGGACGAATATAAAAACACCTGTAAGATGAGGATTTTATCCTTTCTGAGGAGTATATTAGAAATGAGTTGAAGCTTAGAGTGCAATTACAATATTGAGTCCCATCCCAATGTATAGTTGAAAATTGTTAGCAAAGACTGTCAATTTGCTCAGTGGGCTCTGGGCCAAATTTCTGTAGGAGACTTAAAAAGTCTGTATCATCTATCCCTTTTGAAGGTAAAACTGTTGACAGGGCTATTTTCCAGAGACAATTTGTCAAAATGAGAGACACCAGATTGCTTACATTGATTAGTAAGGTATGGCATGATGGTGTTTGTATTCTATGCTTCTATCAATATCCTAGGGGCACAGAAAAGATATAAAAATAGTTAATGTGTGTGTGTGTGTTCCTAAACCTGCAGACATACTAGGACCTTTAATATGATCAGCCAAGTAACTGCACAATATCTTCCAAGGGACTCTCAGAATTCATTTGTCATGCACTTGGGGACTTTTTCAACTGAACAGGTTTCCTGGTATTTAGAGCTTATAAAAGTACTCTGACATGAAAGTCTGCCTATGACTACAAATTCAATATTCCCCCAAAGTAGTTACTCATCTTTAAGTGTCCTTCATTCTCTGTTTCAATCACACAAAATTTCATTGTGGAGATATCATCCAAACAAAAATTATTACAATAGAGAACACATCCAAATACGTAATGGTATTCTCAATTAAATTCCAAATATTTGCTGCATACCTTCTATTCACCCACCATAATATTTTATCCAATTCTTTCTCTTCAATGACTTTAAATTAAATTTGAGGAGGAAGCCAGGAAAGGCTTGTCTCTTATATTGTATAGAATTATACTTTCTGGTTGGAAGAGCAGGACTGATCCTCCAAAAAACAAAACAGGTCATTCATTTGATACAGCTAGAACAGTGAGGTTCTTAACGACCCATATTATAAACATGAAAACCAAGCCAAGGCCTTCAATTATCCTTAAATTACTTATTTTTTCTTTGCCTTAGTATACACCTTTAAAATATGATGCAAAAATAGCACCCGCTTCTTTGGGTTGCTGTAAGACACAAAAGAGGGGCAGGTTAAAGTTAGGTTAGCAGACAACCAAGCTATATCAGAGTGCCTGGGTGTGATATCCGGCCCCAGCTCCTAATGCCAACTTCATATTAATGTGCACCCTGGGAGGCAGCAGTGATGTGTTGCATAACTGGGTTTCCACTACCCACATGGGAGGCATAACGTTGAGTTCCTGGATTCCAGATAATTCAGCTCCAGTCAAGCCCTGGATGTTCTGGGCATTTGGAGAATGAACCAGTAGATTCTCAAAGGAAACAAAATGTTTGCTAAAAATCTTAAAGATAATGACCTAAAGATGAAAAGCATATGGTTATAACTACTTGGAATATCTGAAAGAGTGCCCAGCACATAAACAATTATGCTAAAAGATTATTTACATTTTTAGCACACAAATTAGCATAGCAACAGTTTAGGAGCTACTTAAAATTAAGCTCAAGAAATGTTCACTTGTGATCATTACAAAGAAAGAGAATTCTTGGCTCCATCATCGCTCTTTCTATGGAATATCAGACCAAATTAATTAGAAGAGCTTGTCATTAATTTTATCCATTAATCAGAGCTTTCAAGGTGAAAGGTAGCCTCTGATCATATTAGGTCAGAAAATAGAGATTAACCACAGTTCCAAGAATATTTGTGGCTGTATTAGAAGCAAGAGAAACACTCAAGATTCTGTTCCATTTGTCTGAGGTTCCTGCAGGAATCCTTTTGTTCTAGCAATCACCACACATTAGTCATTATTTTGCTTTACAGAAATTTTTAATATAATCATTTACCATCTGAGGTGAAGATTATGTTCTTTCAACTTTAACAACTCAGTAATATAAAAAGTATTCAAGTCTAGCTTTCTTAATTTTATTTCAGCAAAACTGTTGAGAAATGCTAATATGAATGTTATATCAAACTATGTACAGGACTTTTCCCCTTGAAAGTATTACCACACACAATAGAAACTGGCTAAGAGGATAAACAAACACAAAAGTAGGATCTGGTAATTATTTAGAAGGCAGAGTGGCTAGGATGCCTTCAAACAGAGCTTTATTCAGGGCTTTAGAATAGGTGGCAAGTACTCAATCTCTCCCTTGTCTAAGTCCCTGCTCATCTCCATGTGTCTTTCTCATTTCTTTATAGAGTTCTCACTCATAATTATAAGAAGAGATTCAACAAATATGATAGAAAATACATGACATTTAAGAGAAAATTCAAATTCTAAGCCCAAGTTCAATAAAAGCTTTAGTTTACAAACTTCATTCATCTGACCACACAAGAACCAACCACTGTAAAGAAGGAAATTTATCATGACAAATACTAATGCCCCATAAAAACTATATGAATCAGTGGATTCGTTGTGGATTCCCAAGTGAACACTGAAGCTAGTTTAAGAAAAAAGGAATCAGGGGCTGGCAATGTGGCATAGTGGGTAAAGCCATCATCCGCTGTGCCAGCATCCTATATGGGTGCTGGTTCGAGATCTAGCTGCTCCTCTTCTGATCCAGCTCTCTGCTATGGCCTGGGAAAGAAGTAGAAAATGGCCCAAATGCTTGGGCCCCTGAACCACATGGGAGGCTGGGATTGGCTCCTGACTTTGGATCTGCGCAGCTCTGGCCATTGCCGCCATTTGGGGAGTGAACGAGTAGATGGAGGACCTTGATCTCTCTTTGTCTCTCTGTCTCTGTCTCTCTCTCTCTCCCTCTCTGCCGCTCTGTAAATGCCTTTCAAATAAATAAATATTTTTTTTAAAAAAAGAATGAATGAATCACTACAAGAAACCGCATCTTTTTATTGAGTGTAAAGATCCACATCCAATAAAGTGTCAAATAAAGAGGACTCCATAAGTGATCACATGCTCCAGCTTGCAATCATTTTGTAATTTTACTCAATTTACTAAATAATAACGTAGCATACACAAAGTCTGACAATTAAATAGAGAAAAAGTCAAAGATAACTAAATCATAATAAAATACAAGCATATCCTTAATAAATTTCTAGGGAAGAAAACTTTTACATATATTTAATATGTACATACATATTCAAGGATAACAAGGACACAAACATATAACACATTATTCTATAACGGTTGAACTAGTTCATTTTCCCCTATTCTACTGCAGAATGATGTTTTCATAAAATACAAGGTAATAAGTTACTAGGAGAAAAATATTTATGGAGACAAAACAATCATCAAATTATTACTGAACTATTATAAATGTTTTCTCTTATTTCCAGACTTACTCTATGCTCACAAAGAGTTTGCAGACTGGCTTCTGTATGCAGAACACTTTGTAACATACACACTTATAAATGGATTGAATTCACATGATGTTTATTAAAAAACCAAGCAATATAATTATGGGACATTACAAAATAGGAGTTGGTGTGCTATGAATGGCATTGTTCAGACATTTAAAATAAGTGACTACTGGGGTCTAAGAGGCTAATTTTGGCTACATGGGGAAGGTTAGCTAGATGTGAAATGAAGAGTGAAATTGTATGGGAAAACAATATTCCACCTCACAAACCATGGTAAAAGACACAACATCCCTTTCTCTCTGTCTCTCTCTCTCATTGTCCACTCTGTATGTCAAAAAAAAAAAAAAAAAAAAAAAAAAAAAAAGACACAACATCGTGCTTACCCTGGTGTAGAGAAACACACACTTCTTTATTACATCTGTATTTAATTCCTGTTTTTACCAATTAAGTATTATGTAAACAAAACAAATGGTTACATTTTTTTTTTTCCTGAGGGAAGTGTGAGTTGAAATAATAGTGGACCTTGAAGAAGAAATAAATGCTGACATTTTTCTATATAGCTGTGGATGGCAATAAAAGATTGCTAAGCTAGAAGGTGACAGAATGGAATTGATAGTTTTGGGAGGCTTTCTGACAATTGAAGAATCCATGAAGAATTGAACAACAAAGACCATAGGCACATAAACTTTTGTTCAGGAAACTCAAAGATCATATTTTACATGTTTATGATAAAAATAGAGATTTCTTTTAAAAGACTACTATTTATTGTATCTAACATTTCTCAATATTCCATGACATATAAAGAGATTCATGGTGGATCCCTAGTAAAAGTAGAGGAAAAAGATCTCTTCTGACAATGTAGAACTGAAAGATCTTCACCTTTGGTAAGTAAAAACTTGGACCTATAAAGTGGCATCTGGGAAAAAGGAAAAATAAAAAAATAAAAATGGGAAAGGACAACAGAAAGGAAGGTTTAGTAGGAATTTCCTGTAAATGAAATATATCTGCCTTCTTTCATATGGGAGAATAACTATAAAATGTCAGGTTTGATATAATATAATGAAATTTTAAGATAAAGCAAGTATACATAAGATAAGAAATCACTTCCCAAGTTAATAATACCCTTAATTCTAAATTGATGAGGCCCTTAACATGAACATATTTTAATTTTCCTAAGCCCAGATATTTGCAGATAATTCAGTTGTCAGAGGAAGGTCTTTATGAGCTCCCTAAGCTTATATCCAGATACTTGGGGTTTTTTTCTTCCTCAATTCCTTCCACTATTCATCTGTCCATAAGGTTTGTTTCTGGAAGTGATGGGGTCCATTTTTTTGTGGGAAATCCAGTAATATAAACAAATTTTTATTCATTTTTGCATGATGTTATTTTAACCAAATTCTAAGTCCTTTATGCAAGTTTTTATGCAGATTATGTTCTGGCCATTAAAAATGTGTGCACTGTGGCTTTATAACCACATGTGCTGGCAGAAATCGTAAATCTTATTTTACAGATTGAGTGTCTAAGAGAGATAGGAAGTGAGAGAGATTAAGTGGATTGCCCAAGGTCACAAACTAAAGCTGTCTCCTAGTAAGGTTTCTTAATTCTGTCTTTTGTTCCTGCAATCATTCAATCCATTTTGATGTTGGAAAATGTAGAGTCAGATTCTTTATCTCTTGTACTACGTCTTAAGGCAGTATGAGATTCTGACAAGTGACAAGACTATGCCTGAAGTGATAGCTTTCTTGGGTAGTGCAGAAAACTGTTAAAAAAAAAAAAAGGAATATTAGATTGCATGGCCGGATATCCAGGAAGCAATATACAGGAAAAAAATCCCTTATTTAACTTTGTGAATTTTTAATTATATATAATTGGGTCCAATCAAATAATTCATATGGCTTCTCATTCTCAAACTTCACATGCCTTGTTATCAGCAGGTCATATTTAAGTGCAAATATTTAAATATAAAAACATATTATTATACTTGTACAAAATATTGCATGCCATTTTGCTATGTGTGAATATTCTCTTGTGCCTGATAGGATGAACTGAAGCTGATAGATGTTTTAATACAGTTTCAGGGCAATTAATCTAGGTTTCCTTGTTTGAATACACTATACCCTCTAGCAAAAGAGCAAGCCCTCTCCAGCATAAGACTAATAATGATGATGATTATATCTCTATATATTTGTAACCCTTTGCATTTTACAAAGCACTTCTACATAATTTATCTTATTTGGCCTCCATAACTACATGAATTGCTTTTATGTTTTTCTCACTTTAAAAACAGTGACTCTAGGGTTTTAGAGGTTAATTATCTTGCCTAAGGCTTCCTTGTTAGTTATACTTCTTTACCATGGAGGAAAAATTATTTAATCAAATAAAAAAGATGATCAACATGAGAACGACCATCATTTAGAGAATCTAAGAAAAAATCTACTGTAATTGTAAGATATTATCAGTTGTATACTACACCCTTACTTCAGTGATGGTAAAATGGTTTTAAAATGTATTCCTAAAACCAATGCAGTATAGTGAGTTGTTATGCATATCCCATCCCATATTTTTCTCTTTATCCATCACACTCGTGTAAAACATTAATTACATAGACCACTATCCCATTGACGTTTATTCATACCAATTGCACTGAAACCTGGTGCCTGCCTTTCTCAGACCTTCTTAATGGTCACCAATGCCTATAGAAAAAAAAAAAAAGCTATTTTTTTTGTCAATAGACTGTGTGTGTGTGTGTGTGTGAAATCCAAAATTAAATCTCCAACTTCAGCCTCATTCTCTGCCTGCCTTACCTTGCTTTTCAATTTTATTTCAACTGCCATATATGTATGTTTATATGTGCACCTTTATCCATTTATTCATTTTTAATTTATTGTATTTGAAAGGCAGAGTTACAGAGAGAGAAGACTGTCAGAGAGACACAGATCTCTTCCATCTTTGTTTCATTCCAAATGGCTGCAACATCTGGAGCTGCACCAGGATGAAACCAGGAGCCTGGAACTGCCTCTGGGTCTCCCCGTGGATGTGAGGGACCCAGGAATTTGCACCATCTTCCGCTTCTTTCCCAGGCACATTAGCTGGGAGCTAGATTGGAAGCAGAGTAGCTGGTATGTGAACCCATACTCATTGGGATGTCAGCATTGCAGGTGGAGGTATAACCCACTGGTCTACAACGCCAGCCCCATGTGCATGTGTATTTATATAATCATTGTCAAAGTTTAATCTCCAACTTCAGCACCACTGTCTGGTTCTATTTGCCTTATGTTGACTCACTCTCCAACTTTCTCAAATGGTCTCTTTTTGTTGCAAATAGTATTTCTAAAATTAAAGTCATCTTTTTCTATGTATAAACAACATTTAAAAAAAGAAAACAAAATAAATAGCAAAGCTCTTTCCTGATTTGTATATTTGATAAATGGCACAGCATTTTTCTCTCTTATTATAAATAGAATCCAATGGGTGTTTGTATTAAAGATAATACAAAAACTGTTCCTAAATGGATCCCTAATATGATGTTACAGTGGGATAGATCAGGAAAAAAAAATGCAAGCATTTGTTTGTACAAGAATATCCACTGAGGGTCTACTTTTTTTTCCCAGAATTAGTCTTTTGGATACTTTTACATCTCAATATCATATTTAGGTGAAGCAATTCAGAAATTAGGGAAACGTGGACACTCCTCCCAAGTAGTCATAACAAGTCCCAATTAAATAGGAATAGCAATTCTAATATAAAAACATTTAATTTGCTAATCCTGTGTACATGTAGCTTTATAGATCACAGAAAGTGACTTGTTACAGATCCTTCTCCACCATGCATACCCCGTATTTCAAAACATAATTTTGGGAGGCTGGCACTGTGGCTCAGTGGATTAATCCTCCACCAATGGGGCCAGCATCCTATATGGGTGCCAGTTCTGGTCCTGGATGCTCCTCTTCCAATCCAGCTCTCTGCTATGGCATGGGAAAGCAGTAGAAGATGAGCCAAGTAATTAGGATTCTGCACCGGCATGGAAGACCCAGAAGAAGCTCCTGGCTCCTGGCTTCGGATGGGTGCAGCTCTGGCTGTTGCAGCCATTTGGGGTGTGAATCAGCAGAAGGAAGACCTCTCTTTCTCTCTCTGCCTCTCCCTCTCATTGTCTGTAACTCTACCTCTCAAATAAATAAATATAATCTTTTTTTTATTTTTTATTTTTTTGACAGGCAGAGTGGACAGTGAGAGAGAGAGAGACAGAGAGAAAGGTCTTCCTTTGCCGTTGGTTCACCCTCCAATGTCCACCACAGCCAGCGCACTGCGGCCAGCGCACCGCGCTGATCCCATGGCAGGAGCCAGGTGCTTTTCCAGGTCTCCCATGGGGTGCAGGGCCCAAGCACTTGGGCCATCCTCCACTGCACTCCCTGGCCACAGCAGAGGGCTGGCCTGGAAGAGGGGCAACCGGGACAGAATCCAGCGCCCCGACCAGGACTAGAACCCGGTGTGCCGGGGCCGCTAGGAGGAGGATTAGCCTAGTGAGCCGCAGCACCGGCCAATAAATAGAATCTTTTTAAAAACATGATTTTAATCTTTTTCTTTTGTCATTTATCACTTTATCTATCTGTCTCCTTTTTAAAGTACATTTTTCATAAAGGTTGAATACACTTTTGTGTCCCTATCACCTATAAAAATACCTGATATTTAAAAGGCATCCAAAATCCAACTGCATATTTCATTGATAACCGCTAGTGTAAAAAAGAATTATTGTGATGTTTGGATAACAAAAAGAAAACAATACATTTATCACTCTCACGATTTTAATATATTGTGAAATTGTTCAATTCACTATTCATCTTTAATGCCAGTATAAAGTGTATCCCTATATGGCTTAGAAATATAATATCTAATATCTCAAATTTTAAGAGATAAATGAGTTTTATTTCTTTCTAAGAACTTGTCGTCGCTAATTATAGCCTGCAAAGCACAATTGGCAATTCAATATTGGTAATGCATTATCCTATAGCTCGCATTGCTATAATGTCTGATACCTCTTCAAAATTATTGTTTCCTTTACTTCCAATCTTTAATGTTATTTTATATTTTATTATGTTTTAAAGTTTAATATTGTATACATTTTATTTTGCTACCACTTTTTTCCTACCTATTAATTTTACTGGTTGGATTTGTGTTCTGCAAATTAGGGTTTGCTAAATAGAGTTACACTATATTAATACGCTCAAATCTCTTGGTCCTGATGTTTAATTCATTGCTTTTATTAGTATGTTTCCAAGTAGAAGATTTAATTTATACATATTAAACTCTACCACATAGTGTCTTGCTCAGAAAATTTTTCATTAACTCTATTCCCCAGTAATGAATTTTTTACCAATTTATCATATGAAACATCCCTGAGCATTTTCAGTTAGATAATCATTTGAGAAAAGTTGTCAATACACCAAAATAATAATAATAATAATAATGACAAAAAAAGAAAATGAAGTGTCCAACCTTATAGTTAGAAAACTCAGTACTGCTTTTAGGGAATTTGAAAGTAATAATGCAGCTTTTCCATTAAACATGATTTTTTGCTAGAATTAGTTCATTTAGAGAATGAAAAAATATTAGTTCTACATGGAATGGGAATAACTATGGTCCACGAGAGATCAAGTTTTACTTTTGATAAAACACTTCTGTGGTTTAGGATTTGTTCTCACAACTTAACTATCTTAATATTCCTCTACTAACTTTTAATATCTGCCTATAATGAGGTATTAACAGAAAGATAAAGTATAACACTTATTTCATTATTTATTTCAAATATTGAATGCTACCTAACCAGATATGACACTTCTTGCAAAAGTGAAATTTGAAGAACAGGAAATGGTTTAATGCACAGGGAATACCAGATAGGAGCAGGAAATATATTAAACAAACACAGGAACCTGGATACCAAGCTTGCCAGGGCCAGCCAGACTGATATTGCTACTGACTACCATAATATTTTATTAATGAATTGGCCATTGATTAAAATTCCACATTAGAAGTCTCCTTGACTCATTTTCCAAAGTTATGTGTAGCACTTGCATTGTTAATGGGAAATATTTAATGAGAACATAGTTATATTCTCAGCAGGAAGAAACAGGCTTAGCTTTGACAGTGAACACTAATGCAACTGTGGGAAGATATTTTTAGTGATAACACAAGTCTTCACTAGTTAGTTACTCTGTACATTCATTAGCATAAGATATAATCCAGTAAAAATTAAAAAAAGGAAACTGTAGTAATCCAGCTGCTTATTGCATTTTTGTGTATGTGCTATAATTCTCTTGTAATCCTCAAATTTATTGTCTCCTCTTTTAATACTCTCTTTTCCTTGTCACTGTATATATGCACAATCTATATTCGAGTGAAAACAATACGAGTATATGGAAGAGAACACTCTCTTTGAAATTACACTGATGAGCATAATCCCAGGTATGTGGCTTGATTGATTGGCTGAATATTGCTGCTTTTCCATATCTCTGCCCATTGGTAAAGCTCATACATCCTTGCCACAGTGGTGGATAAAATGAACACAATGTCTTTCAGGGAGGTGTGCCATGAGAAAGATAAGGCAGGAGGTGGCAAAGATAGAACATGGAAGGACTACAATGTGAAAAATCACAAAGAGAAATATTTTTGCCTGGGATAAGGAAGAAAATTCTAGTAACCTGAGCTTCAATGAAGGACTGTGACGCTCAGGAGAAGGCACCTATCACTTGCAGGCCATGGAGGACATTATAAAGTGTCTCAGAGTAGGGAATGTACAGATGATGCATAAAGTCTCCATCCTATCCTAAGATTGTATATTTTTTAAAGATTTTTTTATTTTATTTGAAAGTCAGAGTTACACAGAGAGAAAGACAGACACACACAAAGAGAGAGAGCGAGAGAGACAGAGACAGATAGGCAGAGAGAGACACACAGAGAATCTTCCATCTACTTGTTCATTTCCCAAATGGTTGCAACAGCCAGGGCTGGGCCAGAACAAAGTCAAGAGCCAGGAGCTTCATCTGAGTCTCTCATGTATGTGCAGAGGCCCAAACATTTGAACTAGCTCCTGTTACTCTCCTAGGCATGTTAGCAGGGTGCTGCATCAGAAGTAGAGCAGCCAGAACACGAACTGGCACCCATACGAGATGCTGGCATCACAGACCGTGGTTTAACACACTACAGCACAAAACTGGCCCCAAGGTTGTATTATTGAATCAACTTGTGAAGTGAATAGCAATCATATACTAATTTCACCTAGTAAACTCAAGCTTAGCAGCAGTGTTATAATAAAAATTACCAGGAAATTAAACACTCCTCTAAAATGATACTGTATTGTGAATTATTAAAGAAAGGTAAAACCTGATGTAGCATATATTGTATCTTATAACATTTCAATAATTGTAAGATTAATTCTATTTTAATCAGACTATTATTTTCTCCTAATATTCTTGGTTAGCAGAAGTTTGATAATCCAAAAGAAATTGCCAATATCCATGTGTTCATATTTTACTTAATTTTTTAAAGAAGAAGCCTTTCAAAAATTTATTTTCATTTCATTTGAAATGTACCAAAACAGAAACAGGGAGAAGTCTGTCCATATACTGGTTCACCTTCCAAATGCCTACAACAGTCAGGGATGGATCAGGCCAAAACCAGGAGCTTGGAAATCAACCCAGTCTGCCACATTGGTGACATGGATACAACCCCTTGAGCTATTACTTGCTGCCCCTCAAGGTGTGCATTAGCAGGAAGTGAGAACTGCAAGCAAGTGACCTGGGACTCAAAATACACACTGCAATATGGGATATGGGCTACCTAATATTTCTCTTAACTGCTGTGCTCAATGTGCACCTCCAAATATTCATATTTTAGAATTCAAAACATTATAAAAGCTGATTTTATAATGATCTAAATCTGATTTTAGACCTTTTTTGTGAATATCACATTATTCAGTTTTAGTGTCAATTCTTAATAACTTTTAAGCTCCTAATTTTGAGAAAAAATTTCTTTCATTAGGGAGAAGAGTTTATAAACATTCCCAAAGGAGTAATTCATTTGGAAAATAAGGACATTTTCCATTTTTTCTTTATATAATAAAATCACTTATTTTGTAGTTTAAGCTTTTACTTCTATAACGATAAAGTCAAAAGGAAATGAAAAATATAATTACTAAAATAATAACTTTAGTACAATAATAATTTTTAAATGTATAACATGCAAAACTACAAGTCTATGTATTATCACCTACCTAATATACTACAGATGCTAACTACTGGTGATTTATATATATATATATATGTGTGTGTGTGTGTGTGTGTGTGTGTGTATCTATCTATCTATCTATATTCCAAACAATTACACAGACATTTTCTAAGACAGAAGAAGGGTGCCACATCAAATCATTTTTCTGGTTGTTGAAAATATAAGTCAAGTGCAGTAATTTTTAAATACAGCTGTAAAATAATTTAATTGCTATAAAAGTCAATGCCATATAGGTCTAAAGATACAACTTGAACCATATCCTTTTAGATGTATATCTCAAGGAAAATGCTTTGTAACAATAACTACCTTCAATAATACTTTATTAATGAGACATAACAGTTTACATTACAAAGCTGATAATAAGAAAACAGATGTTTTGAGGTTAACTGAAGAGGAATCAGAGTGTGTGTAGGATAAAACATAACTTTGTAAAAAATAATTTTTTAAAATATTTATTTATGTATTTGTCTTTTTTTTTTTGACAGGCAGAGTGGACAGTGAGAGAGAGAGACAGAGAGAAAGGTCTTCCTTTTGCCGTTGGTTCACCCTCCAATGGTCGCCGCAGCCAGCGCACTGCGGCCAGCGCACCGCGCTGATCCCGTGGCAGGAGCCAGGTACTTCTCCTGGTCTCCCATGGGGTGCAGGGCCCAAGCACTTGGGCCATCCTCCACTGCACTCCCAGGCCACAGCAGAGAGCTGGCCTGGAAGAGGGGCAACCAGGACAGAATCTGGCGCCCCGACCGGGACTAGAACCCGGTGTGCCGGCACCGCAAGGCGGAGGATTAGCCTAGTGAGCCGCAGCGCCGGCTATATTTATTTATTTGAAAGGCAGTTTGACAGCAAAAGAGAGGGATACACACACACACACACACAGAGAGAGACAGAGAGAGACAGAGAGACAGAGAGAAAATCTTCCACTAATTTATTCACTTCCCAAATGGTTGCAATGGCCAGGACAGAATCAAACCAAAGCTGGGAGTTTGAACTCCACCTAGGTCTCCCGTGTGGGTTGTAGGTGCTCAAGTACTTGGGCCATTATCCACCATCTAGGCATGGACCTAGAAAGGAAGACAGCACCCAGGACAAAAATGGGTGCTTTGATAGGGATGCTGGCATCACAAGCAGCAGCTTAGTCTTCTGTGCCAAAACAATGATCCCAATAATAAATTTTTAATGTTTGTTCTTTGGGAACATTAATTTTTTCTTTTAGAGTGAGGGTTTGTTCCACTAAATCTCACTGAGTTTTACAGGGCATTTATATTTCAGAAGACATGCAGAATGAAAATAAAAGTGGATCTCTTGAACTTGTAAAGTGAAATTACAACGAGGCAGCTTCCTATTAAAATAAGACTATAATGAGAATAGAATATTAAGGATTATTACTAATCAGAGGAACAAACCAAGCATGCTTATGGAAAAACAAGATTCTACACTCATAAAATTAAATTCTGGAATGATTTAAATTTTTCTTGTCACTAATGAAAGATGGCCAATCAAATCAGCAACTGCCAAACACCTAACAACATTTCAAGGTGGCATTTTTTTTTTTTGGTGTGTTTGTTTGAATTAAAACTTTTATTTGTTTTCTCCAGCCACGTTTACAAACGCAAATTCCATGAGTGTTTTTGTTACTTTTGGAAGGTACCACTTCATTTTAAATGGCATGTGCCTGTGCAAAAATATAACACACAACATCTAACAATTCCCTGACCTACTATTAAAATGATGAATGGCATTCTTTTAAAGTCAGGTAACTCATGAAAAATCTTTCTTTTCTTGACAAAGACAAAAGTTTAGATCAGATATACAATATCAGGGGAGCATTATCTTGTCAAGTGGCTGGAATACACTAATACAAGCAGGAACCCTTCAGTTAAACCATTTTAAGAGCAGCTGAAGGAAAATCTTTATGCCTACTATTCCTATTCAGATTATCCCTGACATGTGGGAAAACAATGGTATAAATCTTGGTGACTATTCTGAGGTATTCTGGAAGGAATCCAATTTAATTAGGAAAAAAAAAAAACACTATTAACTTGTGTGTGTGTATGTGTGTGTGTGTGTTTATTTTCAGACATTTATAGTTTCATATGTGCAAGCCTTAGATGACAGTATGGCATACTGAAGGAAAGTTCTTACTTTTTCATATCAGCAGACATATTGACTTTAAATATGAAGCACAGTTGCAGCAAATATACAGAACTCTTATTAAACAGTTACTATGTATCAAATCCCAGTAAAATTTAGAGCATGAGTTTTTCCTCTTAAGTAGCATAATTATGTTGTGGAAATGATACTACATCTAAATATCAGAGAAGAAACCCTACTTGATAGAAGTTATGCGACCTAATGCAGTTCTTTTCTTTTTTAATTTGACAGAGTTATAAACAGTAAGAGAGAGAAACAGAGAGAAAGGTCTTCCTTCTGTTGGTTCACTCCCCAAATGGCCGCTACAGACGGAGCTGCGCTGATCCGAAGGCAGGAGCCAGGTGCCTCTTCCGGGTCTCCCATGTGGGTGCAGGGGCCCAAGTACTTGGGCCTTCTTCCACTGCTTTCCCAGGCCACAGCAGAGAGCTGGACTGGAAGAGGAGCAACTGGGACTAGAACCCGGCACCCATTTGGGCTGCTGGCCTCGCAGGCAAAGGATTAACCAAGTGAGCCATGGCACCGGCCTGCTTTCCCAGGCCACAGAAGAGAGCTGGATTAGAAGAGGAGCAGCCAAGACTAGAACCGGCACCCATATTGGATGCTGGCTCTGCAGGCAGAGGATTAACCTACTATGCCATGGCGCCAGTCCCAATATATTTTATAACTACATAGTTGCTGGTTTTGTCTTGTTTTGTTTTTGATAGATGCTATTGATCAAAATATATGGACCATAATTATCTAATCAGTCCCAATACAACAGAAATTTAAATAATTTTTATTAATTTTCTTTTAAAAAGGATCTATGTTGTCTCATATTCAAATGGAGTCTCCATCATGTGCTCTCTATGAGTGACTAGGACGGCAAAGAGTTACGCATCTGTTTGTTCATCCATTCTCTGAGATTTGGATTCATGTTACAATAACATAATTTGACTTGTTTTATTTTAATTGCATTGATGGCTTCACCTAATGTCCTTTTTGCATGCATTCCCTTTCTCTGCATCCATGGCCTTTGATAAAGCTCTAGCACACTAAAGATGGATGGACTATGTAAATACTTGCTTAACTAGGTCATAAACATTTTGATTCTAGCAGCACCTTCACAAAGCTATTGCATATTTATATATCATTGGGGAACTGGCTGCTGCCATAAGATCCTGTTCAGTGTAGTCTGCTAGAGGCTGGAAAACCATGTGCAGCTAAGCTAAATTATCCCAGCTGATACCATAGACCGGTGAGCTGACAGAGCAACCAGGTGACCACAGATGCATGGTCAAGCCAGGCTGGAGCAGATCAACAGAAATAAGCAACAAAGTAATTGAGCTGCAAGGAAAAAAAAAAAGACATACTAACTTTTGGAGAATAGCAAGAGCTAACTGATACCACATTATCAGAAGGGTATAATAAATAACCCCTATTTCATTCAAATAAGGCATGCTGTTGGCGCCTATGCCATATTTAATCCTTGTGTTGCTAGAATATTTCAGGAGAATGTATATCACATGTATATCTCTCTGGTCTCAATTTAGCCTTCCTCTTGGTTAATCTAGTTCATATAATTTCAGTATTGTTAATAAAACATCATATTTATACCATCATCCCATTTATACTGATGGGATAAAGGAACAATTACAACAACTAAGGTAAGATCAGTTAGTTCAGTAAGTGTATAAGAAACACCAGGCTAAGGAGATTCCAATTCAATCCCATTAAGTTGGCAGGTACCAATGCCATCTTACTTGTTAAAGTGATCAGCTTAAGTTTATAATTGATCAAAAAGATAGGATTAAGTGTCAAAGGGATCACATAAATAAGACCAGTGTCTGAAAATAATAATTGATAGAATTAAAAAGGAGAGAGTGATCCTACATGGGAAGCAGGATACACAGCAGGCTCATAGAATGGCAAATGCCCTAAACAGTACTCTGGCCTCAGAATCAGCCCTTAAGGCATTTGGATCTGGCTAAAAAGCCCATGAGAGTTTCTCATGCATGGAAAGCCAAGACATTGTGGCAAAAAAAAAAAAAAAAAAAGACTTAAATGAAAGATCTCTCTGAGTGAGATCCCAGTGGAAAGAACGGGCCATAAAAGAAGGAGGTACCTTTCTCTGAAGCGAGGAGAGAACTTCCACTTTGAGTATGGCCTTGTCCAATTAAGATCAGAGTTGGTGAACTCAAGAGGCTTCTATAGCCTTGGTAGCTCATGACAAGAGCCTCAGGTGATTAATGACGTCATAAATAAGAGTGTCAATTGTTAAATAAACAATGGGAGTCACTGTGCACCTGCTCCCCATGTAGGATCTCGGTCCTTAATGTGTTGTACTATGCAAATTAACAGTAAAACTACTACTCAATCAGTACTCTATACTTTATGTTTCTGTGTGGGTGCAGTCTATTGAAATCTTTACTTAGTATACTAAGTTCATCTTCTGTATATAAGGATAATTGAAAATGAATCTTGATGAAGATTGGGATGGGAGAGGGAGTGGGAGATGGCATGGTTAAGGGTGTTAGGGAGGCTATGGGGGGAAAGCTGCTATAATTCAAAAGTTAATCTTTGGCTGGCGCCGCGGCTCACTAGGCAAATCCTCCGCCTTGCGGCGCCGGCACACCGGCGGGGCACCGGATTCTGTCCCGGTTGCCCCTCTTCCAGGCCAGCTCTCTGCTGTGGCCAGGGAGTGCAGGGAGGATGGTCCAAGTGCTTGGGCCCTGCACCCCATGGGAGACCAGGATAAGGACCTGGCTCCTGCCATTGGATCAGCGTGGTGCGTGGGCCGCAGTGCGCCAGCCGCGGCGGCCATTGGAGGGTGAACCAACGGCAAAAGAAAGACCTTTCTCTCTGTCTCTCTCTCTCTCACTGTCCACTCTGCCTGTCAAAAAATTTTAAAAAAATTTTTAAAAAAAGTTATACTTTGGAAATTTATATTTATTAAATAAAGGTTGAAAAAAAAAGAAACACCAGGCTAAATTATTTGGGAGTTTTTCTGTTGGGAAGAATAAAGAATGCATGTCTGAAAGGTAAGGTGAGCTATCAAGTTGTTGAACAATTGATTCCAGTATAGTAGATGATTTTTAGTTACCGGATGATGCTTGAGAAAAAACATGGGTTAGAAAAGAGTATCTGTGAATTCTTCACAGTAAAATGATCCTGGAGTTCTGAATTTAAATAGAGATTATAGATCTGAAGGAATGAAAACCAAAGAGAAATCATCTGGCAAACATGCTCATTCACTTGGAAACAACTATGAAGCATTTTTCTAAAGAATGCTAACTTTTTTATATGAGATTTATTTATTTACTTGAAAGTCAGAGGTTCAAAGAGAAAGGAAGAGAGAGAATCTTCCATCTGTTAGTTCATACTCCAGAAGGCCATGACAGACTGGGCTGGGCCAGGCTGTAGCCAAGAGCAAGGAGCTTCTTCTGTGCCTCCCACTTAGGTAGCAGGGACTCAAATGCATGGACCACCTATTTCTACTTTTCCCAGGTGCATTAGCAGGAAGATGGATTAGAAATGGAAAAGCTGGGGTTGGTGCTGTGGTGTAGCCAGTGAAGCCACCACCACCTGCGTTGCCGGCATCCCATATGGGTCCTGGTTCGAGTCCCGGATGCTCCACTTCCAATCCAGCTCTCTGCTATGGCCTGGGAAAGCATTAAAAGATGGCCAAGTTCCTGGGCCCCTACGCCCACATGGCAAGACCCAGAGGAAGCTCCTGGCTCCTGGCTTCAGATCGGCACAGCTCTGGTTGTTGTGGCCAACTGGGGAGTGAACCAGTGAATGGAAGACCTCTATCTTTCTCTCTCTGTCTCTGCCTCTGCCTCTCCTTCTCTCTGTGTGTAACTCTGCCTTTCAAATAAATAAATAAATCTTAAAAAAAAAAAGAAGTGGAAAAGTTGGGACTTGAACCAGTGGCCATAGTGGATGCCAGCTGCGACTTTACCTGTAGCTCCAGAACTCTGGCCCTGAAGCTGTTTTAAGTAATAGTTGTTTTCACTGTTAAAGTCACAGTATCTTGGAAGCTGTCAAAAGCTGAAAACTGTAAAATGGACATGTATGCACATCCAAGTAGTGCAGTGTAAAATTGTGCAGACCATTAATGCAACCACAAACAGAACCCACACCCATAACCTGCCCCTGATAAAATACCTTAGTATAGAGAATAGTGTATCTAACTCACAATCTTTTGTGAAATTCAGTTTTTTTGAATAGTATGTGTCAGCATGGAAATACACACTCTTTTCTGGAGCCATAAAAATCCATAAGCATCTCCTAAGACATTTTAAGCAGGAGAAAACTCCTAGTGCTTTTCCCATTGTGTAGGCAGTTACAGTTACAAATCTTTTAGGGTCCTGGTATCAGCAATAGACATGTTGTATTCATGTGTTCATACTCTTTTACTCAATGTCTTGATTACATACTCAAAAAATGATGAATGGTTCATTGTTCAAAAATCTTAATAATAATAACATCTGTACAATACTATTCGAGACAAAAACATGGAAGGATTGTTCTTACCAACGAAAAAGAAAGGGATCTCAGTGTCTCTAAGAATGATCAAAGATTGCTCTAATATGAATTTTAGGTCATTTAATACCTTTAAAGTTTCACTGTCAAAATGAATGTGTGTGTGTGTGTGTGTGCAAGAGAGAGAAAGAGAGAGAGAGAGGGAGAGAGGAAAAGAGATTCTTACACTTGAGGTGTCAGATTATCTCTTACTTTTTCATAAATTACTGGCCGACTGAGGTAATCCACTTATTAAATTTACCATTGAAAAGCAGTCACCCTATGTAATATAGCCCAGTAATAAGTCTGGCTGACATTTATGTGTGAGGCAATGACTGCTTTAGCATTTCATAGATTCTCCTTTAATTCCCATACCAAATTATAAACAAAATTATTCCCATTTTAAATACGAAAATATTGAAGCCTATCTAACTTAAAACAAAGCTAGTAAGAAAGGGTGACTCAAACTCAGAAGTCCAGGCTCCTTTTATGAAGGAATTTTTGAGACATAGCTTTCTTAATAGCTACTGGGTCTGAAATGAAATTCTGTACTAGGACCAAGCATTTATTACAGATGAAGACTGGTTTATCTCTATCATCTTTCATGTTATAGCTAAAATAAACTTCATCTCACGTACTGACAAGACAGGGAAGAAACTCTACAACACCTGGCATCTGAGTTGTGTCTCACTTGTCAATATATTCACACAATATGTTCTTGGATTTCCAACCATTCACTCAATGCTTGTTGACAATGGGTTAACAAATAGTCACTGTGCTAAACAATTGACCACCACTCTGCCATTAACACTTAACATTTTACTTTGTACATAGAAGGTGTCCAAGTGACTGTTGAACCCTAGAACTTGGAATAAACACTGATATAACATGAGGTTTGGCCTGTGTGAGATGAAAATTGGCTGATGTTTAGAGGAGCTCAAAAATATGCCACATGCAAACTTCTTAGAAAGAATTTGAGGAATTTGAGTTTACACAAGTCTGTTTCCTGAAAAGCACCTTGAAAAATCACACCTTTCACCAGTTAATCATATTTTATATTGATTTGCATTATCTATTCAGAGCTCTTAGTCTTCATTTTGGATTGATTTTTAGTTGACACAATCTTCCTTTAATTGAATTTTTGTGCCATTTCCCCTTCTGATTTGCCTGCCCCATCTCAAGTAGCTAGGAATCTAAAGCAGCCACTATATGAAAAGGATTCCAGTAGTACTAGCATTCTTATATATAAAGGTGCTTGAAAATGTTCATGGGGAAATAGAATCCAAAGGTACGTTTATTTTGCTGTAAAAATTTTGAAACCCATGCACAAGGTTTTCATAACATATTTTCCATGAGTATACTGACAACTCCCCTCTCCCTCTCAGCCTTCCTTCCTCCCTCCCCCCCCCTTTCTATCTCTCTCTCACTGAAAAAAGAATACATATTGTTTTCCATTGCTAACATTTCAGTTTTCCATCTCAACTCTTTAGAAGGAGAGATGCACTTCTCTCTATAAAGCAGTAGTCATTTTTGGAAAGTAGTTTGTGAAAGAATCATGACAATATTGGATTATCTTGCAATGTAGAAATTATTAATCAATGTTGCTCTTTAAAAATGAATTCAGGGGCTGGTACTGTGGCATAGTGGGTAAGGCCACCACCTGCAGTGCCGGCATCCCAAATGGGCGCTGGTTCGAAACCTAGCTTCTCCTCTTTCAATCCAGGTATCTGCTCTGGCCTGGGATAGCAGTGAAAGGTGGCCCAAGTCCTTGGGCCCCTGCACCCATGTGGGAGCCCAGAAGAAGCTCCTGGCTCCTGGCTTTGGATTGGTGCAACTCTGGCTGTTGCAGCCAATTGGGGAGTGAGCCAGCGGATGGAGGTCCCTGCCCCCCGCCTCTCTCTCTCTCTGCTTCTCTTCTCTCTGTGTATTCTGACTTTCAAGCAAAATAAATAAATCTTTAAAAAATGAATTCAAACATGAAATTTATTCTTATACTCTTCTCACCAGTTTTCCTCCTTTAAATGGAAAACACATTTGATTAACATTTAGTTTAGAAAACTAATAAAAGGTATGACTTTTGATTCAGATCAATCCTGTTTCATATCCAAGATCAGCACTCCCTATGCTATTTATATATTTCAGAAAATTGTTAAACTCCTTGACCTCTAATTTTAATTTATGAAATTGGTAGAAATAATAAAGAACAGGCATTTTAAGGGGATGAAATACAACAATATGTTAAGCCATTGAGCCAAGGGTCTGGTACATGGTAGCTGTGTTTATTAACACTATTTTTATCATACTTGTTGTATTAGTAAATATACTAGTATTATACTTATATTATACTTATATACTAGTATATTTAAACATACTTATATATTTACTGGTATTATGATTCAGGCTTTGCTATCTAAAAAAGATTTCTGGCCTGCAGCAAGAAAATTAAAAAAAAAAAAAAAACTCCAGTAATTTACTGACTAGATTTAAAATCCAATTTTTAAATAAATAATGGATATAGGTTCAATAATACCAAAATGGAATCTGATAATGAAATGTTATTCTTATCATAACAACCAATGAGGTTGTTGATTCACTCTGTCAACTCCAGTTCTCCATTTGATTCAATTATCATTGGAATTTATGCTGTTTGCAGGAACTAGACCCAAATAGTTTTAAAGTGTGGAAAACCCTTGAAAATGCAAATTTTCCATAAATCATGAGAAGTGCACTGGTGCCAAAAGAAAACAGCATGTGTCACAGAATAAGTACATCAGTAGTTTGTAAATTGCCCAGAAAGATGATTTATAGTTTTGATTTTCAATGCAAAGTTAATGGCATTGAAAATTGGGGTCTTACAGCCGGCGTTGTGGCACAGCGGGTTAATGCCCTGGCCTGAAGTGCCAGCATCCCATATAGTTGCCGGTTCGAGACCCGGCTGCTCCACTTCCAATCCAGCTTTCTGCTATGGCCTGGGAAAGCAATAGAAGACAGCTCAAGTCCTTGGGCCCCTGCACCCACGTGGGAGACCAAGAAAAAGCTCCTGGTTCCTGGCTTCAGATTGGCGCAGCTCCGGCCGTTGCAGCCAATTGGGGAGTGAACCATAACATAGAAGACCTCTTTCTCTCTCTCTCTCTCTGCCTCTCCTCTCTCTATGTAACTCTGACTTTCAAATAAATAAATAAATCTTTAAAAAAAGAAAGAAAATTGTGGTCTTTTCCATATGCTGGAGATATTGCATAAAATATTACAAATATATATGTACATATGTATCATATATTTATATGCATCCTTATAAAACATATAAACCTCAGGTAAATAGACAGTATTATTCTAAGTATGAATAAAAAGTTATTTCTATTAGTTTACAACATCTAATTAATAGCCACACAATCTGTTCCATGGTTTGTTCTTATAAGATAAGTAGAAAAACAGTTGATTCTGCCAATATTCTCTTCCTATGAGCTTAATTAATTTGATGTTTTACAGGCGATGGTTCTAAAGGCCACAGTTGCAGGTGTCCAATATAATAATACCTATACTCTGAAGTTATGTGAAGACAGAGCTGGAAGAGGAAAAGCTCATGTCTGCTAATAGAAATTTATGGTACCTATTCCTCACCAATCAGATTGTCAATCACATCTCATTAACTTCCTAATTAAATTTTAAGTGTAATACATACATACAGATCAATTTTCTAAGCAATGGAAATACTCATTTTCTAAAAGGCTAAGCACATTAAATTACTGAATATACGAAAAATAAAATTCTATAGTTGTAATAATTAATATTGATCAGTTTGAACCTATTTTTCAAGAAAAAAGTGTATGAAATATAAAATGACTATTCAGAAACTATTTTCTAATAGAAATCAGATTTTAATTATGAAGCAAGCATCAAATGTAACAATTAGCACAATCAAATGACTCTTGTTCCCAGTTTTCTTCTTGCTCCCTCTTTCTGATTACCCATAAGACAGTAGAATGAGTTTTTTTTTTATTCAAAGCAAGACAGAGTTAAATAAAAATGCTAGTGAAGACCGTGTGATAGAATGTTCAAGTCTATAGGCACAAAAGCTCTTTCTACAGTATCCATTCAGGGTAACTTCTTAAATGGGAGATAGCTCTGATTTGACAACAGTTCATTAAAATATTTTCATCAGTGGAAACATGGCAAGGAGATAATGCTTCCTGGCATAAGAAAAAAAGTCAGTCTTCATTTTTTCAAATGTGTAGACACTGACAGAGGCAGAAGGAAAAGTCACTTTTATTTTTCCTGAGTAAAGTATATAAGAAGTAGTTACATGGAATAGACTTTATTCTTGCTACTACTGGAATTCTATGTAGAGAAAAGGAGGACAATTTATTATGTGGATACAATTAGTGCTAAATATACTGTAAGAATGCAGAAATAATTTCCTGAATTAGTAGACTGACAAATGAATGAACTGGTCTAATGGTTATGTCAGGAGAATTGGCACTGGGGCCATAAAGAAATTCTGTGAAAAAATAAATAAATCTGTTGTCATTGAGGAAAATGTCTGAAGACCCTGAATGTTAGAGTGATTCCATCTAGAATCAGTACTGTACCAAACATCTAGACTAGAAGAAGATGGGTTTGCAAACCTAAGGGAAAAAGGACTAAAAGTAAATCCATGTGAGTAAGCATTCTAATCTCTAATCTCTATGCAATGCTTGGCACTTTGCATAAAGCAAATAAACACTACTTTCAGAGATTTTGGTATTAATTTCAGAGAATGAGAAATTAATTTACTTTACTCTCTGCCCAGGCTATGCTCTCAGAATGTGGCTACTAAATCATGTGGTATTATTAGATACAGCAGCATTTTAAAGTTGACATTAGCTTTTAAAATTATTTTTAATTTTATTTGAAAGACAGGCAGAGAAATATTCTGCTGGTTTATATTCCAAACACACACAGGAGCTGGAGACAGGACAGGCTGAAGCCAGGAGCCTAGAAATTAAGCCCAGTCTCCGACATGGGTCAGAAGTACCACTTGGGTGGCAAGCTATCACTGCTGCCTCCCAGGATGCATATTAGCAAGAAGCTGGAATTGAGAACACAGCCAGGACTTGAATCAGACACTCGAATAAGGGATGAAGCATCACAAGTAGCATCTTTGCTGCACCACATATCTACTTGATTTGAACATTCTAACGATGGGTCTGTGAAATCTTGTGGTTTCAAACAGACTATTAGAGATTCATCATCTGCTCTCATTTATCATCACTGATTTTTAAAGTAAGTATTTTTATTTTAAAATGGATTTATATTTACACAAATATTCTGAACCTAGTAAACAGAATTCCCATATACTCAATCTCATCTATTACTAACATCATAAACAAATATGGTGCATTTGTTACATTAATGAACCAACACCAATACATTACTATTAACTAAATTTTATACATTATTCAAATATTCCTTAGTTTTTACCTATTGTCCTTTTTCTGTTCCAAGATCCCACGAGAACACCACATATCATTGAATTTTCATGTTTCCTTAGGCTCCTATTAACAGTGCCAGTTTCTTAGTGTTTTCTTGTTTTAATGACCTTAGTAGTTTTGAGAATTCCTAGTCAGGAGTTTTGTAGAATATCCTGAATTGGGATTTTCTGATTACTTTTAGTGATCAGGTTGGTATTACTGGTTTGAAGGGTAGTGACCACAATGGCAAGGGTTCAGGCTCATCACACCACATCAAATGGACACCCACCAATGACAGGACTCCTCACTTTCCAATTCCTGACTTGACATTGTCTTGCCTTGATTTGAGCAAGTCTTCTCTCCTCCCCATAATCTCCTAAACTTTGATTCCCTGAATCCTGGCAAATACTTAACTGCAGAAGTTGCTTCCCTTTTTGACCACAGTCAAGACACATTTCCTACCAAACCATGCTGGCACCCTTGGGTGCCCAGTGAATCAGTTTGCTAGCATTACAGACTGAGGGGCTTAAACATCATACATATATTTCCTCACACGGCTGGAGGATAGAAATCCAAAATCAAGATATTGGCAGGTTTAGTTTCTAACGTGATCCCTCTCCTTGGCTTGTAGATGATCCACTTCCCACTGTGTCCTCCATGACCTTTCCTCTGAGTGTGCACATCCTTGGTGTCTCTCTGTGTAGCCACAAGAACTCTTCTTTTAAGTACACCACTCAGATGGGTTTAGGGCTCCCTTACATGTAATGTCCCATCTTCAAACATAGACACACTCTTAAGTGCTGGGAGTTCAGGATATTTAGTTGGTGGAACATAATTAAGCACATATCACAAAATCCCCCCTTAATTATAACATACCCTGTCTTACTGTATACAATAAGAGCCTTTGGCTGATTGTAAGACATTTGCAGATTTCTGCATGGAAAGCTTTCTCCTTATTGCAAATGTGTCTTTAAATAAAGTCTCTCTTTACCTATGTTCCATTTCTTCATATCTCACACTCTGTTGATGGAGATTTTTATCACATGACTGAGGCAGTTCCTGTCAGGTTTCTTTCCCACAAACCACCCCAAATCACTTTTTCTAGCATACTTTTTGGAAAGAGGTCACTCAGAGCGTCTGACACTGAGGAAGTAGAGGGTTATGTTCCCTCTTTCAAAGTGATGGCTCCCATAAATGACTTGGAGCTCTGCATGGAAGATTTATCTATTCTCCTACTGTTTGTTATTCAAGCATTTATTTATATCAGTACAGAATCAGTTATTTACACTTTGGGTCAAAGTCTATAATTATTTTATTGCTTTGAAATAGATTTTTAAAGTGACATTTTAATCCTATATCAACTGATTCATGTTCATAGATGAAAAACCTTGATGGGATGTGCAGACACATGCAGACATACAGACAAAGAGAGGCCTGGGAACACAGAGCATGGAGTGCCCCATCCAGTGGTTCACATCACAGACATCTGTGATAGCTGGGCAGGGCCAAGGGCTAAAGTTGAGAGATGGGAATTCATTCATGAATCCCCCCATAAGTGATAGGAACCCAGTTGATTGAATCATCACCTCAGCCTCCCACATCTGCATTGACAGGAAGCTGGAGTCGGGATCTGGAAAAGGAAATCAAACCTAGGTATTCTGATGAGAGAGGTTCAATGTCTTAACAAGTGTGCTAACTGCTAGGCGATAGACCAGCCACAACTAACTCAATCTTGAGAATCCCAGAAATGTACAAGTGACTCTTGGGTATTATGACTGAAAATAATTTATCAAAAGTTTCTTATAACTTCAGAAGTACCAATTCACTCTAAATACAGTTTTAGCAAATATAAGAAACTTAGGAATGACTTCTAAATCACAACTCATCTTTGTGGTGACCTCTTAAACTCCTTCTCTTAAAATTCTGAATTTTATATCTATTGTATCCTTTCAAACTGCTCTTCAAATGACTCAGTGAGTCTTAGTTTCTATGTGGAGATATCTCATTATCTATTAATATATTTATTTAAACTTAAAAAAGAGGGACCAGCGCCATGGCTCACTTGGTTAATCCTCTGCCCACAGCACCAGCATCCCATATAGGCACCAGGTTCTAGTCCCGGTTGCTCCTCTTCCAGTCCAGCTCTCTGCTGAGGCCTGGGAGGGCAGAGGAGGATGGCCCAAGTGCTTGGGCCCCTGCACCCATGTGGGAGACCCGGAAGAAGCACCTGGCTCCTGGCTTCGGATCGATGCAGTGCCGGCCGTGGCAGCCATTTGGGGAGTGAACCAACAGAAGGAAGACCTTTCTCTCTGTCTCTCTCTCTCTCACTGTCTATAACTCTACCTGTCAAATAAATTAAAAAAAAAAATTGAGAAAAATAAACTAAAAAAAAAGGCCACAAAAACATACACATTGGCAAACACAAAATAAGTGACTCAACTAATTACTGGGGAACATTTAAGAAAAATGAAGGCATGTAAGTTTTGACTTCTGTTATTGTAAGTATAGTAGGTTATAAATCTCCAGGTTTAAATCAAGGGACTAATTAGGCGAGTGTTTGGAGCTATTCCCATAATAACACATGGGTTTAGTTCATTTCAACAGAGATGGACAATGTAGTTTAAGTGTCTGACATATATGTGTATTTTATGCCTATTTTAAGTAACTTTATGAACTGAATTGGAATGATTTGGTTAATGACTTGCAATAATCAGCATCTTTGATTTCCAAAGAGGTTCAAGCAGGAATATTTGAAGTGAAGATGGGCATTAATCAGTTACTCTAAGCTTAGTTGAAGAAATACAAGTACAATGTTTTAACACACATTATATAGATGGGACCAGTTTCAAAATCTTGTGACTCTTTGAGGTAAGAATAAGTCTGTGCCCAATGAACCAACATGACTTAAACATAGCAAGCAGATCTATCATTTTTTGGCTATAGGCACTAAGCCACAGTAAGGAGAACTTATTCTCATTTTTATGACAGGACATGCACTGATGTTTTGACATTTCCATGATTTAGACAATTTGGTTGAAAAGAACTACTTAAATTCTGGGAAAGAGAAGAAAAAAATGCACTCAGTTCAGTTTCAGCATTTTTAAGAGGCTATATATACTACAGATCTGTAAAACAAATAGAGACAGAGAGAGAGAGAGAGAGAGAGAGGGAATGTATATAGTTATATAGTTGTCATAAAGGATTAATTACTGAAGCTGATTAACTAGCTGTAAATTTTTAAAACCCTTTAGGTCTCATATTCTTATGACTGCTTCCTTTTTTGTTTTTCTGTTGGGTATTGTGTACATTTGCTCATACTAAAAATTATGCAGATTTCTAGAATAAAACAGTAAATGTTTCTTCTTGTTGTTTTTAGATTTTAGGGGACACAGAACTGTCTTTCAATTTTGGCTCTGACTCTCTTAACTCAGGAAAACTCTGCACATGACATTTAACTTAAATAAATCTCTTCCTCCACTTTATTAACACTTTGTAATTTGATACAAGCATATAAGTTTCTAGAGTGACATATCATAAAACAATCAGTATTAGTAACAGCTCATCAGAAGCAAGCAGTAGTAATTGTTAGTAATTATAAAAGTATTCTTTGATCAGGCAACATGCCTCTAATCATACTTGGCCAAGAACTTATTCCCAAGGGTAAGTGAGGACATTTATTAAATATACTTGACTTCTTCCCCTGCCTCTCCTAACTTTCGTCTTCTATTAGAAATAAAAAAGAATATTTGGCATTTATTATATAATCACATTTCTCTAATCTCAAACCTTTACATGGAGCTTTGTAATGCAGGAGGTTATTTTTTCCTATCTTTGTAAGAGTTATCCTCTATTGATTTAAGTACAGTAGGCCATACAGTGACCAAAGACTGGTTTTAATAAAGGAAGTAATTAAATTATAAGACCTTGGTTATTTTAACATGACCCTCACATGGCCACAGTATACATCCTTTCCCACCCAGGTAGATTGAAAACGGCACATACCAATAGTGGAGTTTCTTTGGCAATTTCAACCTTTGAGTTTTGGCTTGGTAATGGTGCTCTGATTACAAAGAAAGCTATTGAGTGGTTTGAGATATCTGATCATAATATACATAATAAATTTTGAACTAAGGAAATGCTGAAGATGGGTTTTCTTGCCCTTTTTCAAGCTCTTGGAAATGTGACTGTAAAAGGAGGGTAGAAAGAAAAAGAGAAATATAAAGCAATGAAGTGCCAGATTTTAAAAAACTCAATTATGGAGAAGTCCCAGGAGAGTCGCCTGTGCTTCATAAATCTGTCTGCTGTTTTCACTGTTCCATCATGGACCACTTGCTTTTGTTTTATCTGTCTGGATAAATTAGCCTGCAAAGCATCATAAATATCCTTAGTTAGCAAGAGTTAGCTTTCCTAAGGGAAAGTTCTCTTTCTGATTTTCTTCTTGTTAGAGGAAGGTCTGAATAAATTGTGAGGAAGTCAAAACAATTAAGTTATTATTCCTATAATCAACTTTCCTTATGCCTCAATCACTGTAAATTATTAAAGGAATGAATTATTTTAAATGCTTTGAATCCTGGAATTTCCCAATTGGATATAATTCAAAATTAATTTTTAAAAAAGTGTTATTAAGTAAATCTCATTTCTCAGATAATGTGATCCTATGTATCATCTCTCCTTTTACATATCTATTAAAAGTTCTGTGGGAGTTTATTGAGAGTTTATCTACCAGATGTGCTATATTGATGGGGTGGAGAATGCATTTTCATTTGACCAAGGAACTTACACAACCAACTGTGGTTTCTGACTATTTTTATGCACTTCACAGCCTGTGTTCTAATTTTAAATGAGAGTTCTGATGTGTATATTTATACATGGCCCTTCTTGAATCAACCGGTAACTGTATGCCTGTGGGGAGTGATTGTGTTTGAACATCTGGACTCACCACATGTTTTCAGTTGGTAACGAAACATCATTTAGAAGACCTGGGCTTTTAAGGGAGATGTGGTAGTGACATTCCATAGGTATTCCAGGTGATGAGAACTATTTTCTGAACATATTACTTGGGATTTATTGTGGCAAAGGCTGATCTAAAATTTGTATTTTATTCAGAATTAATTTTACTAAAATGCTTGTCATCAATCTTTCCCTTATTTCACAAAATTAAATGTTTTAAATATTGTTTGGAAAAAAACAATAAACTTAATTACATCACAGTCTAGTTTTTATAATATTTTCTGTGAAAAAAATCAATCATTATCTACATTCCTCCAAAAAGGAATCTTTGAGATATCAATTTTCAAGTATTCAAGTTGTAGCTTTGTTCATTAAATACATATTAAGACCTACACACTTTCCTTTGAGGTACTAGTAAAATCTCTTTTAAACACAACAAGAATTTGCCTTCATTATATAATTGCCAAATCTTTGGTATGTTTTTTCATAATACTTAAAAGGGAGTATTGATCCGTGTCTTCTTTTGTAGAAAGTGAATTAACCTCTTTATTGGAACCCTATGGTTTGTATTTACAACGTATGTATCTGTCAGCAGAAACTAATTAATTGGAATCTATTAGCTTCTAAGAGGAACCTTAAAGCATTTAATATTTGCCATGCAGATTAAAGAAAAACACTGGGAGCTAATTTAAACAGAACTTTTCCGAAATGTCAGGAACCCTTTAATCTAATGAAGAAAGTTCATGTCATGAAAGACTCTTTAATCTGTGACTTTTCATACACTAGAAAACTAACAATTTAACCTTTCTACATATGTGCATGTTTATTTATCATGTTATATATACTGTTATTATATAACATCCAAGTTAACACATAAAGTGAGATGGTTCTACCATTTCCCATATACACAAGTTTAGGAAAGAAAACGAATGTGTACTTGGTTTTAGAATTAGAGTTGTTTTTATTTGTGAGTTCATGCTTATACACAATCATGGTTGCAAATCAAGTTCACTGGTAAAGAATTGTGAATAAAACAATTTTTAAACTAAAATAGTCTTTATTATAAACAGACTTTAACATACTTAAATAAAAGTGTGCTTGAGAAACCATTTGGAATATCCTTTTGGATAAATCCATTTGAGATTGATAATAAACTCTGGGAATTAGTATTTTATTAAATACATACATTTTCCTTTACTCTACTCCTTGAATCAGGGGTCATCTTGACTAATTTTTTAAGTGATTCTGTAATATGCACATAGAATTATTATATTTATTTGTTAAAATGAATCTAGAGATCACCTATTCTTGTCATTGGAAGTTTATGGCTATTTCAGTCTCCTATAATGCAACCTTTAATGCACAAACTATAATTGACTTCAAAAAGCCAATCAGCATTTACAATTATGAGGACTCCTAACTTACTTGGACAGCCTTTTGCACTTCATTCTTAGATGATTTAAAATACTTTGCTTTCAGTCCAGGAACTTCTTCCTAAGGGTCAGCAATGAATTGTTTCTGTGGCTATCAGGGTAGGCTGCTACCTGACAGTTGCAAGTCACTGAGATCAGTAAGGGGCTTTCATTTCCAGGATCTACACCTTAGTCCAAGAATGTTTTTAAATAAGCAACTGAACCAGCAACTACCTACAGGTCCCTCATACTTATCTGTGCTTGTTATTTCAGAATATTTTAGTTGCAGCTACTTCTACATGCTTCAGTAGTAATGTGCTAATGAAGAGGTCTTGGAATTATGATCATTATTTTTGCTAGTCATTTCAGAGAAACTGTCCATGGTTCCAGTCACACTCATGCGATCCACCAGAACTATTGAACTGAAATTTCTAAGGAAAATCACATAGGAACATTTAAGCATACCAACGCAGCATCGATGAAGAGAAAATTTACTCCAATAAATTATAAATAACTGATGTGGTATACAGGTAGAAGACAAATTTTAAATCACTCTCAACTAACAAAGAAATTCAACCTAATATGATCTACGCCACAGTGAAACTCAACAACATCAAAAGTTGTTTAACAATGATAATATCATCTAACTCAACATTAAAAATCCAGATAAACTTTGGATTTGTGATCTAGCTTACATACATGGAAAGGAAACTTCTACTAACTTTTTTGGTGGAAAAGTTGAAATTCTAAGGAGTACTAATAAGATCCTGCATATATTTTTGGACAACTTTGGGATAATTATTTAAAAGTATTATTAATTGAAAAATGATTCCCTGAAATTAATTAAAATTCAGCCTAAAAGAGTTTAAAACTCCAAGATTGAGAAAATCACAATATTGTGAATTTACTCTTATCAAGCATTTTAAAGATTCTGACACAGTTGGAAAAACTAGAGAGTTTGGAGAAATGAAACAAAACGGACGTGATATTTAATGTTTATAAATCATGCATAGTACATTGATGTGCAGAAATACTAAGTTGGTAGTTCTGTAGTGTACAACTAAGAAGAAAATGCAAACAAATCTCTTCTTGAAGCAAAAGAGATGACTGGACCAAACAATTTTCAGTGACTAAATTTAAAACTAATGCTAAAAAGTTTCAAAAGAAAAGCATATACACAATTGTAATATGTTTATGCATTACTTAGGGGAAAAAAAGAAAACATATAAACTGTGTGAATCAAAAAAATACAAATATTAATACACTTTTAAAATCTAAATAGCTTATTAGTAACTATTCTAACTTTATAACCTCAAGAAATCTTTCATGCAATTTAAAATTTTGGTAACTGAATATTCAAATTTGGTAACAAAATAAACATTTATTTTACCACTTGATATTTGGTCACTGGGATTTCAGTAATGCCTGAGCAATGCCAATTTTGATATGTTCCCTTACGCTAGCCAAAAAATAATACAGAATTTCCTCTATGTTTACTGAAAATACTCTGCTTTATGAAAATGGTAAAACTTCTCTTTATATTCTTATCATTATTTTTTGGAATAATTTTACATATTGACATATATTTCATATCAACCTTTAATGATGTTTTAGTGGACCCTAGGAAAGCCTCTAAAATGAATTCTTTACATTCATGCCAGTTACCCAACAGTCCTTAAAAAGCCACTGCAGTAATAATTCTTTCCTCCTTTAATTTCTACCTCCTCAGTCAATTGAATATTTTATATACACTCCCCATAGACTCAAACCTTTTGTAAGTGAAATTGGAAAATGAAGTAAGTCATGCACAGGAACAAGAATCACAAGTGTTCCATGAATTATGCATTTTTGCATGCAAATGCTTCTATTTTCACAATACTTCACTGTTAAACATGTGCTCTGCTAGGATGTGCTTTACTCTTATGCTACATATTTTACTGTATGTCACAGTTAAAGCCATTAACTATCTCGTTGTCACTCTAATCATGCCAGATAACCAGCATTTGAATATTTCATGTGGGGGATACTTGGTCAGAAGGAACTCTTATATAAAACACAGCTAATAGAAAGAGCATCATAGATACACTAGGACAAGAATGCTATATGTTATTATGGGTTAATGTCTAGTACAAAACAAACTTACTGCATCTGGCCAGGGACTTTAGCTTTGACCATATACTGCAATATTGTTACACTTCCAAGTTATTGGGACCTTGCATGGGACAGTAGAATGCTGTCCAAGTTACAAGTGAATAATACCACAAGATGCTTTTATCAACACTGGAGTCAAAATTGCAAACCTGTTGACAGTATTACTCTTACATTCTCTATTGACTCATAATACATTTTATAGGTTTCTGTGACTACATTTTTCATAGAAATATCAGCAAAACTGGCCATATCTGAGCCAAACTCATTTAAAAAATAACTGGTAAAAAAGTAGGTAAATTATAGACATAATCATAAATACTTTGTAAAAATTCTTGACAATCAAAGATAGAATGCACTACGTGAATTACTATTGTCCTTTTTTTCTATATTTCACAAATATTCATATGTTTGTACTACCTGTGAATTGTATACATACATGTGCTTTTGAAAACACCTTCTTGGTTAAAACTATCCCAGTCCAGGTTTCTAAATCACTATCTTACTTCACATTGTAATGACTTGATCAAACTCTACAAGTTATGTGCCTCATCATTGGTTCCTCCAAACTACAAAACTAAAATAATAATAATAATAAGCATATATACCACTCAGTACTAGAGCAAGGAAAGATTAAAGTGTATACCCATGATATTGAATAGTTTGGTAGCTTCAGAAACAATCCATATTGTTTATGAAATGTATCTCAACTGCATGGCAGGCAGACCACAGTTTTATTTCAAGTTCCCAACTGTGAATGCGGAGCTCATGGAAATGCAAACAAGCAGGTACATTCTTCTTAGGAAACATGTAATAGTGGTTCTGTCATTTTAATGGCAGGTTTTCTTGTGAAATTATTTACTTGATGGAAAAGTAATATGAAAGAAACAACAACAAAAAAACAGCAATTCAACATAAGTCAGGCATCATGTTAAAAAGTATTAATGGCTTCAAGTCTGGGAAGGTGTAATGATGTCACAAATACACAAATCTTAACTGTGTCTTACCTGAAGCAGAGTGTCTTGAAAGTGTTGAGGCTCGAAAGACGCAAGTCTCTAAATTAGAAAACAAGGGGGTGTCTGATTTCCTAGTTTTAGCAGAGCTAGAGTGTTCTATGCATAAGTAATCAATTGCCTCTTCAAAGTCATCCTGACCATGGTGTTCACGGGCAACAGTTAGAATCACTGCCTGAAAGCTTGCTGATGCTGCTCCTGCAGCCTCCTGCCAGAGCCCTAATATATGAGCGCGCCAGACAGCATCCGTTTCTCCCCTTCTCTCCCCTCTCCACCCCTCTTCTTTTTGCGTGGTCTTTCTTCCTCTGTATCTCAATGTGCTCCTCTCTTCCTTCTCTCTCTCTCTCTCTCTCTCTCTCTCTCTCTCTCTCTCTCTCTTTCTCCTCTTTCTCTCTCTCTCTCCCTCTAATGGAGAGTTTTCACTCGATTATTCAGCAGACAGTCAAAGAGGACAGGCTGGCAGGCAACAGTGCAGTCCCCACCCCTGCTGAGGCACACGAATGTGTTGTGAATAAAGACAAAGCCCGAACCAGTGCAGCACGTTACTCCCTGAAAAAGCGCTGCAATGATACTCCGCACTGCAACTCTGCAGGCAGACAGGCAGGCAAGCTGGCAGGCACAGAGGTGCGCCGCACTCCGTCGCTCTGCTTCCTAGGAACCGGCATCATAAAGTTTGGCTCAGGACCCTGTCTCTCCTCTAGGGGATCATGTTTTCTTCAGATAGAAGTTCTTCTATTAACTGGCTGGACACGTTGAACAAAGTATTTTAAGCAGTTTTCTAACGTTAAACTTGGAAGACGTAACTAAGCCCTGAGTTGTTGCCAAAGTAATGGGATTTTTTAACTTTATAAGATAAAGATCAGCTATGATAGACCTGAAGTAAATATTTTCATGCTTATGGAAAATGGATTTCTCTAGTCTGAGTATTCTTGAGGGACTGACCGGGTACAGGGGGTTACTTAACAAAATACCAGTACCTCACAGGTGCCAAAAATAGAAATAGGCTAACCTAAAGTGAAATTGATGACGCGTTTCTAGGAACATCGGTGCAAAGGAATGAAAACAAAAATAAGTGGGACCCACTGATTTCCTAGAGTTGTCATTCAGCTTTGGTAGCAGAAAGTGATCCTGCTTGCATATTTCATATTTTGTTTGGACTTTGGTGGATTTTTTAAGTATCAAAATATAGATAAACATAGGCTAATATATATTGTATAATTAGGAAAGATTTGGTAGGTAATAACCTGCAAGTATTTCCCTAAGGATTTTTTTTTTCACTTTAACAAAGCTAGACAGTTACTAAACTATGACAGAAAGTTCTGAGATGCACAGCTCCAAATGTTGGCCCCAATTAATTTATAGTATCAGAAAGGCACTTTTAAAAAAATAATATATTCTAGACATTGGTTTTTGAAAAATTAATTACATATAAATTAGGATTAGACACATCTGTGAATGTCAAAACACCTGATATAAAGTGAATGGAATAAAGTAGAAATTTATTTCTACCCCTAATAAAAATAAATCCTAGAACTCAATATCCAAGGGCAAGATGTGAGTAATCATCAGGAATGTAGTCTCTTTGATGGTTCCCCATTCTTACCATGGCCCAGGATAATTATTTAAACTGTAGCCATTAAATTGATACCCAAACTTCAGGAATTAAAAATGAAGAAAAGAAAATGCTGCCTATTTGAGCACATACTATAGAAATTTAGTGTGACATTTATTTGACCAGACATTACTCATATATACATAGCTTGCTGCAAGTTAGTATGAAAAAGAGAATCTCCATATGGAACCCCCCACGTAGGCTAAAATCTGAGGATTCCCTCACTGCAGAAGAAGGAAGCAATGGATATATGGAGGAGAAAAGTAGTTTCTGCCCTTTTAAGACTAAGGGATGTTATAATTGGTACTACAACATGCAGTCACCTTTTTCACCCACTGTGTTACTGCAATGCAATCCAGAGAAAGGATACCATCTTCAGCAGGAGAACCTGATGTGTGTATGCCATTCATGGTATCAGCATAAGGCATCCAGGTAGAATAGAGAAACTCTGGACTGAGCCAATTAAATCATGTTATTCACTGGGTAGTAGTTACTTAGCTCAATCATAGCATATTTTCTAGTACAACTGAACTGAAGGTAAGAAAAAAATGTTCTGCATGGAAGAAAGGATTTAGGTTTCAGTTATAAGATGAATATGAAGAATTGAATGAAAAGCAAGAAACTGGAAATTGAACTAACAATTTCAGATTAACCAACTCGGAAGCCAACAATAACTCTAAACTTTAACTTTTGTGTAATAATGTATTACAATACACCTTAAAGCATTTTGATGAATTTTTGTTACTGATATACAAATTCTTAATTCTAAACATTTAGCATAAAATTTTTGTCCCCAATTTAAAAAATAATAGTATGAAGATAATAGACTTCATGTATTTCGTAGGTATAATTCCTAGAAGACAACCATACTTCCCTCCCTCCTTCTGTCCCCAGTTTTGACATGATGTATGACACTCCGTTATTTAGTGATATCTATTTTTTAATTTAGACTTGGAAACATAAAGGGCATACTAAGTTTCTTCTTCTATCAGAATTTAAAACTTCCAATTTATTTCTTTAAAATGATTTCTAAAATTATAATCTTCTTAACATTCCATTCAGATTTTTAATAATCAAATTAGTGAATGAGTGGCGTATATGTTACAAACTAAAAAACTTAAATAGCTGCTTGGGTTTTGTCACAACTATTTTCAGAGTTTACATAAAATAATGCAGTATCCTCTATGAGTTTGCTTTCACAACATTCTATAGTAATTATTATTGTATTTAATGTACCTTATCATATGCCAGACTCTGGTTTACTTATTTGTGATATATGAACACTGTAACCTTCACAACAGCTTTATGAGAAGTAAAACTATTAGTCTAAAATCATAAAATAAACTGAGAAATGGGGTTACATACTGTATCACATTGGGCCAAAAGAAAGAGAAAACACGAGTAGTCAAATGTCTACTAAGGAAAGTGATAATACAATCGGAAGCCTTCTCACAGAACAAAAAACTCCTGGTCCACGTGACTAGAATTCAGTATTCAAACATGACATCATACTGGTTGACAACACATCGTCACAAGCCTTTTTAGCAAAAGAAGAGGAAACACTGCCTCCCACATTGTTTTATAAGGTTGGAATTACCTTGATACCAAAACCAGACAGACATTACAAAGAAGCAAAGGACAAAAAAGTATTCATGAACTATGTCCCCCCCCCAAAAAAAAAGCCCCAAATAGGAGATTGTAAAGAAATTCCAGCATTATAGGAAAAAGGATAATATATTCTGTCAAAGAAGGTTTTATCCCCCTAATTCATGATAATATGAAAAAAGCCAAGTCATGTAACTTATCAAATCACCAAATTAAATACTATCTCCTTAGAAAAATGGGAAAATTAAAAAACCATTCATGTTAATGAAGATTATTTACACTTACCTCTTTCATTCAACTTTGCACTGGATATCCAATCACTGCAACAAAAAACAGAAAAAGAGGCTGGAGACAACAGATTAGAAAGAAGACACTAACGCTATCATTTTCAAAAAATATTTACTTATTTATTTTCATCTATTTTAAAGATAGGGTGAGAGAGAGAGAGAGAGAGAGGTATCTCCCATTCACTGATTCATTCTCAAAATGTTTCCAAAAGCCAGAGCTAGGTAAAGCTGACAGTAGGAACCCAGAACTATGCGTGAGTCTTCTTCAAGGGTTTAAGTGGCTCAAGCACTTGAGCCGTCTTTGCTGCCTCCCAGGATGCATTAGCATGAAGATGGACTGGAAGTAGAGGAACAGTGACTCAAGGTGGGACCTGAAGCCCCACTCTGATTTGGGATGCAAGTATTCCAGGTGGTGCCTTAACCCACTGCACCACGTGGTCCACCCCAAAGCTATCTTTATTTTTAATCTAGTGATGCATATAGAATGCACCAAGAAATTTCAAAAACAGAAAGGAATCAGGAATAATAAGTGAATTTAACAAAATAAAAGAATACAAGCATCTAAGCCAATTATATTTTTATTGCTAATAAATAAAATATGTATGCTTGAACAGATAATTTATTTACTTGCAAATAATTTCAAAACCTTGAAACATATAAGAATAAACTTAAAACATGTATAAAGTATGTATGTTAAAAACTAAAAACACATGGTTGAGAGAAATGGAACAAGACTAAATCCATCTTCGTTGCTTAAAAGTAACAGCACTATTATCAATTCTGCCCAAATTGACCCACAGAGTGAACTCAGTCACTACTGTCATCACAGCTGAATTTTAAGACAATGGACAAGCTTATTTTAAATTTTATATACTTATTTTTATTATTATACTGAGAAGTAGACACAGACAAAGAGACAGACATTCATTAGTTCACTTTCCAAATGCCTGCAAAGCCAAGTTCTGGCTTTATCTACCTGCTACCTACAGGATGCACATTAGCAGGAGGCTGAAAAGCACAGCTGGAACATGAACCCAGTCATTCACATGTGATGTGTTCTTGCCCAAGTAGCACCTTAACCACTGTACAAAACACTTGCTCTAAGAAAGCTTATTTTAAAATGTATTATGGACATATAATTCATCTTGAACAACCAAAACAAACTTGAAAGGAAAAGTGGAGTCAAAGAACTTACACCACTGAGTGTAAAGACATAACAAAACGATGATAATAAAGACATTGTGGTATTGAATATTTACAGACTCAAAGATTTATAGAAGTGAACAGAGTTAAGAGACAGCCCTTGAATATGGTGATGATTATAGTGAATATAGATAGGTCTCTACAGTCATCAGACTACACAATTAAAGCAGGTGTTATTTAATTTCAATTAAGGACCAATAAATGTACTTTGAGAGAAATAAGAGCAAATAAGCCACTGATCATTAAGTAATTTGCTTTAGATGGCACTATTAGCAAATAAGAGAACTGGAAATTAAATCTTAATTTTTGTATTTTTAACAACATATTTATATTGATATTGGTGAGATGAGAAATAGTTTTTAGTTGTAACAGTAAATTTTATGTTAAATGATAGCACAGAGAAACAGAGGAGAATGATAAACAGTGATGTGAACTAGAGCAAGAATATCATTAAAACTGGAAATAATTCCAAGAGAATGACCTTCTCAATCTTTCTTCACTGTGTCTTTCTTCTTTAAATCTCACTGTTGATGACTGACTCTTACCCTCATATCTACAGACTTACTTCTTGAGATAAGTGAACTCTGCCCTCTAAGTTTTGGCTGATTTATCTTTATCCTTATTGCTTTAAAATAATTTCAGTTTGCCATAATCCCTCAAGAAGCTCTACTTCATAGCACTCTTCCTGTTCAATTGCTTTCCATTTTCTTTAGTTCAAATACTAATTGATCCAATAAACTGGGACTATTTTACCACAGCCTTGTCGTAAGTCATAAGCAAGCTAACAATGGGCATTTCTTTAGTGTGATGTTCACCCTTAGATGCATCAGACTTGGTAGATGAGGTAAGAGTTCATGTGGTAGAAACCTGGATGCTTAGATGAAATAATGCTTGTGGCAAATGTCATAATTTGCCTATCTGATACAATTTATCTATTGTACTTTCCTCTGACAACATTGCTGAATATGTGTATCACATACCTATATATATAGACCCGTTTATGTATATAAACACACACCTATGTAAACATATACTTATAAAGAAATACATTCTTCCTGGTAGCACAGATAATGATGATTTTAGTTTTGGTCTAGGTACAGGCTTAATATTATTTTTTTCTACATTCACTAGCCTTTATTTTTACAAAAGCATTGTTTCCTGCCACTTTTAAAAACATGTGTGCACATATTCAGACATAAATATAATTATTTTCTTCTTAGATGAATAGATTATAAAAATAATATAAATTGATTTTTTTTCTATTTAGGTGAAAGTCTTGACACAATAGTAAACAAGATTACTTTTACTTTTTAAGCCTCTTAAGGAAGACTGTGTTTGTATTTACAGACCCTTCCCAGGCCTCCTACACTCAAAACTCCTCCACAAGTCAAATTAGTGAATGATGACTCATAAATAGATAATTAGAACAACAGAAGAGGCTAATAAGTGAACATTAGTCATGCCTACTGAGTAGGGTGAGCATAGTTCATCTCATTCAAAATTCTGCTTAGCAAATTAATTTCTATCACCATAAAAACTCTTATTATTTCATTTGACTTCTTGAATTTTTGTTTTTTTGAATAAATGAGGAAAAAAGCTTTAAAGTATGAAATAAAGAAAATTTAGCCTCAGTAAATCTAGGATTGAATATGAAGTTCTCTTGCCACAGGGCAGAAATAATAACTGCTAGAATAACACAAAAAATGTTAGTGTAAAAATAGCATTTGTGAGAAAATATATACTCTCATATTTGAACACAGTGAAGCTGGGCAGCTAGGATGGTTCAATTCTATTTCAAGCTCTGCCATTCTGAATAGTAAATTTGAGTTTGTGACTATAACCTTGGCCTTATTTTTCTTGAACTAGATTCTTTAAGTATCAGGTTGAACACTACTAATGGCAGGAAATGTACTGCCTATGAAATAATAGATCTTATTTTCAATTGATTGACTTTGCCACAGATTTTAAAACATTAATATGAGAACAGATTTATCATAAATGCTGACCCCTAGTTTAACTACTTCTTTCTTAGTGACAAATCAGAATTGATTCATTTAAATAATGCATATTGTTTCACATATTTTAAAACAGTTCTCATCACTGTAATACCCTTTGTTCTGTTTGTTGTTCAGTTTCACTAATTTTATCACACATTTTGCAATTTTGAAAAAATTTTAACCATAGTTCACAGAACTGAGTACAATGTGAGTTCAGATACAGTAGGTGACTGTATTTCTGCCTAATGTCCTCCCCCTCTTTTGTGTCAACAAAACCTAGAATTCCTTTTGGATGCTTCCCATCATATTTGCTCTCCTTTTACTCTCGAATTCAAATGACTACAGCGCATTGTTTTGGGAATGTACACATACCCTCTCTGACTTAACATGGGACTTGACTGGAATAAGAACTGTTGAGGAAAAAATACATTTATATCCTTGGCATTGAATCACTAATACCCTATTAGAGGTGCTGGTGCCTATTGCTATTTTAATGCTTTTATCTGGGAAATAAAGTACTCAGGAAGAAAGCGGAGCTGAGTAATAGGAGGAAATGGATGCTTAAAAAACACCTAGATCCAGATGAGAATGATGCCTAACCTTGGATTTTTAGACTATCATAGATGAAATTCTCTTTATTATTTAAGCCATTTAATTAACACACTTTTGAATGGTAACTGAGGAGTGCTACTGTGAGATGAAGTAGCCTGGCACTTGCTGTGTCTCGATGGTGCATCAATGATACAGTCATTTTGACTCCAAGCCTCCAGACATCTCCCTCTTCTATCAACTCTGGGAATTTAGTTTATTATACCTAAACAGATGACCACATACACACACACACACACACATTAAATTTTACTCTACTCAATTCATAAATTAGTTTTCTTATCCAACTTTGATACAGAAAGTGTTTACTAAATAAGCTTTACTCTCTTCAGCCATAGGATTTATTTATAATGAACAAGGTAGCTATGCATGGCAGACCATCAGAAATGCCTCCAGGTAGAAATGGATCTACTAATTAGTGCTCTGGGTGTGGTGACAGAGTTACAGAACTGTGCACTGCATCAGGTTGCTAAATTGGAGATTTCAACTGAGGCACAAAGAGCAGGGATAAAATTATGGTCTGGCATTATCAAAGGAATTACCAAAGAGTTAACTATTAAATATCTTTCAAGCACAATGAGGTATAAAAAATGGTAAAAGTTAAGATAAGAGATGATTTCCATGAGAGAGATTACTTTGGGAAATGGTGCTATCTATTCCACTCCCCTCCTCCACTGGTTACAGGGAAATCAATCAAAAGCACAAAGGTTAAGCAGGACTCAGAGTAACAGGTTCCACTGCAGTTCAGGGGTCAACTTCCAGGGAAATCTAAAGATCAGAAATAGCCTGCTTGGCTGGGGACAGAATGAAAGATAAGTTTCTGCTACTAAGGAATTTGTCTGTATGCCTATAGTTTTCCACAGCAAAGAACATGTATGTGTTTTCCATAGCAAGCTGTGTAGGAGACAAAGAAAAACAGAGGAGAGGAGGGACAGAGATGGGGAGGGTGGAAGAGGAGGCAGAGAGACACAAAAGACTCAGAGCCCTTTAAAAACATTTCCAAGAAAAATGCCCGAAGAGTCATTCCCTATTTCCATAATAATGAGAGTATATGATGAACATGATGTACCACCTAAAACAAACAAGGAAATGAGAAACTGAGGGAAGTTTGGTCCAATCAGAGTGGCATGCATTGTGTAGGAAACACAGGTGAACAATAACATTGCACATCTATGGAGAACTCACAAAAGCCCTGATGAAAGGCTTAGCTTTTAATATTTTTAATACCTGTCAAATCTAGAGAATGTGAAGCATTCTTAACACAATGAGGCAACTGAGAAATTTCCTGCCCCCTGATTCATCATTCCTCTTCTTTATTTGACCCTAAGAATGTCAGAAATGCAGTAAGCAACATGAGGTAGAAGAGAAAAGAACCTTATTCCTTTCCATTGCTTGCCACTAAAAAAGTTCTTATTGGGTGAAGGAAGATTATTCTAACTAGTTTGAATCAAATCTTGAATTTAATATTATGCTAATTAATATAATCTTTAATTCAGTGTACTTGCAGCTCAAGTGGTTGTAAAATATTCAGCTAAGGAGGGTCTATAAAAGTCAAGGAACAGCCTAAATTTTCAGGGAGGACAGTGAAAGTACTGCCCTCTCTGGGCAGATTAAAGTGGTCACTTAAAGTCACTAAAGATGCTTTCTGAGTGCATCTCATAAGTCCTGATGTTCTATGTACTATGACCTTATTTCACTAAAATATTATTCTTCCATCTGATATATATATATGGATATATATATATGGATCCAGATGTTTGCTAAGCTTTCCCTTAAACCCTCTCAGGTAGACAACCTAGAAAAGGAAGTGAAGGCAGTCTTGTTAACTGATTTTCAAGAAACAATATTACTCTACGTATGTATGTTTTTTATGAATATTTACCAATGTTTTGATTAACGATTTATTCTCAAGTTATTACAGTGAGTGATGTCAAGTTTATCAGCTTTAGCTGCTGCAAGCCATATGACTTTCAATATTAATGTAACTTGAATGTCTTTCTTTAGTGATTAATATCAGGATGTCAAGGCTTCTGAATGGCTTCATCCTAGACTTGTGCAAATAAAGATCAATGACTGCTGATAAAATTTTCTGAAACTACAGAGATCAATTTAGGCAAATTCCTTTTGTTGTTTTTGTTTCAACAAAAACACTTTATTGGTGAGGTTGACTAAACTGGATAGTAAGCTCAAAAATGATATGCTTTTTATCTGTTATTATAATCTTCAAAATTTGAATGTTGTATTATTTATTTAATCATTCTAATCCTCGAGCAAACTAACTTGTATTAAATGTTTTTGTTAACCAGAGGACAAAATGATTGGTCTGATTTTTTTCTCTTGATTTATTGATACAGTTTCATAAATATTGTCTTAGATGAATTTTCTGCCAAAGAAATACACCTTGTTAATGCAGGCCGTGCTGAAAATAGTGACCGAGTCAAAAAATACACTGATCTTTGTGATGCCACTATTTTAAGCGTTTTAGTTACTCTAATTTTTTTTTTTTTGGCCATTTCACAATTAACCTGGATGCTGAACTAATTTAAATGACTCTTATGTACTAATATTTTAAAATAATGTCCTACGTTAAGAAAGACACAATGAAAAGACAATAAAAAACACCCAGCTTTCATAGAATTCCTGACACAGAGTACACACTCAGTGATACATGTGGCAAAAGTAAATGAATCCGTAAGAACGGAACACCAGAGGCCAGCAGCAACAGGGGACACTGGTATGCCATATGAGTGCCAATTTGAGTCCCATCCGCCTGCTAACGTGCCTGGGAAAAGTGGTGGAAGGTGGTCAAAGTGCTTGGGCCCCTGTTGTCTGTGTGGGTGGCTCAGAAAAAGTTCTCCCTGTTCCTGCCTTTAGCTTGACCCAGCAGTTCTGGACATGTGGGGACTGAAGGTGCAGATGGAAGATGCCACATGTGCACTGTGTTAGTGTTTGTGTGTGTGTGTGTGTGTGTGTAAATCTGCCTTTCAAATAAACCTAAAAAAAGAATTGAACAACGAAGTAATTTAAAAACCATTTCCTAAATATTTCCTGCCATACTCTTTGAATAGAAGGCACTGAATTAACAGACTCCAGTTTTTATATAGATTGAACATGTAAAATTATCCATATTCCAAATAGTTTACCAGCTTTATTAAGGTATAATTAATACAAAATTGGAAACTTTGTAAAGTGTAAACTTGGATCAGTCTAGATAATGAGCACTCCCATGTTGCTCAAAAGTTTCCTCAGCTATTTTGTAACATTTTCCCCTTGCCAAACCTCATTGCACCCCAGACAACAAGTGCACTGTCAATGTAGATTAGCTTGCATTTTTGAAAGTTTAATACGGACAGAATCACATAGTATGTAGTCTTTTGGGAGGTGGGTTTGGCTTCTTTGACTCAGCATAATTATTTTGATGTCCATACATTTTACTGACTATATCAATAGTTTGTTTCTTTTTATTTCTGCATAGTATCCCAATGAATAGATATACCACAATTTATTAAGCAGTTTTAACCAATTACTTAATTAGTTGTTTTCAGTTTGTAGTTATAATCAATAAAACTAATCTGAACACATTTACATAATCCTTCATATGAACTATGCTTTCTTTTTTTCATGACATATGCCTAGGATTAGAATGGCTGGATGAGTAGTAGGCATTTAATTTTTAAAGAATCTGTTGGGTCCAGTGCTATGGCATAGCAGGTAAAGCCACAGCCTGCAGTGCCGGCATCCCATATGGATGCTGGTTGGAATCCTGGCTGTTCCACTTCTGATCTAGCTCTCTGCTATGGCCTAGGGAAAGCAGTAGAAGATGGCCCAAATCCTTGGGCCCCTACACCTGTGTGGGAGACCCAGAGGAAGCTCTTGGCTCCTGGCTTTAGATATGCCCAGCTCCAGCCATTGCGGCCAACTAGCGAGTGAACCAGCAGATGGAAGACCTCTCTCTTTGTCTCTGCCTCTTCTCTCTCTGTGTAACTCTGACTTTCTGACTTTTCAAACACCATGTGGGTGTTAGGGATGCAGTTACTTAAACCATTGTCATATAACAGTTTTTAAAATCTCAAGAAATCTCAAATTTTTTCAACTTTATTTTGAATGGATAGTGTTTCTAATATCTTATCTATTACATCTTTGCCTAGGTCACACAATGTTTTCAAGTGTGTTTTACATGAGAAGTTTCATAATTCTAGAATTTATATTTAAGAATATTATTCACTTTTAAGTATTTTTTTATATATGGTCTGAAGTACACATTGAAGTCAATTTTGGATATGTATATGTGTTTCTGAATATCCAATCATAATATTACATTTGGAAAAGCACTGTTTTTTCCACTTATATGCATTTTCCCCATATGAAAGCTGTTGTTCATATATGTTTGGGACGATTTATAAATTCTCTTCTTTACCTTGATTTAAAAAAAAGATTTCATTTTTTAATTTAAGATATAGAGTTATAGACAGAGAGAGATGGAGAGACAAGAAAAATGTTGTCCATCTGTTGGTTCACTCCCCAGATGGCCACAATGGTCAGAGCTGAGCTGTTCGGAAGCCAGAAGCCAGGAGCCTCCTCCTGATCTCCTATGTGCGTGCCGGGGCCCAGGCACCTGGGAGATCTTCCACTGCTTTCCCAGTCCATAACACAGAGATGGATTGGAAAAGGAGCAGCCTGAATTCGAACTGGCGCCTGTATGAAGCACCACAGGTGGAGGCTTAACCCATTGGGCCACAGTGCTGGCCCTACCTTGATTTTTAAACCTCTCTTTATGCCAGTGTTATACTATCTTACTTGTCATATGAGTAACTCTACAATAAACCTCGTAGTCAAGCAGGGTCAACTAAATCCTTTATATTTATTTTCAGTGTTTTTAGATTACTGAGCTATTCTGCATTTCCATAATATTTATCTGGTATATCAACTTCCTTTTTAATTAATTAATTAATTAATTTATTTGAAAATCACAGAGAGAGAGAGAGAGAGAGAGAGAGAGGAATCTTCCACTGACTATACCATTCTCTAAATACCAGCATTGAGCAGGAAGGCTGGCCAGGCCAAACCCAGGCCAAACCACATGGATGGCAAGGAATCAAATACTTGAGCCATCACTTATTGCATACTATGGTACACAATAGTGGGAACCTAGAATCAAAAGCTGAGCCAAGGCATGAATCTAAGCACTCTGGTATGGGCTATCAATGTCTGAAGGGGCATCTTAATCACTGTGCCAAACACTTGCACTCAGTTTTTCAATTTCTACAAAACTATTTGCTGCTATTCTGACTGAGATTTCCAAAACAACAGATTCATTTAGGGAAAATGACACAGTAATAATATTGTTCCCAATTTATGAACAAAATACGTTTCTTTCTTTGCCTTCTTTATCTCCCCCAAATTTATACTTTTCATGGGATAAGCCTTTCACATCTTTTGTCATATTTACTCTTTATTGTCTCTAAATTTTTATAGTACTTTGAGGAATAATATTTGTGTATTTTAATTTCTAGCAAATAGAAATACAATTCCTTTTTGTTTGGCTAAACTCTCTTATTTCTCAACCTTTTGTAGATTCCTTAAGATATTATTTATAGAGGACAATGTCATGAGTATATAAAGGCACTATTACTACCTGGTTTAGACTCTCCAGTAGAATACACTAATCCTTGTCTTAGTCACAATATTAGATGAAGTACATATAGAACTTGACTTTATATTAAGTGTAATGTCAGATACAGGTTTTGAATAAATGCTTTTCATCTGGTGGAGTATGTCTCGGGGGCCAAGGGCAAGGAGCAGATCATCTGGCCACAGGGCGAGGGACTGAGCAGGTCCCTGTAAGTGGTGAACTTCCCTGAGTACCTGGGACTCAGCTCAAACATGAAAAGCTGGGTTAGGGTTAGGGGTAGGGGTAGGGTTAGGGTTAGGATTAGGGTTAGGGTAACATTCCTACCTTTCTGACTTTTCTATGCATTTTGAGGAGAAGCAGAGTAGAATTTTACTTTTTTGTGTTTGTTCTGCAAATTTGAAATGGTCATAAGGTCTCTCTTTATCAATTGCACCAGTTTCTTGATTGATTTTTGAAAGTTAAAACAATTCTATATTCCTATGATAACCCTCACTTGATCATCATGTATTCTGTGTATGTGTACAGTAGGAATTGATTTGCTAAAATTTAACAGAAAAACCGATACATTTTTAAATAGGAGAGCTGTCACCCTGTGGCCTTCCTTTGTGTAAAGTTTAAGGCAGACCTTGGAAAGACACTTGGGAAATATTTCCTCCTATTTTACTTTCTGAAAAAGTTTATGTAAAATTAGCACTGATTTCTTTCTTAAATGTTTGGAGAATTCATGTAGTGAAACCAATGAACCTGGAATTTTTCTCAAAGGAATAATTTTTAAGTACAATTTCAGTTCCTTCACCTGGAATTAACATATAATTCCTCATTTCTGGTTTCTTCATCTTAACTGAGATTTATTAGTTTTTATTTTTTAAGGAATATTTCCTTTTCATCTAAGTGGACAACTGGCACAAAATTCATATTTAATTATACATTTGTTATTTATAGACTGACATCATATCATCTCTCATTCCTGAAATTGGCAATTTGAATCTTCTTCCTTTTTTCCTGATAAGTCTGGCTAGAATTCTTCCAACTTTGATATTCTTAAAGAAACATCTTTTGGTTTCAGAGTTTTCCATTGTGTTTCTGTTTCTAATTTATTGTTTTCTTCTCTGATTTTTGTTATTTCCTTTCCACTTGAGGTTTACTTGTTCCTTTTTCTATTTTCTTATTATTGAAAGAAGGGTCATTTATTTAAGACATTTCTATTTTTACATATATTTAATCCTATAAATTTTCTTCTAAGAAATGCAAATCTCACAAATTTTAATATGTTGTGTTTTTATTTCATTTAATTCAAATTATGTTCTAATTTACCTTTTAATTTCTTTGATTCATGGTGTGATAGTTCCCAAATATTTGGTGATTATTCTAAATAACTTTTTTATTAACTTGTAATTTATTACACTGTGATCAGAGAACATATTTTGTATGATTGAATTCTCCTAAATACACAGAAATTTGTTTTATAACTGAAAAGCTTTGCTTACAAAGAAAATGAAAAGAAATTTGGAATTTTGCTTTGCTGAGTGCTGACTATCTTTATAGTCATATATATTTTTGACATTTGTTCCATAACACATTAAAGCTGAACACTGCTTGATCTGTTTATTCTGGTTTATAAGATTTATCACACTATACCACAACAACATTAGTTTACCTATTCCCACTCCTAAGTCTAGAACAAGATCCTTCTGGGAACCATACCTAGTGCCCTCTGAATTATATTGTAATCCATGGTGGCCATAAAAAAAGTCACCATTCCCAATCCTGGATGAGCACTGGGTGAGCACTGTTTTCACTTTTTCACTACTTCTTTCTAATGGTTCTTTTACAGTCTTGGGGATTGCTCCTCTGTGAAACTCCCTTCAATGCTCCCTTGAACTCCAAATCATTTGGTCCTCCTGGATTCCCATCTCCATGTCCTGACTTTAAGAAGTCCACAAAGCTCTGCCTGAGTATTCCCGCCCTATGCCAATGTCTAGAATCTCTCTCAAGGCAGTAACTGGTATTAATGCTGAGCTCCCCCTATCACTTTTTCAGCTCTCCTGGATCACAACCTTACTTGCCTGAACTCAGTGTCTTGAAAATCATTACTTTAAATTTTTACTTAAAAATAGATTCACATAGGAGAGTAAAGTTGGTCTCTATCAAGTATGTTGCCTAAAAGAATAAATATCCTATTGTGCCATTTTATAGCCATAAATTTTTGTTTAGTATTTTATTACCAAAAACTTGTAATACTTTAAGATAAAAATTTCTCAATTAAAAATTACCAGTATGACTCTAGAAATATTTTGCTGAATCAGATATCTCTATATTATATTGTCAACACTGATTCCTTTCTTCCTATGTCCTTCGAGAGCTTGGAGACATTTTGGAAACAACACAATATATTTTATACTAAATTTACAAGTTGGAAAAAATATCCCAGGATAAAAAGAACTTTGACTTTCGATTAAATATAATAGCTACCAAAAGATGCTGCTGACATCTGTCAAATGACAGACAACTTGTGTAAAGAAGTTGATGCTCCATATGAATTTTTTTGTTTGAGGCTGACATTACTAGTTCTTTTTCTAAGATTTCCAACTGCCTTTACCTTATGCAATATCATGAATCTCTACATCACATCTGGCATTTTTAGTAAACTTTTCAAATTTCTAGAGCAGTGTCCTAAAACCAGGGATATTATATCATTTGAAGAAATTTTAAGAAAAAGAATTTTCTGCTTTTGTTTCCATGGCTACCAACTAGGAGACACAAACTTAATAAACAACCTTGTTCTTAGTGCATATATTTGTTCACTCATAAATTAAAAAAGAAAACTATATATACTAACTGTATATACTAGCATTTCCTTCAAATCCTTACCAGGTTTTATACTTCCACTTTTATAACTGAATAAACGCTTCCCTGTTCTTATTCTTCCTGTAATGTGACTCACTAGTATCCAAATTGTAAAAGTTTTTAATGGGTTCTAAGTTACAGCTAGACAGGAGAAAGGAGTTCTGGTGTTTTGGTGCATACTAGGATGACTACATATCATAATGATGTTCTCTGTATTTTTTCAATATCTTGAAGAAAGGAACGTGAATGTTTTTACCATATAGAACTGATAAATATTTATCCCAAGACATGCAAATATTTATCCCAAGACACGCAAATATTTATCCCAAGACATGCGTTTATCATGAGTTGAACATTACACGATTAAAAATGTGACGTGGTACCTACAATATGTATAATTTTTATGTTTATGTTTAAAAATGAGAACAAGATTAAGAGAAAAAGGGAAGAGAAGAGAAAAGTTGGGAAGTGGAGGGGAGGGGAGCAGAAGAGAAAGGAAGTGAAGTCAAAGGAAGTGGACAGGAGTGGAGAGGATGGGATACAGGAGCTCTACGAACCTAGAGTGAGGATGAAAAGAATGAGAAAGTTCTATTATCTTCTATAAGGTATGTGTAGTTGGCCTTTCTTCTGTACTTCTCATTTTGTCACTGAGGATAATTAAGTGACTTTATATGAGTATGATGCCTATTTTATTACTGATGGACAGTAGAATCTGTATGGCAGATTTTTACATCTCCATCATAGATTAAAGCTTCCTTAAAAAATTTTCAAATGAGATATGTCATTACCTCAAAGAGAAGCAATTTTTCTTTCTCACCATTCACCATTCATACAGTGAATTTATTCCACTGAAGCTAAAATTTTTCCTAGGCTGGCATTCTTTAATTCACTTTACAGATTAGCTTTAAAAAGAAGTCAGTAACCTATGAAAAATGAAATTTCATTCACAAAATATGTATCTACTTCTCAGTTTTAATTGTCTTTTTCCTTGGCTATCTGAATTTCATTCTGCAGAATGTCTCTTGTTTTGCACACAGAAGATACTATTTGCATTGATGAAAATCTCTCGAATTAGACTGTAAATTTATCTTTCATTTTTCTGTTTTCCTTTCTATAAAATGAATATGATATTACTTCTCAATGCTATCATGAGAATATATTAAGTGTATGAGATACAGTGTCGCCAAATAAATGCTAAGTACTTCTTAGATCTATTATCTGCCACACTCCCTGACACAACAATCTCTTAATAACAAGCAAAATATTGTTCGATGAACAATTCCTGCCTCTGTGCTCTTGCTTATGTTGGACTTCCCACCTCAAACAACTGCCTCTAATTATAAACTTAATTCTTTACTACATTTTAAAAGACTTTGTTGTGATTTTATTAATTCTCTTCTCTTCAGGTCTACATTCATTTCTCCTCTCCAACCTCACTCAGTGTTCACTTCCTATTGTTTGTTTTGACATCTCAACATTGATTGTTTTCTACATCTCTCAAAACAATGAGTTAGCTATGTTTGGTGTCTTATTTTTCCCACAGGATTATATCTTCTTTTTAATTTTGTTTTCAGTTGCCTATTTTAAAAAATGGCATTTAATTTTTTATTAGTACATACAAGATTTATGAGGCACATATGATGTTTTGATGTATATACAGTATGTAATATTATAATTAGTTACTTCTTTTTTTGTAAGGTTATTTATTTGAGAGGTACAGTTACATAGACAAGAGAGAGCTTCTGCCAGGTCTCTCACCTGGGTGCAGGGGCCCAAGCACTTGGGCCATTTTCCACTGCTTTCCCAGGCCATTAGCAGAGAGCTGGATTGCAAGTGGAGCAGCTGGGAGTTGAACCAGTGTCCACATGAGATGCTGAAACTACAGGAGGAGGCTTAACCTACTGCGCCACAGTGCCAGTCCCATAATTAGGTACTTCTTGAAAAGCGATGATTCTTTTTTTCTTTCTACTCCCTTATACCCTTTTGATACTGAATGTACACTTAAATAAAATGTATTCAGACCTACTCTTCTTATACACATGATTTTCAAGGAATAGCCCAGTGATGACTGAGAAAGGAAGATGGTATATGCACTCGGGTCTATATCCCTTCATCAGGATATCTTGCTTTTCCTCAGGTGTTAGACGCATGGCTCTCTGCTTACTTTCAAGTATGCTCCCTAATGACAGAGACTTTTCTTCTGATGCTTCTGTCATACTTTGGGCTCACTCATTTCTATAAATTCTCTTTTAAAAAAATGATTGTTACGTTTCCTCATATTTCATCCCTTCCCTCACCTAAGTAAAATTCAGAACTGGAGTCATTTAAAAAAGTGGTGTTAGTTGCAGCTTATGTTGAAAAGGTTGTGCTGTATAATGCAGAGAGAAAAAAAAATCAAAACATGGGGCAGAGGCTGTGGCGAAGCAGGTAAAGCTACTGCCGGCAGTGCTGGCATCCCATATGGGTGCTGGTTCAAGACACTTCTGAACAAGTTCTCGGCTGTGGCCTGAGAAAGCAGTAGAAGATGGCCCAAGTCCTTGAGCCCCCGCGCCCACGTGGGAGACCGAAAGAAGCTTTGGCTCCTGGTTTCGGATCGGCGCAGCTCCAGCCGTTGCGGTCTACTGGGGAGTAAATCAGCAGATGGAAGACCTCTCTCCCTGCCTCTCTATAGCTCTGCCTTTCAAATAAATAAATAAATTTTAAAAACAAATCAAAGAATGATCCTTTGTCCAAAATTCAAATAATTGGCCATATTATCCCAAAAGTGCCGTGTATATGTGTATGAATGAATGTTTTAATAGTGAGTAATATTATTTCTCTATGTCATCAGGTACATGAGTTTATATTTTATATCTTTTGTTTATTACTCTATTGTGATCATAGTCAAAATACTTACAGAGCCAAAGTTTTTCTCTTTCTCATCACCATATTTAACAGAAGCAAAGACAAAGATATTCAAATGTGCCTCTAAATTCTATTGCTTCTGATCTGCATATTCATATATGTATACATATTAAGCTTGTAACACGAAGGAAAATACAGAAATTTCAAAATTTTTAATGATTGATAATATTTATCACAAGCCAAGGAATACTAAAGTATTCTCATAGAATGGTTATTTTTAATCAATCCATACATAAAAATCACCTAAATTACTCTCTGCAACAATCTATAGTATTCTTTCACATTGCAAGAAAAGTAATAACAGGCAATTATTTTAAATGGCTTACTAAAGAGGCAAGTAAAAAATAAACACATATCCGAGTATATTTATCAATACAATTAAATACAATGATAATGATTATGGGCATTACTGTCTTTTTGCAATTACTACTAACTTTGCTTCCTGTCTAAACAAGTACAAATACATTAGCTTACAATTAGCAAATGTAAAGGAATTTTTTGTTGTTTTTGATATTACAGGATACTTTGAGTCATGTTACATAGTGTTTGTGTTTTTGTTTTTGTTTTGTTTTGTTTTGTTTTGTTTTGTTTTTTGACAGGCAGAGTGGATAGTGAGAGAGAGAGACAGAGAGAAAGGTCTTCCTTTTTTTGCCGTTGGTTCACCCTCCAATGGCCGCCGTGGCCGGCATGCTGCGGCCGGTGCACCACACTGATCCGAAGTCAGGAGCCAGGTGCCTCTCCTGGTCTCCCATGGGGTGCAGGGCTCAAACACTTGGGCCATCCTCCACTGCCTTCCTGGGCCACAGCAGAGAGCTGGCCTGGAAGAGGGGCAACCGGGACAGAATCCGGCGCCCCGACCGGGACTAGAACCCGGTGTGCCGGCGCCGCAAGCGGAGGATTAGCCTAGTGAACCGCAGCACTGGCCCATTATATAGTTCTAATTCTCCAACTCATTCAGGACTGTCTATAACATGCGAAGTCACCATCTCACCAAAAATAGGCAAAAGAATTGGTTGTCAAAATGGTCAACCCATTTATTTTTCTATGCTGAAGCAATATGGATTTTATGTATTTTTTCTTCTCAGTATATTACTTTAGCTTCTTTAGTTTCCTTTATTTCTTCATAATAGTGTTAGATATTTATTAGTATTTATGGCATTTTTATTCAATGCAGAAAGTATCCAGTACCCTCAAAACCTAAAGTAGACCCTGCATTTCATCAATAGCTATAGTGCATCAGACACTTTATTATCTTTACTGAAATGAGTAATTTTTTTTTTTTTTTTGACAGGCAGAGTGGACAGTGAGAGAGAGACAGAGAGAAAGGTCTTCCTTTTGCTGTTGGTTCACCCTCCAATGGCCGCCGCTGCAGCCGGCGCACCGCGCTGATCCGATGGCAGGAGCCAGGAGCCAGGTGCTTTTCCTGGTCTCCCATGGGGTGCAGGGCCCAAGCACCTGGGCCATCCTCCACTGCACTCCCTGGCCATAGCAGAGAGCTGGCCTGGAAGAGGGGCAACCGGGACAGAATCCGGCACCCCAACCGGGACTAGAACCCGGTGTGCCGGTGCCGCAAGGTGGAGGATTAGCCTATTGAGCCACGGCGCCGGCCCGAAATGAGTAATTTTTAACCACTTCTTCATAATAAATGAAAATTTCTATCACCTTTTTTAAATGCACAGTTGATCTCTTTTGGTTAGTGAAAGGCTAGTTAGTACAGCTGGTGCATGGGTTGCGAAACTTCTTCAAGATCCAAAGAATTAGCAGTAAATTCACTTCCCAGTGAAGGAAAGGGTTAGACACCACAGGGGATGTCAGCCTCAAATGAGATGTCGCAGGTTTTATGAGGGTTTGAAAGGTGGCAGGAATAAATAAATGTTTTGTTTTTTTTGTTTGTTTTTTATGGACAGAGTAAAGTAGGATTTTTCCATCTTCAGGATTTCTGCTATCATGCAGGTTGGGATCAAGCTGGATGCAGGTGGTAAGGTTAGTGAGGTGCTTGGCAAGTATTTTACCAAAATGGTAGTTATATTAGTAATTGCACTGCAGTTACTTGGATGAGATTCTGAGCTTCTGAGCATCCTCTCAGGAGTAAAATAGAGTTATTTAAAAAAGGAAGAGGATTTTGAGCTTATAGCTAGTCCTTTTGTTTGGATTCTATAGTATGTTCAAAATACCAAATGAAGTTAAATATAATTTAACACATTTATGACTGATTTCTACACAAAGTTGCATTTCCATTATTTCTGCTAATTTCTATGAACTGCTGATTATTTCTAGATAATCTTATCACAAGAAGTTGTCAGAGATAGCATATTTAAATGTGTTTATATAAAAATATGATAGGACTTTAATGCTATAAAAATTAAATGCTTAAAATTAATTTTTAATAAAAATTAAAATTAGTATGTTTTCAAAATCCTATGCACAAGTATTGTTGTTAAATGCTTCAATGAATTAGAAATCATTGTCTCATGTCCTCACTTTTCTTGATGAGAGGCAGAACGTTCTTTATGCAACAGAGAATACTAAAAATGATGACTTTTCAGGAAAGAGGAGCTATTTGTACTGGAAGTCTTGACTGACAGAAGAATGCCAGGACTCATGGTCAAAGTCAGGTCTCATACACAGGGTACCCAAAAAGCCTGCCAAGTTTCAATGCTTTAGAGACAAGAGTCTGAGTTTGTGACTATTAAGCTAGAGACCTATAACTGTTTCCCAGACATGGAACATCACTTTGGTGGGAACAGGAAACAGACCAACAAGGACATTATATTCAAATTAAAAATTTTGTATAAAAGAATGGGATGGCCAAGTCTTCTCTGTTGATAGCAAAAGGCATCCACAAAATAAAAATTAGTTGTAGACAATAATCCCCACTTCCTTTTTCCATCTGCATTGTATAAAGGATGAAATCGACAGCTTTTGGATAAAAACAGTCTAAAGTTATTAGACAATTTGAACTGGAGTGAAGTGGCAGAGTACTTAAAATTGGTCAAATAAAAATGAATTGTTGGTATGGAAAGCAAGGTGCAATGGGTTAAACTACAATTTAGGGAATGCCCACATACAATATTTGAGTTCCTGGGGTCAAGTCCTACCTCTGCTTCCCATCCTCCTTAATATAAAGGAACCTGGGAGGCAGCAGATGATGATCCAAGTACTTAGGTTCCTGCAACCCACATGGAAGACTTGGATAGAGTTCCTGATTCCTGGCTTCAGCCTGGCCCAAGGCTGGCTATTGTAGGTATTTAGGGAGTGAGCTAGCAGATGGAAGATCTTCCTCCCTTTCCCTGATAATCTGTCTTTCAAGTAAATAAATAAACTTTGAAAAAATATCCAAAAATATACAAGAGGTGGAACTGTATTTTTATCTCGATATTGCAGAATTGCACATATTAGGTATGTGTGTCCATATATAATATGGACAACAATACAATCATGACAATAACATCTATTCTTTAAACTAAGGGACTAACTCTACTGTTTATTTCATTCAGATTGTTCCCTCACTAAAATAAAACATTGCTACTCCCCTGAACTGGACCATACGTCAATTTTCACTGTTGTCTTACTGTGTAAACTCACATACCACTTTACATATGCAATCTATTATCCAGTTCTACTTATACATTCAAAGTTGGGATTGACACATACTTTAAAAACCACAAACTGAACCCAGTACCCCTCTGTAGGAGACAGAGCAAAAGCTTGACAACTAGCTATGCAGCAATGGAAAACTACAATCCTCTGCTCAAAAAGAGCTGGGTTCAAATGGTGACCGCCATTCTGAATTGAACAAATTATTTTATCTTTCATATTTTCCTGATTTGAAAAATAGAAATAATGATATATGCCTCAAATGTGCTAAACGATTAAATATGGAGCTACCGAATACTTGGCAAATGGTGAGAGCTCAATATAATTGAACGCCTAGAAGTAATGACAAAATTGTTACGTGTTTGTTAATGATACTCATATATCAAAAATTCACTGTTGGTGAGTCAGTGTCAAAAATATAAAGAAAATGCTCTTAAGTAAGAGATTTAGAAAAGGAATAGGCATCTCTCTTGAAAATTCCATCTTCACATTATTTCTTTTTTATTTTTAACTTTTATTTAATGAATATAAATTTCCAAAGTACAGCTTATGGATTACAATGGCTTCCTCCCAATAACGTCCCTCCCACCCGCAACCCTTCCCTTTCCCACTTCCTCTCCCCTTCCATTCACATCAAGATTCATTTTCGATTCTCTTTATATACAGATCAGTTTAGCATACAATAAGTAAAGATTTCAACAGTTTGCTCCCACACAGAAACATAAAGTGAAAAATACTGTTTGAGTACTAGTTATAGCATTAAATCTCTTTTTTTAAACTTTTATTTAATGAATATAAATTTCCAAAGTACAGAATATTGATTACAATGGCTTTCCCCCCATAACGTCCCTCCAACCCGCAACCCTCCCCTTATCCACTCCCTCTCCTCTTCCATTCACATCAAGATTCATTTTTGATTCTCTTTATATACAGAAGATCAGTTTAGCATACATTAAGTAAAGATTTCAACAGTTTGCTCCCACACAGAAACATAAAGTGAAAAATACTGTTTGAGTACTAGTTATAGCATTAAATCTCAATGTACAGCACACTAAGGACAAAGATCCTACATGAGGAGTAAGTGCACAGTGACTCCTGTTGTTGACTTTACAAATTGACATCTGATTTCTCTCTTTCTCACCATTCTCACTACCACTTCTCAAGTCCGAACACCACCATGTGAAACCCAGACAACTGCTAATGATTTAGACTCCAAACTCTTCCTCTTCTGATAATTCCTGTACTAGGTCTTTTCCGTTTGTACCTGCAGATCTGTTTTTTTTTTTTTTTTTTTTTTTTTTACAGGCAGAGTGGACAGTGAGAGAGAGAGACAGAGAGAAAGGTCTTCCTTTGCCGTTGGTTCACCCTCCAATGGCCGCTGCGGCCGGCTTGCTGCGGCCAGTGCACCACGCTGATCCGATGGCAGGAGCCAGGAGCCAGGTGTTTTTCCTGGTCTCCCATGGGGTGCAGGGCCCAAGCACCTGGGCCATCCTCCACTGCACTCCCAGGCCACAGGAGAGAGCTGGCCTGGAAGAGGGGCAACCGGGACAGAATCCGGCGCCCCGACCGGGACTAGAACCCGGTGTGCGGGCGCCGCTAGGCAGAGGATTAGCCTAGTGAGCCGCGGTGCCGGCCCAGATCTGTTTTCTTCCCCTCGTCATCCTTCTCTGAGCATCTGGAGATTAACCTCCATGGACAGTATTCATAGGCTTTGGCTTCACTGAATTCCAATGTGAATTCACCTGCATGAGATGAGACGTCAGGGTACTAGGCTAAACATGTCCTCCATAATAGGCACGAATCTCACAATGATGGGTTCCCTTTTACAGAGTCATAGCTTCTGTGATCAGTTTTCCTTAGGTTCCTACAAGCTTTTTCCTTGCCCCTTCAATTTGTTGCTGGGTCAAAGACGTTTCCACAATCTTTGTTGGTTTCCTTCAACTCTGATCACACCTTTGCAAAAAGTCACTCAATTAATTATTCAATTTTCCTTCTTTGGGCATGTCATTTATTTCCTTAAGGACCTTGACCAAGATACCTCCCATTTCTCTATACCCATTATATCTCTTTATTAAAATGCATAATTTAAAATTTGAACTGGATAATACATCTTTCTTCCACTGAACACAGGTCGTAAGCTCACTGAAACTTCTATTCTTTTCATACTGTGCTACATCTTATTGGTCATATTTTTGCTTTTTGTGTGCTTGAGGTTTTCTCCTTTAGGACGTTTGCAGAAAGTCTGCCCTCTGACAGGAACATGTACCTTCTCTGCTCATGCTAGGGATTCAGTACTTGCAAAATTAATGAACCTCTTGCTATTGAGGTTGCATTTTATTTTTTGCTGCTAAACTACCAGGGAATCATTAGAGAACTAGTCTCTCAAGAATTTTTTTCAGCATTTTAATCTATTCTGTGCTAGTAGTACTTTTCGCAAAATGCAATTAGATCATTATTTCTAAGTAGTTGAAATTGTAAACAATAAAGCTGTTTAGGTGACATATATTATAACATTTTATTAAGTTTGAGATGTTACTTCTTTGGCTCAAAAAGTATGCACAGGGATATTATCCAATTCAGATGATGTTATATGAGACAGAAAGGCATTTAAAGTTCATGGAAAATGTGATTAAATTTTAGATTTACATTACCATTTTAGATGCCCATGTTTCCTATCAGAGTATCAGGTTCAACTCCCAGCTCCAACTACTAACCCTAGTTTCCTGCTAATGTAGACTTGAGAGGCAGCAGTGATGGCTAAAGTAATTGATCTCCGGCCACCCATGTGGGACCTGGGTTGCTTACCAACTCCTAGATTTGGCCTTGGACCAGCTGAGTAATTGGAAGTTTTTGGGGAATTCAACAACAGTTAGTAGCTCTCTCTGCCTCTCACTCTGCCCCTCAAATAAATAACTAAATTTTATAAAAGATAAGAACATGTTTATTTTGGTGAAAAAAAAAAAAACTTTTGAAAACCATGCAAGCATTTTTGAAAAAAAAAAAAAAACAGGTATTTCCATGAGAACTTATTGAAAACTCCTCATACACATAGATATCAAAAATTCTCATACCCAATATGTTGTAATTCAATTTGCTGTTGATTTTTGAAATAACATCATGTATCTTAGATACTGTCTCTTTTGTTATTCCTTTGTTTAAATATTTACAAAATTTTGAAATCTTACACATTTTGTTTTGTTTTGTTTTGACAGGCAGAGTTAGACAGTGAGAGAGAGAGACAGAGAGAAAAGTCTTCCTTCTGTTGGTTCACCCCCCAAAGGGCCACTGCGGCTGGCGCACTGCGCCGATCCAAAGCCAGGAGCCAGGTGCTTCCTCCTGGTCTCCCATGAGGGTGCAGGGCCCAAGCACTTGGGCCATCCTCCACTGCACTCCCGGGCCACAGCAGAGAGCTGGACTGGAAGAGGAGCAACCGGGACAGAATCTGGCACCCCAATTGGGACTATAACCCGGGGTACCAGCGCCACAGGCAGATGATTAGCCAAATAAGCCGCAGTGCTGGCCAGAAATCTCACACATTTTGAACAAAATCCTAACATTCTTCATTCAATTATAAAATTTATATGCCTTCAACCCCACCATTGTTGGGTTGTTTGATACTGATACTTCAAAGGAAAAATCATAAACTTGTTCTGATTTTCCTAAAATATTGACCTTTTATTTTATTGGGAAATACATAATTATCTCTAGTATGCTGCTCTTTTTGAAATTTTCTATTTTCTATTCACATATAAATAAATTAATCACTACAAAATTTAAAATAGGAAGGCAAAAACTAAAAAAGGAAAATAAAAAACCTATCATACCACAAACACTTCAGTGTAATATCCTTCCAGTCCTTTTACTATGCACATTTTCTATATAATTAGGATAATATGACAGACACAAAACTCAAGAATTTATCAATTCGTAATATGCTTATAAAAATTCCAGCCTTAGGCTGAATAAATCACACTTTATCTCCACAGAAGATAATCTTGGTTTCAAAAGGTCAATTTCAGCAGCTAAATAATCTTATAATGTTTGTATTCAATAATTTGAAGTCCTAGATATTTTATCATGAAGGCGTTAAAATTTATCCTTATATTGTATTTCAATAATGGGCATTCTGAGCAACTTACTAACATGAGATGAAGGCTAATATCACATTTAAAGGAAAAATATTTCAGAGAACAGAAAGACTAATACTAAAAATTCCCAATAAACTTTATCTTGTATATAGAAAATATTCTATTGCTAAATCCCACTAAAAATTCCAAGTAAATAAATTTACATGATATTTTTATAGAATACATAATAAACACCTGCCCTAAGGAAGCCTGTGATAGAACACAAGGCTAAGGAAGCTTCCACTCAGACACAGGGGTGTGTCTCACATTAGAAGAGAGTGTTTGAGAAGAAGACAGTTGAGCATCAGCTCTTCCACCCTTAGACACACTACTTCATCTCTCAGTGCTTTGATTTCCACTCCCTAAATACAGGGAAAAAATAGCAATGTGTATCTCAAGGTCTTTGTCAGATGCAAATGACATAACGTATCTAGCACTATGTCTCTGTCGTTGGAAATCCTCAGGAAGTAGTTACTCTTTCTGATTTCCATTAAAGACCTAGTGCCATGGGAAATTTAGAGAATATTTAGAATGCAGTTATTATAGTAATTCTAATAAATGTTAATGAGAGTCAGCTTGCATAGCGGTTACTCATACAGATATTGAAAAGAATCCCACCAAAGCGCTGTTACATAGGAAATGAAGATGCATGAGGAATCCAAGATGACTGGAGGTTCTGACCTTTGTGAATAGGAGAATACTAAGCTTGGGCCTTGTCTAAACTGAGACAAAATCTATGAGTTTAGAGCTCGAACAACAGAATTCTTTAAAAGCTCCTCAGTTTATTCTAATGCATCAACAAGAATTGAGAACTGTGTTTGAAGATTTTTTTATCTATTTTTTGAAAAAAATATTAATACAAAGGGAACAAATTTCATGTTTTCATTCCTTCATCTTTTTTCTTTTTAATTTTTTAGTTTATTTGAAAGGCAGAGTAAGAGAAAGGGAGAGGGAGAGGGAGAGGGAGAGGGAGAGGGAGAGGGAGAGGGAGAGGGAGAGGGAGAGGGAGAGGGAGAGGGAGGTGACAGAGAGATCTGCCATCTGCTGATTCACTCCCCAGATGACCACAACAGCAGAGAGCCAGGAGCTTCTTCTCTCCTACCTGGGTACAAGGAGCCCAAGCACTTGGGTTGTCCTCTGCTGCTTTTCTCAGACCATTAATGGGGAGCTGAGTCGGAAGTGGAGCAGCCTGGACATGAACTGGCTTTATCACTCATACAGTTTATCATACAGTTTAAAAGCTACCATACACATAAAGATAACTTAAAAGTAATTTTAGGAGTGGGTGTTCTACTGGCTAGTTAAGATCACCATATCCCACACAAGAAGGCCTCTCTGAGTCTCAGCTCTGCTTCTCATCCAGCTTTGTGCTAATGTGCATCTTGGGAGGCAGCAGGTGATGACTCAAGTGTTTTGGTCTCTGTCACTCATGTACGAGAACTGAACTGGGTTTTGGGCTCCTGGTTTTGGGCTGGCCCATTCCTGGATGTTGTAGGCATTTGGAGAGTGAATCAGTATAATGAGAGAAAGAAGATTGTCTTTCTTTTTCTCCTTCTCTCTCTCTTTTATATCTCTCTAAACTCTCTGTCTCCCTGCTTTTCCAGTAATGTGAAAATAAATATTTTATTGTCACCCATATTTAACTTTAAAATTTCATTATGTATGAAAGAAGAAATCCCAGCTATAAATTGAATGCCAATTTTCTAAATTTCTTAAATTTAGGAACTAGTGGATTTTTATGGTTAGGAGAGAGTCCCCCTGAGCATTTTTGTTGACAAAGGCAAGCCTCCCTGGATGTGGCACCAAAGGGCAGGCTTTAGACATAAGAATCACCCTGCTTTGCATTAATATTTAGCAAAGTGGAATCACTGAGAGAGAGAACTCTTATGAATAAGCAGAAGAGCTTCAAAAATAGAAGAATGAATGCGAGAAACCCACTGAGTAGCACATTTCCAAATAAGGAAAGAAATCAACTGTCAAGCAGAAATTCTATAACCCTGGCAAAATACCCTGATAATTTGCTGCTAGTAATCTACTCTTCAAACAGCCAAAGCAAATGAATAATTGAGTATATAGGAAAGTCAGATCCTAGAAAATATTGTCCCTAAGAACTTCACTTCAAACACAATATATAGGTTGAAAGTGAAAGACTGTAAAAGACATACCATACAAACATTAAAAAAGGAATTGAAATATTGAAACCAGATCAAGTCAACTTTTGAGCAAAGAAAATTACTAAAGGAAAAGAGATGTATTATGTAGTGATAAAAAAATTCAGGGGTGAGCATTAATATGCCCACATTCCATATCAACATATTAGAGTTCAAGTTCCAACTCTGGCTCTTGACTCCAGCTTCCCATTAGTGCAGATGCTGGGAGGTCTATTGTGATGCGATGGCTCAAATAATTGAGTTCCTGCCTCCCATCTGAGTGACCTGGACTGCGTTTCTGGCTGCTAGCTTCCTCACCAGCCCAGTCCTGACCACTGAACATTTGGGGAGTGAATCCACAAACGGGACTGCCCCCTTCTTCTTTCTCTCTGACTCAGCAATGACAACAACAAAACTAATAATAAGACCAAGATGTTGCCAGCACTATGGCACATCAGGTAAAGCCAGCAGTGCCAGCATTCCATATGGGCACCGGTTCAAGTCTGAGCTGCTCCAGTTCTGATTCAGCTCTCTGCTAATGTGCCTAGGAGAGCAGCAGCAGATGGTCCAAGTCCTTGGACTCCTGCACCCATGTGGGAAACCTGGAAGAAGCTCCTGGATCCTGGCTTCGGACTGGCCCAGTTCTGGACATTGTGGCCATTTGGGGAGTGAACCAGCACATGGAACATCTCTCTCTCTCTCTCTCTCTCTCTCTCTCTCTGCTTCTCTGTAACTCTCCTTTCAAATTAATGAATAAATCTTAAAAAAAAAAACATAAACACAAAGAAGTATATCAATCCTAAATAAGTGCACAAAACATGAGTGCCTATAAATATTTGAAGCAAAAACTGATAGAGTTAAAAGGAGAAACAGATAAAACCATTATTTAATTGGGGATACCAACAACCCAGTATCAGCAATTGATAAGAACTATTAGACAATATATAAGATACAGAATACAACCAAACAGGATCTGTTCAGCACCTATATGATGCTTCTCCCGACAACAGAATAATGTGTACTGTATGTTTCAAAGAGATTCTTCATGGATGAAACAAAAAAAATGTAAATTTGGGATTAGATTGTTTAGGAATTTCCCTAGTAAACAGAAACAACAAGAGAAGAAAGGCTTTTCGGTACATTCACTTACAGTTTTTGACATTTTATACACATAAATATATTAATGAATCAAAAATTAAATAAAAACAGTTCTTAAATATATAGTATAAATAGATTCAGAAGTAAAGCCAAGAATAATTCCCTACTTTCAATGACTTCTAGCAAGGTAAGTTTTGGATTTGGGATTATCCAGAGAATATCTCATAAACAACTGAAAACTTTGTAACTGGTTTTTAGAGAAAGGTGAGCTTTTGATGATCTGCATGACAGATATGGTATCAATATCTTTGCAAGTCACTATGTACTTCCAGGTGTCTGTATTGTCAACATATATACATACATGTATTTCCACACAAGACTGCTATTGACTTACACATGTAGTATTTCTGGCATGGACTACTACTATTATTTTAATCAGTTCTCACTTGTCCAGCAATTATGCTATCACTACTTTTGCTGTTAGGATTGTCATTGTACTCTAAGGAATATCCTTGTTTACCCCTCCTTGAAACCTGAGGACAAGTTATAGAAATGGTAACCTAGGTCAGAGATCATGCAGACATTTATCTTTCAATGCACATTGCTACTGCTGCAACAGAAAGGTTGTAAAAAGAGCTCTATTTTTTAAGAATGCTACAATAAGCACCCATCATCGCTATCAATGTCAAACTATGAAAGCACTTGATCCTAAATCATATATGCTACAGTTTCTGTTCTGTTCAACACTTAGGTGTGGATATGTCTGTCATTCATGAAATGCTAAACAGCTAATACATTCTTAATTCCCTTTGCATCCGAAGTACTGGTATATTTGTTACAGATATTCATGCCCAAGGGAACCATGCAGTTTTCTGAGTGAGTCTTTGATTTTTTAAATAGAAGATGTGTCAGACAGCATTTGGTAAAGAAAAGAAAAAATATAATAGATATTTGCCAGTTCCTGAAATGTATAAATACTACTTAGAATTGGGTAAATAATTCTTTTTTATATACAGCATGTATTGAGAGATTGAAATTAATTTATGGAGAGCGATGAAAAGAAATTAATGCATATCTTTTTTTATCATCCAGATCACAATGGTTTCCTTTAAAAGTTGTTTTCAATTAGTTTTCATAGTAGTTTTCAGGACATAGAATGATCTAAAGCAGCACATGATCTCTGTTTGTGGAATATGACACAAGTGGTATAAACATTTTCAGCTCAAGCTATTGGAGTAGGAACTGCCCAGGGGATGCTTGTACCCTGTTAGGATGGCTAATTACATTGTACTCTTTCTGCAGGCATGGATGAGAGTTCTAAACAAAAATCCAAATACAGTTCCGGTGCTGCTTCTTTAAAATACACCTTCCAGTGAGTGCATTCTAAACACTGTGAATAAGGATTAAAATAATCAAAACATACTAGTTTTATTAAAATATAAATACTACTTCTCTCTTGTTAAAGGTTCTTTAGGTTGTAGAAAATACAAGCCAATACAATTACTTCAATTCCAGATAATAAAGTTTCCTGAATTTTAAAGGGCCAGAAAAAAATTCTGAAAATTATGGGGAAAACTAATTTAATTAACTATGAATTGTCATCGCAAAGAAGAAAGACAAAGGCCTATCAGTACTCATCTAAAATTTGGAAGGAGAAATTCTCTGAGAAACAGGATTTTGGCATGCTAGGAGGACACACACCCTAGGAAGGCAGCTAAGATATCAGGCCAATTACAGTTAGTATTTACTGAGTCCTTTTTGCATATCATGCAATTTTCACTTAGTAATTTATTAATCTTCCAAATATAACAATTGGTGTTATATTATTTCCAGATTATAGATGAAAATATTACAAAATTGCCCAAGATTGCCTAGACGTGAAGATAGTCCTACAATTTTAAACTTATCAGGCACCTCATCTCACATCACTTCATTTGGGGTTATAGTTTTAAGTCTCTCAAACTTTATTTCTTGCTAAAAAAATGTTACTATCTTTATCTCATTTATGAACCTGCTTCAGATCTACCTCATGGTTCCTAATGCTATTCATTACTTTCTCTTTTCAGACTTCTGTGCTCTCCCTCAAGTCTGTATTTTAGCATCTTTCTACTGGGAAGAATCATGTGGTCCTCAGGCATGGAACTCTTTCATTTAAAATCTCCATCACTAAAGGATACAGAATATTGCTCTTATGGAAACAGAAAGGTTTTGAACGAAGCTCAAGGCGCTGCAGAGGTTGATAGATCACACACAATTTCAGCATTTACTTCTGTGATCATAGATGAAGAGTTCTGAACTAAAATCCAGGAATCCTAATTACACCTCTGTTAGACTTTTGATGCTAGAAATATGTGTTAATTGAGGTCAGCGCTGTGGCATAGCAGGTAAAGCTGCCACTTGCAGTGCTGGCATCGCATGTGGGCATCGGTTCAAGTTTCAGCTGCTCCACTTCCAATCCAGCTCCCTGCTATGGACTGGGAAAGCAGTAGAAGATGGCCCAAGCCCTTGAGTCCCTGAACCCACGTGGGAGACCCTAAGAAGCTCCAAGCTCCTGGCTTTGGATTGGCACAGCTCCGGTCATTGTGGCCAATTGGGGAGTGAACCAGTAGATGGAAGACCTCTCTCTTTCTCTGCCTTTGTTCTCTCTGTGTGTAACTCTGACTTTCAAATAAATAAATATATATTTTTTTTTAAAAAAGAAATATTTGTAAATGTTTGTTCTTTTTCTGAGGGGGAGATTTTAGCTTCTGTGTTTATTTGTCCCAGAAAATGGACCGAAGAATACCATTTATGGTCTTAATCTTGGTAGATCATTTATTTTACAACTCTTTATTAAGTACAGGTGCTATGTTTTAAATGAATCTTTTTTGTTGTTCTTTTAGCAAACCTTATTAAGCATCAAATCTACCAAGTGGTTTTATAAGAACTGGCAATGCAGATATAACACCATGAAATTTCTGCTTGTGTGTACTAACATCAGTGAAGAAAATGACAAAATATCATCATAAAATTTTTGAAATCCTGAGGTACTACTTTTTCTAATTAAAAATTGGTCAGAGAAATGTATATTAAAAATGAAATAATTTGATGGTTTTACAAATATTTCAGTAACATAATTGTATCAATTAATTGCTCAAAAAATATATTTTGGAAAAATGGATTCCTACTTCAAAATCACTGATTATTTTTTAAGAATATCTTGCAGAATTTCCACTAATGGGTAGTATTACAACTGAACTAACAGAGAAAATCCTACAAAATTACTAGTTTGTGTCTTATCACATTTCTTGATAATTTTTCATAATTTCATAATAATATGTATTAGTTATTTATTAAATAATATAATTTATGGATTATTTTTCCATAAATCATAAGCTACGTTGTATTTTTAATTTTACTTTATATGTCTGCCATAAAGTAACTTTAAAAGCAAATGGTTATCTTTTATTACAATTACAGAACAGTGATTCACTCTCTTATACAATTAGGAGTAAGTAGAATATTCTTTGTTCTTTTGTTCTTTTAAAGGACAGCATAGAAACAACTTGTTGATCTAGTCATATACCCATACTTCACTCTGGCATTAGCTGTAAAAGTCTATTTCTGATAAAAATGATTACAGTCCAACAGAATATTATTTTCCTCTGTAGCTCTGTAATTTCTAATATGAAAGGTATATTTACTCTTATGTCACATGTTATCATTTATTTATTTATGCATAATTCTAAGGTATGACTATTTTTTCTTTAATATTTTTGTGCATACTTTTTCTGACTTTTAATTTTCTTTGGGTAACTTTTTAGTTTCTTTAGATAATTTTATACAGTTACTCTTCCATTTTTCTCAGAGTTTCTATTCCATATTAGGAGAAATGAAAAAGAAATTGAAACATTTCCTTTTCTTTCACCTTCTCTTTGCTCTCTTTTCATATCTGATGTTACTCAATGATTATATCTCCTTCTGTCTTTGTCTACTATAAACAGGTGTTTCTTATTTCCTAATTTATCAGCTTTAAAATAATTAACATCAGTAAAAGAGAATAGGAAGCCCAAGAATATGCCATCACACCCTATACCCTTTCATTTTTTGGGGATAGGTTAATTATTCCTGCATTCTTCAGGTCGTTCAAGACTGAGATGCTTTATGTCATCTAAGCATTTATGTTAGTCTAGCTGTAGTATTAGACTAATTTAACTCTTGCCACTAACCATCTTTGAGAATAGAATGTGGTAGCCAGATTTTTTTAAACCATCACACAATCAATAATGTTTTTTCCTTTAGTTTCATGTGAAGGAAAACTTACATGGGTATATAATCCACAGAGGAATAGCTTTCCTATTCCCATTTTTAAAAATACCTGGAACTTTCAATGTGCTTTGATTGATACTTCATTAGATTTTTTACTACTGGTTACCCCTGTGACTCTTCACATCTTGTCAGTTAACTTCTACCCGAAGACCTTCTGCCAGATTTTATCTGCATTGTTCAAAATTTATTTTCTTATATAGGTTCTTTGACAAAGAGAGCTTGTTAAGTAAATTAACTTAGTGTTTGGATTTAGAAAAAAAAAAGTTGTAAAAACTAACTATATACATTGAAATTTCACATCTGACTTGGCTACATTTTCTGTGAATAAAGTTTTCAGAAAATAATATTTTATGTTCCTAAGCATTTCCTAAGAAATGCAAACATTAACAACAAGAGTTAAAGTGAAATTTTGCTAAAACCAATGTAAAAGTCAACTGAAAATGTATGATAGCTGGAATCTTATACTTTATATAGGATTTTACATAACACAAATACATTATGGAATTCTGCTTACGGCAATAGTGAAACAGTTGACACCAGAAGTGTCCTTTCACTGTAAATAAAAGAAAATTCAATGTTATATACAAAAAGAATTCTTTTAGATATTGACCAACAAGTGGGTGACATCTGACAAAATTAAATAGACAAAGTTAATCTACAATTGATCCAGGTTTCTGTTCAAAAAAACTTTTCAGGAGCCGGCGCTGTGGCATAACGGGTAAAGCCGCCACCTGCAGTGCCAGCATCCCATATGGGTGCTGGTTCGAATACCGGCTGCTCTACTTTCAATCCAGCTCTCTGCTATGGCCTGGGAAAGCAGTAGAAGATGGTCCAAATCTTTGGGCCCCTGCATCCACGTGGGAGACTCTAGGAAAGGTATTGGCTCCTGGCTATGGATTGGCACAGCTCTGGCCTTTGCAGTCAACTGGGAAGTGAACCAGCGGATGGAAGACCTCTCTCTCTGCCTCTCCTTATCTCTCTGCCTCTCCTTCTCTCTCTATGTAACTGTGACTTTCAAATAAAATAAATACATAAATCTTTTAAAAAACTTTTCAGACAATAGTTCAATCTATAGGACACTGGTAGTGGTAGAAGAGACAGCGCTTTGAGTTCAGGGGCAAAGGGAGGTGAAGGATTACTGAGGCACAGTACTACAGGGGAGAATTACAGAACATGAACTCAGTGTAGGATTCCAGTAATCTGACCCTGAACAGCAAGCTGTGCATGTGTTTGGAGAATTTTAATGAAACCAGGCAAACAAACACCAGAAAGAAAAAAAAAAAAAATGAACAATTTCCAGCCCCAACACAGCAGCAGGAGAAATCAAATTTTCAAGCAGAATTGTGAGACATTACTGAAAAGCTGAGGCATTGATAGAGAACTAAGATAACTCAACAGTAGTAAAGAAAACATGAATTTCAGAGTTGCGACTGCTATTGATCTTCCAAAGAGACAAAAGGAGAAAAAACACTCAATAGATTTGAGCTAATCATCAAGTTACTTCAATGCTACTAAACCACTATTTTTAAGGTAAGATAAACTTCAGGTACTCGATAGTATTACAAAGCATGCTGTGTCAATTACAGAACAGCTAGTATGAGAATAGTTACCAAGTCACCAATACCAATTAGAGGAAACTCAATTTGAGAATGAGCATAAACACAATGAATTTTTAAGAAAATACTAACAAATTGAATTCAGCAATATAAAAGCAATAATACATCACAGCAAACTGAGATATAGCTAAGAATACAAAGCAGGTTTAACATTTAAAGACCAATAATAAAGCTTTCCTTCGAGACTAGGGAAAAAAAAAAACAAGGAACTCAATACTAAGCATTGCTACTCAGCAATATACCAATGCATTCAACAAGTGAATAAAGTAGCAAAAATATAAATACCTAGGGTCATGCATTTGGAATAGCTATTAGGACACCTGGTTCTCCTATCAGAATGCCTGGGTTTGAGTCCTGGCTCTGCTCCCAATTTCAGTTTCCTGCTAATGTGCATCTTCGGATGGCAGCACGTGACTATACAAGTAGTAGCATACCTGTGACACATTTGGGAGACCTGGGTTGAGTATTTGGCTTCTGGTTTCAGCCTGGCACTTGTACTTGGTGAGTGACCAGTGGATGGGAGCTGTTTATCTACCATTTTTTTAAGATTTTATTTATTTATTTGAGAGGTAGAGTTCTAGACAGTGAGAAGGAGAGACAGAAAGAAAGGTCTTCATTCTGTTGGTTCACTCCCCAATTGGCTGCAATGGCCGGAGCTATGCCGAGCCAAAGCCAGGAGCCAGGTGCTTCTTCCTGGTCTCCCATGCAGGTGCAGGGGCCCAAGCACCTGGGCCATCTTCTACTGTTTTCCCAGGCCATAGCAGAGAGCTGGATTGGAAGAGGAGCAGCCGGGACCAGAACCAGCGCCCATATGGGATGCTGGCGCTGCAGGCGGAGGATTAACCTACTGCAAAATGGTGCCAGCTCCTTTTCTACCTTTTGGATATTTGCTTAATTTAAAATACAGATATGCAAATTTGAGTGGAACATGTATATGTATCCTTTTTCCCAGATAACATGACTAAACACCTAGTCCAGAGTCAAATTATACATACCTACTCCCTTATGGATGATAAATAATCAGTTTGAAATAACTGCTTCCTAGTTTACTTTTCTGAAAGGTTTTAAAAATAATAGATTTTGAATTTTGCAAAAGGCTTTTTTAGACATATTAAATGGATCATGGTTTTCCTGTGTTCCACTAACAAGGTAGATTACAGGCAGTAGCTTTACCTGTGAAGCCACTACAATGGCCCTTGCAATGCCAGCATCCCATATGGGTACCAATTTGTGTCCCAGCTTCTCCACTTCCAGACCATCTCCCTTCTAATAGCCTCGGAAAGCAGTGGAAGATGGCCCAAGGGCTTGCACTCTGCACCCATGTGGGAGACCCAGAAGAAGAAGCTCCTTGCTCCTGGCTTCAGAACTACCCAAATCTGGCCCTTGCAGCTACCTGGGGAGTGAACCAGTGGATGAAATACATCTCTCTCTCTCTCTCTCTCTCTCTCTCTCTCTCATCTCTGACTTTCAAATAAATAAATAAATTTTTTTAAAAAAAAGATCTTAACAAGAGTAAAAAAAGCACTATCCATAAGAAACAATTAAAGGGATTTATCAAAATTTATACTTCTTCAAAAGACACTGTTAGCAAATCAAAAGACAAAACAAAGATATGGCACAATCACTGGTAATTTGTGTATCTACAAAAGAATGCTATCCTGAACATATGAAAAATACTTTCAACTTAATTATGAAAAGATAATGAAATTTTTTAAGGAATGGGTACATATTTGAACTATCACTTTACAAAGAATGATATAGGAAAGATCAACGAACATGAAAACATACTCAAAATTTTTAGTCATCAGTGAATTGTCAGTTAAAACTATAATGAAAAACCACTGCAAATCCATCAGAAGAGTCAAAATTAAAAAGAAAGAAAACAATAAATTTTGGCAAGATTGAAGAACATCTGATACTCTTAGATATAGGTGGTAGAGATGGAAAACTATGAGAGAGATAGAAATTATTTTGGAGAGCAATTTTCCAGATTGTTTATATGTAAAGTTAAACACTATGTGGCTATAGTCTTATAGATTTGCCCAACAGAAATGAAAACATGTACCTCATAAAAGGTTCCTACATGAATGCTCACAGCAGCTTTTTTGATAATGTGAAAAACTGGGAACAACTACAATACTCATCAATGAGAGAATACTCAGTCAGACAAAGAAACATACAACAAATAGAATACAAATAAAATACTTCTCAGTCAAAGAAACTTACAACACAGACAAAACTCAGAATCACCATGCTGAGTGAAAGAAGTCTGATACAAAGACTATTCTATGCTGTTATTGATAACAAGCAAAACTAATACATATTGGCAGAAAACAGGAATGGCTGAGGGTGGTGGGGAGATTGGCTTTAAGAAGAGGATGTTTTGAAGTAATGGAAACAGGATGTCTTTATTTCTATGTTTACTTGAGTGTATACGTTTGTCAAAACTCATCAGACTATTCACTTAAAAATGAATATATTGTATTACATTCAAATTATACCTTCTTGAATCCTATTAAACGGTACAAAACCCCAAATGAATGCAAAGTGGAAAACATAGCAAATTAATTTTAAAAACTTATGATTTGTTTTATTTTGATTATGTTTAACAAGCCTCTGCTTTTCTTGTAGTTAGATTTAAACATAAAGATCAAGTTTCATCCTATGAAAAGTGTATCTGGCTTATTGAGAAATCAGTATGGAAACATTTATGAAAGGTCCTATAAGAATATACTTCCCTGTATATGAAGACACATCCAAACAGTAGCCTATTAGGATTTAGTAACAGCTAACATTTGTCCTGAAAACATACTACATTCCTTTCTTTCCTTATTTATCTAATTCTGTCATCTAAATATTTAAAGAACGATCTGTTTCTTTCCAAATCTATCTTTAGTGAGTGTGAGAAACTCTTGATTGTTTCCCTTACAGGATGTCCTTACAGGATCACAATGACCTGTCCAACAAAAGATCTGAGAAATTGATTAGATTTATTCATGGGTCTTGATTCGACAGGCCAAGTGCAAAGTTCACATTAAAGTTTTCTAATATTCCACATGATCTCATGCAACCTTATTTCCAACCTACCTGTCTACCTAGTGAACCATTCTTTTTCTTTTTCTAACTTTCTGAACATCCTACCACCTCACATAATTCAACTGATTATATTTTGTACTCCAACTAGATTCAATTTCATTTAATGCTCAGTGTGACATAATCTCTTAACTCTGTGTTAGACATAAGTGCTGTAAATTATTGCTTTGTCATGTGCTTTTTCTCTCATGACATCACTTCCAATTCTTTGTTGTTGTCTTTCTCCTCACTAATTTCTGCTCAGATCCCCATAAATTGTCCCAGTAATGACCTTCCCTTGGCACATTGGATTTGATGCCCTTTTCTTACAACATTTTATGTTAACAAAGACAACAATTAGTTCACTGGATTTTGGTTTTCTTTTCCTGACTGCTATTTTAGAGAAATTACTGAAAGCAGAGGGACTCCCATCCTTGGATTAGACTTACTAATGATTCATTGTAACAAGCAATGAAATAAAATTCTGGGTTATAAAGAGATGGGAACTTGTTAAAGGATTGTTCTATTCTTGATTTATTATTTACTATAGATGAGATACAGCATTTAAACAAAATTTCATCTATCTGAGCCCTAGCCCAGTGAGGAATTTTTAAGTCTAAACGATTTGGGGCTTTTCATCTTTTTTTGAAGTGTAGGATGACACGATAGGATGAGCAAGTAACTCCAAAATGGATGGAGAAATTCACCCTTTGCAACATCTTCCCTGGTCCAGAAGAACTGATAATGGTCAGTGTCAAAGTTTTACTGCCTCCATTGGGACAGATTTAACAAATAAGATCTGCTTTTACTTACAGTCTCATAAATTAGCATTTGACCAAGAATCATCCCTTTTCCTCCATTCCCAGATTGTGTGTAACTTAAAGGCAAGAGTAATGTAGACACTTCTATAATAATGGTTGTAGCATTGATATGGTGAGACACAGGCTAACAGTTAATGTTTGTAAGATACATTAATTTATGAAGAATACACAGTTGTCCTGCAAAAGACATATACTGGCATAGCTGGTAGGTGGCAGAATATCACTTCAGCACTTCTAACATCTTGTTCTATATATGCCAAGATAACTACCCATGGGATGAGTGACAGTATCTTTTGAAAGCTGAGTCATCTATTCTTGATTTAAGCTTTTTCTCTCCAGAGGCCTGATAGTCTTTTTCTATAAAAACGCAATGCAACAAACTTCCTAACGATCTGAATTCAGGTGAGATCTGCAACACAAAGATGATTTCCAGAGCAGTCCTACTCTTCGGAGAGTGTCACAGGATGAACGTGTGAATGAGGCAGATCTGTGCTCTCACAGTTGTGTTTTTAGCAACTTGCCATGCTTTCTGCTAATTAAACTTCTACTTGGATTTTATAAAACAATCTAGCAGGAAATGTGACTAATAGCAAGTTGGTATGGAACTGAAAGTGCCCGGGGTATTTTCTATTTCTGGGCTAGTTTGAATTATCTAAGCCCTGAACATCTGGGAGATGGCCCAGCATTCTGAATATTTTTGCATATTCATTCATTTAGTCTGTGTTGTATTGCTAGAAAAGAATACCAAAGACTGGAAGTTTGATAAAAAAAATTATTTCTCACATATCCAAGACTGGGAAGATGAAATTCAAAGTGCCAACATGGGATGAAGGCCTTCATACCACATCCGTTCATGGCAGAAGATTGAAGGGCAAGTTAGCAAGAGTACAAGTGACCAAGGGAAGGCTGAACTCCCTTTTAGAACAGATCCATTAAGTAGTCTGTCCTATGATAAGGACATTAATCCATTAATTATAACTTAGTAATGCCTACCCCCCAATACCACTACATTCAGGATTGAGAGTCTAACACATTAACTTTGGAGGACACACCCAAATGTCAGCATCACTAATTCAACAAAAAGCCTACTGTAGGACAGCTATGTATGAAGAAGCCTCGTGGGTGCTGAGAGTAGAACAGAGAGCAATATAAGGAGCTTATATTATGTCACTCAGATTTTCTCGTTAATGCTCCCACATACTAATGAATGGATTGAAATTTTAAACTACCCTTTCTCATAGTGTCCATTTCACTTCAACAGGTTTCCCCTTTGGTGCTCAGTTAGTTGTTGCCAATCAGGGAGAACATATGATATTTGTCCCTTTGGGAGTGGCTTAGTTCACTCAGCATGATGTTTTCCAGATTCCTCCATTTCGTTGCAAATGACCGGGTTTCATTGTTTTTGACTGTATAGTATTTGACTGTATAGTATTCTATAGAGTACATGCCCCATAATTTCTTTATCCAGTCTACTGTTGATGGGCATTTGGGTTGGTTCCAGGTCTTAGCTATTGTGAATTGAGCTGCAATAAACATTAATGTGCAGACAGCATGTTTGTTTGCCAATTTAATTTCCTTTGGGTAAATTCCAAGGAGTGGGATGGTTGGGTTGTATGGTAGGGTTATATTCAGGTTTCTGAGGAATCCCCAGACTGACTTCCATAGTGGCTTAACCAGTTTGCATTCCCACCAACAGTGGGTTAGTGTCCCTTTTTCCCAACATCCTCTCCAGCATCTATTGTTGGTAGATTTCTGAATGTGAGCCATTCTAACTGGGGTGAGGTGAAACCTCATGTGATTTTGATTTGCATTTCCCTGATTGCTAGTGATCTTGAACTTTTTTTCATGTGTCTGTTGGCCATTTGGATTTCCCCTTTTGCAAAATGTCTATTGAGGTCCTTGGCCCATCTCTCAAGTGGGTTGTTTGTTTTGATGTTGTGGAGTTTCTTGATTTCATTGTAGATTGTGGTTATCAACCCTTTATCTGTTGCGTGGTTTGCAAATATTTTTTCCCATTCTGTCGGTTGCCTCTTCACTCTCCTGACTGTTTCTTTTGCAGTACAGAAACTTCTCAATTTGATGCAATCCCAAATGTTAATTTTGGCTTTGACTGCCTGTGCCTCTGGGGTATTTTCTACGAAGTCTTTGCCGGTACCTATATCTTGCAGGGTTTCTCCAATGCTCTCTAATAATTTGATGGTGTCAGGTCGTAGGTTTAAGTCTTTAATCCATGTTGAGTGGGATTCCAATACAATCCCATCAAGGTGGCATGTACCAATGCCCTCTCATTAGTCCAAGTGATCAATTTCAGTTCACAATTGATCACACTTATAGGTCTAAGAGTCAAAGGGATCACACAAACAAGACTAGTGTCTGCTAATACTAACTGATAGAATCAAAAAGGGAGAGAATGATGCATCATGGGAAGCAGGATAAACAGCAGACTCATAGAGTGGCAGATGTCCTAAATAGCACTCTGACCTCAGAATCAACCCTTAAGGCATTTGGATATGGCTGCAGAGCCCATGAGAGTATTTTAGGCATGGAAAGCCAAGAATCTCTGGCAAAAAAAAAAAACCTAAATGGAAGATCTCTGCAAGTGAGATCCCAGTGGAAAGAACGGGGCCATCAAAGAAGGAGGTACCTTTCTCTGAAGGGAGGAGAGAACTTCCACTTTGACTATGACCCTGTCTGAATTAGATCGAAGTCAGCGAACTCAAAAGGCTTCCATAGCCTTGGCAACTCATGACTAGAGCCTAGGGAGATTACTGACGCCATAAACAAGAGTGTCAAATTGTTAAGTCAACAACAGGAGTCATTGTGTACTTACTTCTCATGTGGGATCTGTACTTAATGTGTTGTCCAATGTGAAGTAATGCTATAACTAGTACTGAAACAGTATTTTACACTTTGTGTTTCTGTGTGGGTGCAAACTGATGAAATCTTTACTTAATATATACTAATTCAATCTTCTGTATATAAAGATAATTGAAAATGAATCTTGATGTGAATGGAATGGGAGAGGGAGCAGGAGATGGGAAGGGTGCGAGTGGGAGGGAAATTATGGGGTGGGGGGAGCCATTGTAATCCATAAACTGTACTTTGGAAATTTATACTTACTAAACAAAAAAATATGAAAATAAAAAAAAGAAATTTTAAACTACCAGTAATATCATATGTTTATCTTTCTGCTTAGATTTCCTGGTCCTTGGAAAGGACAACTTTCTAGGATGCTGAATTTTGTGGCGGGTAAGGTCTAAATTTTTACTGTGATTTCCACCCTCACCTCTTGGGAAACAAAGTAGTCCCAATTGATACTGAATGCATATTATCAGAAGCAAAAACTATGCAAGTTGTTTCAGATAATATAGAGGTATGAAGGGACTGTGAGGCAATGGAAAATTAAACTGCAGACCTGGGCAGGTATGCAAAGACAGCTCAGCAGAGGAAAGCCACATATAGTAAGATCTGCAACTCTTCCTGCTCTAGCAGTCAACTCCATCGGATCCAAGGTCTTTGTTTCCAGAGACTACAGGGTGAACACCTGTATGTCCACTTTGTGGCCATCAATATAATTCATCTAAAAAATTACAAACTGGCGATTTGCTTTAAGAGTCTTATATTTGCTTTTGATGGTGAACATACTTTATTTCTTTAACTAACCTTGTATATATTCATCATTTACAGCATGCATAGCATAAAGAGTTGGGGATCTTTGCTATATTGAGGTAGAAGTCCTGAGCATTGTGGGGATATTTGTGCTACAACATCTGATTCTTATAGTCATATCAATGGAATGAATAAAAGGAACAGGATGCCTAGGTTCTATAGAGTCTGGCTTTACTTTTGTTGGAGTTTCTCCATTGTGCAATCTGACTTTGATAATGATGACTAAAGGTGTCCATCTCCCCATGAACTCTTTTTGTTTTTTAATAAGTAGCTTTTTTATATACAGAAGACCAATTCTATACTAAGTAAAGATTTCAACAATTTGCACACACACACACAAATAAATACAAACCTGAGAACAATTTTTTTTTTTTACAGTTAATTCTCTTCACTTCATGGAAAGTAAGTGCACAGTGACTCCTGTTGTTAATTTAAGCATTAACACTCTTATGTATGACAACGGTGATCACCGAGGTTCTTGACATGAGCTGCAAAGGCTATGTAAGGCTTTTGAATCCACAACCTTTGTTAATATTTAGAGTAGGCCATAAGCAAAGTAGAAGTTCTCACCTCCCTTCAGAGAAAAGTACATCCTTCTTTGATGGCTACTTCTTTCCACTTGGGTCTCACTCACAGAGATCCTTGATGTAGGACATTTTTTTGTCATAGTGTCTTGGCTTTCCATGCATAAATTGTTCTCATGGGCTTTTCAGCCAGACCAGAATGCCTAAAGGGCTGATTCTGAGGTCAGAGTGCTATGTAAAGCAACTGTCATTCTATGAGTCTGCTCTGCGGACTGCTTCCCATGTTGGAACATTCTTTCCTTTTTAATTCTATTATTGTTACTAGATCTTTGATCTTATTTATATATCTATTTTACCCCACATGACTCAGATCATTCTGTTGCTATACCACCATCTTCCAAAATGATTTCCCCATGAACTCTTATCATCATTTTTCATCATCACATGGACCACAGTTAGAAAAAAAAAGTCCACAGCACATATATATCAATCCATATTTCAAGTCCATCTTTGTTATATCAGTGAGCAGACCTTCTCTTCCTGTCATTCGCCCTTTGTATTGTGAGAAAGGGGAAAGTTATAAACTGACACCAAGGAGAATTTCTTTACATTATATATTCAGTATCTAAGGAGCTCTGGGATTTGAGACTATCAAATCAGTGTCAATTTGAGGCACTTCTGAAAGAAAGAGAAAAAAAATTGTAGATTACTTGAATTTGTCTTCCATGTGGCTCATCGCTAGCAACCAATCTCAGCGGCTGTCAGTCACAGAGAAGGACATTATACTTCAATTACTGGGTATCTCGTTAATTATAGAAATGAATAATCCAGGTTCCCCAGCTCTCTTTTTAATAGACGTAGTCCATTAAATAAAAAGTTTGAACTTGGATGATCAACAGAAACAGAATGTGTAGCAATTTCTACCATCAGTTTCTTTTCTTATTGTCTGAATACAGTATTTCTTTACTGACAGAGGAAAAGAATGGGGTCTGGATACACTTTCTCTAAGCTTCAGTGGCATTTAGCAGCACTCCTTTCACCTTCTATGCCTTGTGCTTGTGAACAGCATCAGAAATTGATGGTCTTTTCTTTAAAGACATATATTGCTTTTAAGGTTTTCTCACACTATTAAGAAGTGGAGAACATATAAGGCTTTGAGCTAACATAGCAGAAAACATTGCTGTAATAATCATTTTGAAAAAAGAAAAAAATTATTTTGAATAAAACTTTTTATCATCTTTTGACCATTTCTCAAATTATACAATGCTAATTTGATACAGACAATTTCAGAATGCTTAGATTCATGGAAACTGATTTTTTTGCTTTGTACAGTTGACTGTTTCCTTGGTCAACCAACTGCTTAACCCAGTGTTTTGTCCTTAAAATTAGTTTTATTAATGTTAGAAACCACACTATTATTGTCAAGGTGACTTGTCTGCTGTTGTAGACTTGCTTCAATAGGTAACATACTGAGCATCTGCAATACACAGTATGATGAAGGGTATGAGGGTCAATCATGCTCAGACACTGCCCTTTCCTAAAGAAATTAATTCCTAATAATGGAAATAAGTACAGTGAATTTTTTTAAAAAATGAGCCTAGCAGGATGCAGAAATAAAATCCTCTGGAAGTTTAGAAGCATTGCAAATGCCTCCATATAAAATCAGGGGCACATTTCCTGACAAAGTGACATTTTTACTGCCTCTTGAGATCTTAGGTACAATTTACACATGTAAAAGCCAAGGAGAATAGAGAGTGGAGTGGCGAAAGGTACTATGGTGAAGTAAGATGTATCCACTGTGTGAGAAGGGCACACTAGAGAGGGGGTACTAACAGGGGTTGGACATATCCCAGGTAGATCTTTGCATGTCTTCATAACTAGCTGCTGGGACTTTTGTTTTGTTAACTAAATGAAATATATGAAAGGCTTGAGAAAACGTGAGGAATATTTTTAGAAATTTTTTTTTTGTTTTCAATTAATTTAGTATTTAAGATGAAGAAATTTCAAATATGTCATATATACAGATTTAGGAGCATAGTGATACTTCCACCCTACCTTCCTCTCACCCATGCTAACATCTTCCCTCCTCCTTGCTTTCCTAGTTTTTATTTTAATTTTTACAGCGCTCTACCTTCAGTTTATTTTGTACTATAAGGTTAGCCCTAAATTAAGTAAAGAATTCTACAAATATTAAGCAGAAAATAACAATGTTCCTCAACAGTAGAAACAAGGGCTGCAAAAATCAGCGAATCTCAAAATGTCAATTTTACTCACACACATTACATTTTTTGTACTCTATTAGTTACCACAATCAGGGAAAACATATGGTAATTGTCTCTTTGGGGCTGACTTACTTCACTAATCATAATGATTTCCAGTAGAAGATGAGCTTGATTGCTATTTTGATGCATTTAGAAAAGTGCAACTTGTTGTCCGCTTTCAGTCAATAAAAATTTTATTGAAATGTATAAAATTATTAATAAACTGATATATTAATATAGAATACTCATGAAAATATTAATATTAATGTCTTAGTTATTCTCAAACCATATATATTTCCTGTCTGCAGGTATGTGGAAAATTAAAGAAATACTGAAGAAACACCTCCAATAGTAATAGTAGAAAGGTTTCTTACAAAGCAAAATTTCTACATATTTGTGAACATATCTATATTTTTCTTTATTTTCATACTTTATCAGTGCAAATATTATAATAAATTTGATTATATGAGGCCAAGGGATATTAAAGTAGAATACATATAAAAGAAATGTCTTCAGAATTAACAATAAAAATATATCTATTTAACTGCCTTAATTTAAAAATCTCATACAGTTTCACATAATCTTCTGAAAATTTTAATAGGAATTTGTGAGTATTTACAAGTTTTGCAATGAAGTACAAAGACACCAAGTCCACTGTTAGAATGAAGGAAATCCTGTTACTACTGCAGAGTTGTGATCCCATTCACGCCTTATTAAATTAGCTAAATCATATCCTACAGAGCCCAGTATCTGCACTTTGGATGTAGGCAAATAAATGGAAAACATGCTGATGTGTATGGGGCACAGACTACTTTATACAGAAACATTTTCTAAAACTAAAATCTAGGACGTTCTATGTACAATCAATATTCATGTTACATAATGATGACTATGATCTTTTTGGTGAGTAGAGCTTTTTTATACTAATAATCCCATGCTTTCCTGATTAATCAAGCCCTTTTTGGCTCTAAATGATGCATTAATAATCTGTAGATAATTTTAGTCTGGTTTACTGTTGCTAATGATGTCAGGTGAATTTTAAAAAGTCACTCTTTTCAAAAGACTTATCGAAGAGGGGAAGTAACATTTATCCAGCCCCTGAGCACTTTATTTTGTTATAGGCAGTATCTTCTTCCTTAGCCAAATAAATGACTATAAGAAAGGTAAATACTTCCTATTCAAATGCCCCTAAAAGTAGGCACCTGATGTAACTGAGAGAAACTTTAAAGAATAGCATGTTAAATAGTATTTGACAACATTTTAGGAAATTCTCCAAGTAGTCTTGGTTATGAATGCATTTCCCTAAAAATGGGTTTATTCTTTCTAATTACAGGCATTTGAGATTCATGTCTGTACTGTGGGCTGCTATATCCCATTAAATGCTAAGATGATAATGTGTAAATCTCCAAGAATTTGGAGGGATTAGGTAGTGACTGTCAGTTCAGACAGAAAATTTGATCTAAATTCTAAAAGATTAAAAGTTCAAAATTGACAGGAAGGCTAATGTTTTCATTATGATATGGTTATTCTCTGGCATGGAACATATTTCCTTTACATCTTATAAAAATATTCCAATGAAATTTCATTAACCTGCTTTGTACAAAATAGCTCTACTGTATTTACTTGAATATCCTTTTTAAAGAATATGAAGATTAAAGAAATGATGTATTGATAAATATTACTTAGACTTTCTGTGACATTATTGCATGTGATTTAGACATATAAAATAAACATGTCCAAAAAATTGTAGTGCCCTGCTAATAAGCTTAATGATGCATTAAATAAATTACATAAAATAAATGACTAACCATGCAAATATCTATTCCTTAAATATGTTACATAAATGAATATCTCTTTGAGAAAAGATCTTAAAAGTTCTTAAAAGTGACTCCTGTTGTTGACTTTACAAATTGACACTCCTGTTCACTTACTCCTCATGTAGGATCTCTGTCCTTAATGTGCTGTACATTGAGGCTTAGTGCTATAACGAGTACTCAAACAGTATATTTCACTTTGTGTTTCTATGGGGGTGCAAACTGTTGAAATCTTTACTTAATGTATACTAAACTGATCTTCTGTTAAAAAAAAAAAGAAGAAATTATCAATTCCCAACTTGACTCTCGCTGGGATTAAACATGACAATAGGTCTGATCTGATTTCATCATCATTTAAAAAATCATCTATTATTTTTCACTTTATGTTTCTGTGTGGGAGCAAACTGTTGAAATCTTTACTTAATGTATGCTAAACTGATCTTCTGTATATAAAGAGAATTGAAAATGAATCCTCATGTGAATGGAAGGGGAGAGGGAATGGGAAAGGGGAGGGTTGCGGGAGGGGATGTTATGGGGGGGAAGCCATTGTAATCCATAAGCCGTACTTTGGAAATTTATATTCATTAAATAAAAGTTAAAAAAACCTTAAATTTAAATTCAAAAAAAAAGTTCTTAAAAGTGGAAAAAATAAATCATTCTTTCTATATTGTAAATATAAGAAGAAAAATCATATCACCTAGTATAATTCAATATCACTGAAGGAATGTCAATGAATCAACTATTAGAAGAAATTAACTTTACAGTCAAGAGACAGGAGGGTCCTGGCCTTTTTGTTTGTTTTTGGTAGAGAAATGGATACCAAGAAGTTAGGACTGTGGAACTCTCAAGAAGCCCTATATACCCCCAAAATACTTCACTTTGGTTGCTTGAAATTCTACCCAGCGATAACTGGTTTTTGTTGGCTTTTAACATCATAATTCTATATAAATCACATATTTCATGGAATGAATAGATGTTATCCCCACATTAACATAGTGTGAGGAAAAGGAGATTTCTACAAAGAATGAAAAAGATGAAATGAATACAGACCGTGACAATAACATCAGATCTACGTCAGAGGCTAACCTGAGTCTAATGAGGAAGACCCAAGATGGTTCTATCTATGTGTCATGAGATAAATGAACTCCCAACATTTCAGAAGCTGTGTTAATAATAATGTGTGCCTTAGAAGGTGTATGACCACAGGGAATGGGGACGATTCAATGTCAAAGTATGAAAAAATCTTTTTCTTAAACATTTTTAAATCAAACACACTTTATTAAGGATGAATTTGGCTGAATGCTTAGCTAGAGTATTATACTCAAATATCATTTTGAAGCAGCAGAGATTTACATGATATAAAAATTAAAATCCTTTTTTAGTTATGAGATTAACATCCAAATCATGCAGAAATACCATGGTTACTGACAGAACAGTGTAGTATAAAAGTTCCAGCATCAAAAGATTTTTCAGTTGATTGCACTTTCTGAGACTTAGTCTCCTCATCTAGAAACTGAGAATAAAAGTGGTTCCTAAATAAGATTTAATGAGACCAGGTTTACAGGGCCTGGTACAGAATAATTCAAAAAGCTACATAATACTACTTAAGTGTTAGAGAAAATAATAAAACCTGCTATTTTCCTAAAGACCTGTGAGTCTAGACTACCCATGAGAACTTGACAGAGATTTTCAAAAATTTTGGCATTCTGAAGGTTATGCTTTGTTAAGTCATCTAACTTTTAGTGAAATTCAGTGGAAAAACAGTACATGGCAGGTCATTCATACCTTAGTCCTTCAAGTTATTTGTGTTAAGTACTGGCCAGCAACTCAAGGCTCAAGGGGTTCTTAAATTCCATTCATGGCCAGCGCCGTGGCTCAATAGGCTAATCCTCCACCTTGCGGCGCCGGCACACCGGGTTCTAGTCCCGGTCGGGGCGCCGGATTCTGTCCCGGTTGCCCCTCCTCCAGGCCAGCTCTCTGCTATGGCCAGGGAGTGCAGTGGAGGATGGCCCAGGTGCTTGGGCCCTGCACCCCATGGGAGACCAGGAAAAGCACCTGGATCCTGGCTCCTGCCATCGGATCAGCGCGGTGCGCCGGCTGCAGCGGCTGCCATTGGAGGGTGAACCAACAGCAAAAGGAAGACCTTTCTCTCTCTGTCTCTCTATCTCACTGTCCACTCTGCCTGTCAAAAATAAAAAAAAAAAATTCCATTCATAATTCTCAAATCCTCATTCATGGGCAAGTAGATATTTCAGTTGGGCTCAGACTGCATATCTTTTGCCAATGTTTCCTATACTTTTTTAAAATTTTACTATTTTATTTTAAAGGCAGAGCAGCAGAGAAAAAAAGATAAAGACCATGCATCTCCAATTTCCATTTTACCTCACAGAATTATGCCTTACTCAACTGAAGACTTTAATATATATATATGTATATGTATATGTATATGTATATGTATATGTATATGTATATGTATATGTATATAAAATGGAATAAAGGCATAAGCCCCAGCCATCTTAGTTCCTTGCCTGAAAGTAAATCCAATTCCCCAGTGGACTCTTTACCCCTGCCTTCTTTCAGGAGACCAGTACGGTTCCACACTCTGTACTCTTCCCTACACCATCCCCTGAATTCTTTTCTACTTTTGTAAGTCTACAAAAAACATGTAAAACATGTATGAAGAAATCCACCTCCGACTACTGCCCCCCAACCCCAATCTGGACCCTTAGCCCACGATAGGATATATAAGGCCCAGACTGCTGGAGGATTGTGCCCTATGCCAAATGTTCAGTCTCTTTGCATGCCAGAAGTTGGCCACTTCTGCAAATATATTTTTCTTCTTGAATAAATTCATTTCAGCTGTGAGTTCATATCCCATCTCCTCTTTTCTGCTCCTCTTCTCCTTACATTTAGTGCCCCATGTGAGGAAGGCATGAAAGATAAGTTTCTGGCCCACTGCAGTGCCTCTGAAACTGGCTGCTCCTTTATCCTCTGGTTAAGAGCTATGACACATTCCCTCTTCTCCCCCGCTTCCTCTGAACTTTCTTCTTTACACCTGCAGCTGCCTCTCCCATCTCTTCCTGATCCTACTCCTCCTTTCTCTCCCCTTGGGCACAGATACATAATGCAAAGGCTAATAGAATTTTTACTGCTCTGGAAAGCCCTGAACCTGGGACTGTCTAAACTACTAACACAATGCTCTATCAATTTCATCAAGGAGCCTTTTCCAGTTCTCCTGTCCACCTTATCAGGGTATCAGGGTCCGTGTGGCACTCTGCACCGCCCCAACAGGCAGCTTAAGAAAGGACTCTGCCTGCTGCTCAAATGCAATGAAACCTGACTTCAAAATCTCCTGCTCTCTGTCCAGGTAGGCTTAACCCCACTCTCTTTACACCTACACCATTCTGTCCTCCCTTCTCTCTCTCTCTCTCTCTCTCTCTCTCTCTCTCTCTCTCATTCCCTATATATGTATACATAAAATATATAAACATATTATATGTCTATTATATAATATGCATAATATACATACATAATATACATATATACATAATATACATACATAATATGCATATTATATAATAGTGCTCTATATAAATATGATATTAAATGCAGAGACAGAGATGTTTCATCCAGTGATTCAGCACCCAAATTCCTCCAACAGCTAGGGATTGACTAGGCCAAGTAATGTTCCCGGAATTTAATCCAAGTCTTGGACCAGGTACCCAAGTATTTGAACATCACTTGCTAATATCAACTACTGCTGCTGGCATTAGCAGGAATATAGAATGAGAAACTGAGTATGGACTCAAATCCAGGTATTCCAATATGGGACGTTAGAGGCCCAAACGGCATCTTCACTGGTGCATTTTGAAAGTTTTAGTAGGCAATCTGTCAGTTTGTACTTAAATACCACTGAGAATAATAAAACTCACATGACTTTCCTTTCTATAAATATGTATCTCAATGGGTGAATGGTGGCTAGAAAAGAGAGTAGAGGCCTTGAGATGTTACAAGGGTTCAGTAAATCACGGTTGTGATACTCAGCAAAGGTTATTTCAAAGAGACTCAGAAGTAATTGAGGTGGGTTGTGTGTTCTATTCTTAATTGAGCCCATTTGTCCTTTATAGTAGCTGGGAACATGGAAGGCCAGCCAAGAGGTAAGCTTCTACAATTTCTGGCATATTGCTATCTCACACACGTCATCAGGAAAATAAGATTTTGCCCTATGAACATACAAAAATACTGCTTTGAAGAAAAAAAAAACCTGCACTAATGAGTTTCTCTATTTAGATTACTTCTTTGAGGAGGCTATTAACAATTGTGGTAATACAGTTTTAGTTTTAGAACACAGTCTAGATATGGTGGTAGGGTATTACATTTTTCCATATTTGTATAATTTTGAAGGGAGTGCATCTCAGAGTAACACTACAGCAAACTGCTTTTTCTACATGCCTAATGTCAGACGAAATATCTTCTTCCAGCCTCAGTTGCCAGCTGGAATACGGCTTGACCAATTCACTACCCACATATACATTTTTTTCAACTTTTATTTAATAAATATAAATTTCCAAAGTATGACTTTTGGATTATAGCAGCTTTTCCCCCCATAACCTTCCTCTCACCCGCAACCATCCCATCTCCCATTCCCTCTCCCATCCCATTCTTCATCAAGATTAATTTTCAATTATATTTATATACAGAAGATCAACTTAGTATATACTAGTGAAGATTTTAAAAGATTGCACCCATACGGAAACACAAAGTATATTGTTTGAGTAGTAGTTTTACTGTTAATTTGCATAGTACAACACATGAAAGACAGAGATCCTACATGGGGAGCAGGTGCACAGTGATTCCCGTTGTTGATTTAACAATTGACACTCTTATTTATGACGTCAGTAATCACCCGAGGCTCTTGTCATGAGCTGCCAAGGCTATGGAAGCCTCTTGAGTTCACCAACTCTGATCTTATTTAAACAAGACCATAGTAAAAGTGGAAGTGGTCCCCTCCTTTCAGAGAAAGGTACTGCCTTCTTTGATGGCCTGTTCTTCCCGCTGGGATCTCATTCACAAGAGATCTTTCTTTAAGGTTTTTTTTTTTTTTTTTTTTTGCCAAAGCGTCTTGGCTTTCCATGTCTGAAATACTCTCAAGGGCTTTTTAGCCAGATCCCGAATGCCTTAAGGGCTGATTCTGAGGCCACATTGCTGTTTAGGGCATCTGCCATTCTAAGGGTTTGCTGTGTATCCCACTTCCCATGTTGGATCATTCTCTCCTTTTTAATTCTATCAATTAATATTTGCAGACACTGGTCTTATTTATGTATCCCTTTGACACTTAATCCTATCATTATGATCAATTATGAACTGAAACTGATCACTTTGACTAGTAAGATGGCATTGGTACATGCCACCTTGATGGGATTGAACTGGAATCCCCTGGCACGTTTCTAGCTCTACCATTAGAGGTAAGCCTGAGTGAGCATGTGCCAAACTGTACATCTTCTCCCTCTCTTATTCCCACTCTTATATTTAACAGGGATCACTTTTCAGTTAAATTTAAATACCTAAGAATAATTGTGTGTTAATTAAAGAGTTCAATCAATGGTATTAAGTAGAACAAAAAAATACTAAAAGGAATAAAATAGTAAGTTATTCCTCAACAGTCAGGACAAGGGCTGATTAAGTCACTGTTTCTCATAGTGTCCATTTCACTTCTACAGGTTTCCTTTTTGGTGCTCAGTTAGTTGTCACCCATAAGGGAGAATAAATGATATTTGTCCCTTTGGGACTGGCTTATTTCACTCAGCATAATGTTTTCCAGATTCCTCCATTTTGTTGCAAATGACCAGATTTCATTTTTTTTTTTTTACTGCTGTGTAGTTTCTATAGAGTACATATCCCATAATTTCTTTATCCAGTCTACTGTTGATGGGCATTTAGGTTGAGTTCATGTCTTAACTATTGTGAATTGAGCTGCAATAAACATTGAGGTGCAGACAGCTCTTTTATTTAATTTCCTTTGGGTAGATTCCAACGAGTGGGATGGCTGGGTTGTATGATAGGGTTATATTCAGGTTTCTGAGGAATCTCCAGATTACTTTCATAGTGGCTTTACCAGTTTGCATTCCCACCAACAGTGAGTTAGTGTCCCTTTTTCCCCACATCCTCGCCAGCATCTGTTGTTAGTAGATTTCTATATGTAAGCCATTCTAAGCGGGGTGAGGTGAAACCTCATGTGATTTTGATTTGCATTTCCCTGATTGCTAATGACCTTGAACATTTTTTCATGTGTCTGTTGGCCATTTGGATTTCCTCTTTTTGTTGAGGTCCTTGGCCCATCTCTTAAGTGGGTTGTTTGTTTTGATGTTGTGGAGTTTGTTGATCACTTTGTAGATTCTGGTCATTAATCCTTTATCTGTTGCATAGTTTGCAAATATTTTTCCCATTCTGTCGGTTGCCTCTTCACTTTCCTGACTGTTTCTTTTGCAGTACAGAAACTTCTCAATTTGATGCAATCCCAATAGTTAATTTTGGCTTTGACTGCCTGTGCCTCTGGGGTATTTTCCAAGAAGTCTTTGCCTGTGCCTGTATCTTGCAGGTTTTCTCTGATGTTCTCTAATAATTTGATGGTGTCAAGTCATAGATTTAGATCTTTAATCCATGTTGAGTGGATTTTTGTGTAAGGTGTAAGGTAGGGGTCTTGCTTCATCCTTCTGCACATGGAAATCCAGTTTTCCCAGCACTATTTGTTGAATAGACTGTCCTTGCTCCAGGAATTGCTTTTAGATCCTTGATCAAATATAAGTTGCCTGTAGATGTGTGGATTGATTTCTGGTGTTTCTATTCTATTCCATTGGTTTATCCATCTGTTTCTGTAAATATATCTGTTTTCTTCCATGTGTGGGTTATCAGTTTTACTTTGTCAATGTTGTACTTTGAAATAAAGGATTTTAATTGTTTTTCTGTTGTGATTTTTAATTTTCATGTCAACCTAAGACCACAAAGGCTTATTAACATATTTTCTTGTGTGTAGGCTGTAAGATAATGGTTCAATTTTATTCTTTATTCTTTTGCATATGAATACTGAGTTGGCCCAGTGCTGTATGTAACAAAGACTATTCCTTGCCTAACAATTTTCTTTACATACTTGTCAAAAATCTATTGCCAAGCACTGCAAATTTTATTTTCAGGCTCCTGATTCTATTCTATTGATCTCCATGTCTATACCTATGCCACAACATAGTTTCTTGACTACGTATCTTTATATTACGTTTTGAAATAGGGAACTGTAAGTCCTCCAATATTATTCTCCTTTGCAAGACTGTTTTGTATATTTTGGATTCCTGAATTTTCATATGAATTTTAGGTTCAGTTAGATATAGTCTGCAAAAATATTTGCAATGAATACTGAATATGAAAATCAACTTGGGGAGTACTGTCATTATACTAATATTAATCCTTTGGATCCATGATCATGGGATATCCTTTTGTGTACTTAGGGCTTCCTTAATTTTTTTTCTACAGTTCTATGGTTTCAGTGTACAAGTTTTTGCTAAATTTCTAAGTTTTTTTTATTCCTATTGTAAAAAAAGTTTTTAAAATTTATTTTCAGATCATCAATTACTTATATATAGTAATACAACAGAAGTTTTATAATTTTTATTTTACAAACTTTCTGAACCACGTTTTTAGCTGTTTAATAGATTCTTTAGTTTTTTTTTCTAAATATTTGAGATGATATTGCCAGTAAATAAATATAGTTCTTCTTTCCTAGTTCTTTTTCCCTTTCAATCTGGTTGACTTTACTTTCTTTTGCTTCCTTAATTATCCATAGAATCTTCAAACACATTGTAGGAAAGAAGTGACAAGAACAGATATATTTGTCTTCTTCTTAATTCTCCATGGGAAACATTCAGTCTATCATCATTAAAGCATAATGGTAGCTGTGGGTGTAGATATCCTTTATTTGCTTTGTGAAGTGTCTACTCCTAGTACAGTGAGCATTTTTATTTTGAAAGGGTAATGAATTTTCCCAGTACATTTTCTGAACCCATAGAGATGATTATGTGGTTTCTGCTTTTTATGAAGAATGTATTACACTGATTTTCTGATATGGAACAAACTTTGTATTCTTGGGGTGAATTCCAATTAGAAATACAGTATATAATGAGTTTAATATTTTGGTAAATTCAGTTTACAGGTATTTTCTAGAGGACTTTTGAAACTATTTTCCTAAAGGATCTTAGTCTGTAGTTTTCCTACAGTATCTTTGGATTTTGGAATAGGTTCCTCATGCAAGGGAATGGGATGATTTTTCTCCTTTTCTATTTTATGCAAGTTCCTGTGAAGAATTGGTATTAGTCCTTTAATTGCTCAGGATTCAGCAGGAAGGCCATCTGGACCTAAGATTTCCTGAGAAGGTTTTTGATTACTAATTCAACCTTTTCATTTATACATATGCTTATTCAGACCTCCTATTCCTTCTTGGTTAGATTCAGTAGTTTGCATCTCTCTCAGAATTTGTCAGTTTCTTGTAGGCTGATTTTGGCAAATACATTTTAGAATATTCTTTTATTATTTTTATCTCCATGAGATTGGCAGTAATCCCCCTCTTATTTTTAATTTTAGTAATGACTTATACTTATTTTTCTTGTTCAGTATAGTTGAAGACTTGACAGTTATTAATTTTTTAAAAGATTTTTGTCCATTTTGTGGCATTTCTATGATATTATTCTTTCATTTATTTGTTCCAATTGAAGTGGGCAGGCATATAGGTTAAAATCAATTAGGTTTGTGAGCTGTGTGTCCTCATCCCCCTACCTGGCCAGACCTGGGTGCCCACCAGCCAATCAGGTTAATTAACCACTCCCCTTTGGAAGTGGGTTAAAAGCCTAGGGCACAGTGTGCTTGGCCCCTGCTCTTTTTCCCTGGCCTCTTGCTAGGAAGGGGGCTTGCTGTAGCCCTGTGCCTCCAGGGCACATGACCTTCAGGCCTTGCGCTCTAGGCTTCCTGGCCTAGATGCTCTTCCATGTAGCTGGTTCCTGGTGCTCCGTATGAACCCCTATTCACCTCTCTCTCCTAAATAAAGTTCTCACTCTCCTATGCACCTTTCTCAGTAAATAAAAGCTTAAGATGTACCATGCTGCCTTGTTTATCTGTGCCGGTATTTAGAATTCTTCTCTAAATATTAGGCAAGAATCCTCTTAGGCTTATTAATATCAGGGATTTACTAATAAGACCGTGGTGAAATCGTAAGGCACCCCAAATTCCGGTAGCACATGTGGCACCCCGGATAGCATTTCTAGGGAACTTTAAGGGGCCACATTTTACTGTAGATTTTTGGGGGTCTTCTCTGATTTCACAATCTTTGTGATTCTAAACTAAATTTTTATGAACTTAGTTACTCTTACTCTCCTAGTTTCTCAAATTAAGCCTTGGTTGCGCTATGAAACCTCTCCCATTATTGAAAACAAGCTGCTACAGTTATGAATTTTTATTGAAGAATTGCTTTAGCAGTACCCTAGCAGCTTCCAAGCACTGTTTTGTTTTGATTCATCAAGAACTATTTTTTAGTTTTTCTTTTGATTTCTTTTCACAAATTATTTATATATAAATATGTAGCTTACTTGTGGCTTATCACTGATTTTTCCAAATTCCATTCTGGTACTTATTTCTAATTTTATTCCAGTTTGACTGGAACACATACTCTCCATGAGTTAAATGGTTTCAAGTAATTGTGGCCTGCTTTATGGACTAATATACAGTCTTTATTGTAGCATACTGTGGGTGCACTTAAGAAGAACATGCATTCTGCTGTTGGGAGGAATGTTCTAAAGACATGTTTTATGTCTAATTGATTTACAATGAACTTCTAAGCTCCTATAACTTCACTAATCTCCTCTTCAGTGTTCTATCCATTTTTTGACCTAGAGTACTGAAATATCCAACTATAATTGGTAAATTTCTATTTCTCCTATAATTTCATCAGATTTTTGTAGTTATTGTTTTGAATTTCAGCTGTTAGGAACACATAAATTTATATTTGTTAGTCTTTCTGACAGATTTTTTAATATAAAATATCATTGTGCTATTTAAAGCAATGTTTGTTTTGAAGTATATTTTCTGATAGTATAGCCATTCCAGTTATCTTTTGGTTATTTTTTGCATGGTATATTTTTTCCTGTCCTTTTATTTATACTCCATTTGTGTCTTGTGGAATGCAAACACCTGGATTCTGTTTTGATTTTTGTTACATGTTATTACACTCCCTGTCTTTTGGTTGTAGTTGGTAATTCATTATGTTCAATATAATTATTGATAAGGTAGGATTTACATCCTTTTCTTTTTGTTTCCAAGATGTTGCATGTCTTTTTTTTGCTCCCATTTCTCCACATTGCCTTATTTTGTGCTAAACAGATATATTGTACTGTAATGGTTTAGTTAGTTTGCTATTTATTATGCTACATTTCTAGGTTATTTTCTTCTTAGTGTTTGCAGCAGGGTCTAAAGGTAATGTATTTTGGTTTCTGGTTTTTGTTTTTTTTGTTTTGTTTTGTTTTGTTTTGTTTTAATTTTAGTTCCTACATATAAGGGAGAAAATGTGGTATTTTTGTCTTGCCTTATCTGGCTTATTTCACTGCCAATGCTGTTCTTCAGTGGCATCCATTTTCATGCAAATTGTAGAACGTCTTTCTTTAAGTACTAGCTCTACTCTCCTTTCTTGCTTCTTGTTAATGTGGACCACGTGAGGTAGCAGGTGATGGCTCACATCTAAGTGATGGGACTTGGTCAGGTTGATTGTGTTCCTGGATCTTGGTGTTTAATTGGGCATAGTCTTGGCCAAGGCTAGCTTTTGGGGTGCAGGTCGGCATATGGGATGTCTGTCTCTCAAATTTAAAAATCCAGGTTGAATTAAAATCAACTAAATTCCAATAGTATACAAAAATTGCTCTCGAACAGTTTCTATTCCTTTATGTATTACACAAATTTTAAGTTTATATAAGTTCATTGACTTAGTTTTTTTTCTATTACTTTATGCTGTCATCTGTTTGTAACAGATAAGAGAATAAAAATTACTTAAAAATACATCTTGGGTTGTGCATTTAGCATAGTGGTTAAGATCCCTTTTGGGGCCGGCGCCGCGGCTCACTAGGCTAATCCTCCACCTTGCGGTGCCGGCACACCAAGTTCTAGTCCCGGTCGGGGCGCCAGATTCTGTCCCGGTTGCCCCTCTTCCAGGCCAGCTCTCTGCTGTGGCCTGGGAGTGCAGTGGAGGATGGCCCAAGTGCTTGGGCCCTGCACCCCATGGGAGACCAGGAGAAGCACCTGGCTCCTGCCATTGGATCAGCGCGGTGCGCTGGCCAAAGCGCGCCGGCCGCGGCTGCCATTGGAGGGTTAACCAATGAAGACTTTTCTCTCTGTCTCTCTCTCTCACTGTCCACTCTGCCTGTCAAAAATAAAAAATAAAAAAATTTTTAAAAAATTAAAAAAAGATCCCTTTTGGGATAGGTGCATCCCATGACAGAGTCTCTGTCTTGGCTCTACTTCAAACACTGTTGCATTCTAATGCATACTCTGAAAGGTAGTAGGTGATGCTCAAGTACATGGGTCACTGCCACCCACACCAGTGACCTAGACTCACTTCCTGAATCCTGGTTTCAGCTGGCTTAATCCCAGAGGTTTTTAGGCATCTGGAGAGTTAACCAGTGGATAGAAGATTTCTTTCTCTGTTTAATCAAAATAATTTTAAAATGTGTTGATATTACATTTTATGTTTACTTATGAATTACCTACTTATATTCTTATTTTGTTTAGATTCAAGTAAATGACTACTTTGCTTTTATTTCAATCCAAAGGACTTCTTTTGGTATTTCTTTTCTAGCACACCTGCTAAAGACAGTTTTTTAAAAAATAATTTTAGTCTAGGAGAGATTTACTTTTCCCTATTTCTATAAGTACAGTTTTCCTGACAGTAGTATTCTGGATTGACATTAATTTACTTTAAATACTTAGAATATGTCACACTACTGCTTTTTGATCTCCGCTGTCTAAACAAGAAGTCAATTCTTAATCTTATTTGATTCTTTGTATGTGATGAGTCATTTTTATCTTGCTTACAAGATTCTTTTGCTTAAATTTTTTTTTAAAAAAAGGATTTATTTTATTTATTTGAAAGGCAAAGTTACAGAGGAAGAGAAGAAGGAAGAGGTCTACCATCTGCTGGTTTATCCCCCAAACGGCTGCAATGACCAGGGCTGTGCCAGTTGGAATCCAGGAGCTTCTTCAGGGTGTCCCATGTGGGTTCAGGGACCTAAGCATTTGGGCCATCTTCCACTGCTTTCCCAGGCCACTAGCAGGGAAATGGACCAGAAGTGAAGCAGCCAAAACTAGAACTGGTACCTCCCTGGGATACTGACTTAGTAGAAAGCCACTTTATCTGCTATGCCACAATACCAGTGGTATTCTTTTGCTTTAACAGTTTCATTGTGATGTAGCTGGGGCATGAATGTCTTTGAGTTTATCCTGTTTAATCTTTTATAAGCTTCTTGGATTTTTTTTTTTTTTTTTGACAGGCAGAGTTAGTGAGAGAGAGAGACAGACAGAAAGGTCTTCCTTCTGTTGGTTCACTCCCCTAATGGCTGCTACAGCTGACAATGTGCCGTTCGGAAGCCAGGAGCCAGGTGCTTCCTCCTAGTCTCCCATTGTGGGTTCAGGGAACCAAGCACTTGGACCATCCTCCACTGCCCTCCTGGGCCACAGCAGAGAGCTGGACTAGAAGAGGAACAAGCGGGACTAGTACCAGGCGCCCCAACTGGGACTATTACCCAGGGTGCCGGTGCCACAGGCAGAGGATTAGCCAAGTGAGCCATGGCACCAGCCAAGCTTCTTGGATTTCAAAGCTCTTCATTAAGTATTAGGCCATTATTTCAGTACATAGTTTTTCTACTCTTTTCCTTATCTCCTCTCCATCAGGGACTATTATTATGTAATATGGTATGTCAGACATTATCTCACAAGTCTCTGAGAATGTATGCATTTTTATTATTTTTATTTCCACTATTCATAATCAGTAATTTCAACAGAGCCATCTTTGACTTTGCTGATTCTTTCCTTTGTTGTCTATTTTTAAAAAAGACTTATATCTCATTTCTTATAATCTCCAATTGATGCAATATCAGTGTAATTTTAACTATTACATATGTATCTGATTTAATTCTTTGACTACATTTATAAAAGCTTATGTAATATCTCTGTCAAATAAATTCAATACCTAAATATCCTCATAGATATGAAAGTGCACATTTTTCCTTGTATATAGGCTATACTTTCATCTCCTTTCTTCATTTCATAGTATTTTGTTGGAAATTAGACAATATAAATAACACATGGCAATTTATCACCCTTCCTTTCATTGTTATTTCTGTGTGTAGTATATCCTTAAGCATCATTTGTAAGGCTGGACAAGTGGTGACAAATTCTTTCAATTTCTGTTTGCTATGGAAGGCCTTTATTTCAATTTCCATTCATAAATGAGAGCTTTGCATGGTACAGCATTCAGGTTGACAAATTTTTCTTTTGAGACTTATACTATATCTATACATTCTCTCCTAGCCTGTAGGGTTTCTGATGAGAAATCAGCTATTAGTCTAATTGGAGATCCTCTGAAGGTAATCTGACATTCTCTCATGCACATTTTAGAATCTTTTCTTTACATATTACACCTGAAAGTTTGACTAAAACGTGTCATAGTGAAGATCTTTTATGATCATGTCTATTAGGAGTTCTATGTGCTTATTGTACTTGGGTGTGCCTTTCTTCAAATTAGGGAAGTTTTTTGTTGTTTCACTGAATAGAACTTGTAATCCATTTTCTTGTTCCAGGCCTTCAGGAACTCCTACGACCTATATCTCAGGTAATTTGATAGTATCCCATAAATCTTGAACACTATTTTTACTTTTTCTAATTTCTTTTTTTTTTTTTTTTTGGTCTTACTGAGATAGCTTAGATGGTCTTTCTCGTGTCCCATCAATTCTGTTGTCAAGGCTTTCCACTGTATTTTTTATTTGAAATACTAAATGCTTCATTTCTATTAATTTAGTTTGATTTCTCTTCAATATATAAATCTCATGGGAAAATTTTTCAGCCATATCATGTGTTTTCCCTTACCTCATGAATTTGCTTCTTATTGCCTTTGAGTAACACTTTGAATACTTCTTTTGAATTTTGTTTCAGGCATATCATCAATCTCTTCATCTTCACATTCTAATATTGAAGAGTTGTTATGTTCCTTTGGGGCAGTCATATTGTCTTCCTTGTTCATGTTTTTCATGTTTCTACATTTATTTTTAGACATTTATGGAACCACTTATTGGTTTTCTCCTCTGATGGCATTTATGTTTGAAATATGCCTCTGCAGCTTAGTGGAGTGTCCATCCTTCAGTGGATAGTCAGAGGCATGTGCTTGTTGTGGTGTGATGGTAACTCACAGCTGACAGCTGGCTACGCCACATGGCTGGCTGTAGCAGTGTCCCTTTCTTCTCCCCCCTTGTCCGGTGGAGTCTTTGCTATGCTTTCAGTTGTTCTCCAAAACTTTCCTTCTCTCAGGCCTGTGTAACTGTGTTCCTTCCTTTGTTCTTTTCATATCCCAGAGCAGCTGAAGTTAGTGTGGCTATCCCCTATTCAGTCATTTGGAACAAACTGAATTCCTCAGTCTTGATACCAAACTCAGGTGCTTAATATATTTCTTTCCTTCCTTACCTAGCATATAAATTCTAACAAATGTAAAATCTACCTTCATTTGATATTTCATCCTTTGGCTCAAAGAGGGAATTGAATTAACCTATATTAAAATCTGAATGAATTTAGTTATATATAGTAATTACTGTTCTTTTTTCCAATAAAATCATTTATCCATGTATTTATTCAACAACAATTATGTTTTTAGTTTTCATTAAATGTCATGAATAGAGGTGTTATAGTCCATTCAAACTGATATAACAAAAGTAGAATAGACTAGGTACCTTAAAGAACAATTATTTCTTACAGTTCTCAAGGCTTAGAAGTCTAAGACCCAGCTACAGAACATTGATGAGGGCCATTTAATGTTTTGTAGACAGATTCTTGCTGTGCTGTTAAAAACCAGAAAGTGTGTGAGAGAGCCTTCTTGGGTCTCTTTTATAAGGGCACCAATTTAATCCATGAGGGCTCCATTCTCATGATCTAACTGCTTCCCAATGTTCCCACCTCCTCTTACCATGATGTAAGGGTTAGTATTTCAATGTATAACTTTCTAGCAGTGGACACACAAATATAGTCAATTACTGAGGATACATCAGCAAATCAAAGGATGACGGCTGCCCTCTAAAAGCTTCTTTACAGTGAGAATGCCGGAAAAATAACTTGGGGTACCTTAAAATACTCCAAAATATCTAAATTTGTTTAAAATTTTTAGTAATTTTTAAAAGGTAAAGTAATTCTAGGCTAATATAGGCACAAAAGAAAATAGTAGAGCAATAGGAAACAACTGTAGAAGAGTGCTTTGTGGAATATGATTACCAAAGGGGTGATTGAGACCTGACTCAAGACCTGAAAATTAGGAAGTAGGAAAAGCAAATTCCAAGCATAAATAAAAGGAATTGTAAATTCTCAAAAGTGGGAAATAATTCTGCCTTAGTCGAGGATCAGTAAGGAGGGCAGAGGCATTGGAGCATGACAGACAATTGGGTAAGCAGTGTGAAAAAAATTGATACTGGGCAGCAGCCAGATTAGGCAGGGTTTAGCAACCAAAGGGGTTTGGATTTTGTCCTAAGTGTTGTGGGAAAGCTTGGGTGTGACTTGATATGATTTATGTTTTATAAATATGATTCTGGCTGCTCTGTTGAAAATGGGTAGGAAAAGGCCAAATATGCATACCAAGGGACATAACCACACACCCCACATGCTGCCTCTAGAGCACTAGGAGGAATGGAAAAAGAATGCTTGGCCAAGTTCCTGTCATATGGTGGCACAGAAGCTCGTGACCTAATATGAGCCCCCCAAGGGTCTTTGATCACCAGATGGTAGAAAGACCACCTTTCTCCTCCATGCTGTCTGCTTGGTCTCTGCACAGCAGCTGCCCAGAGCCTATAACAGCATGTGAAGCTACACAAAGAATGGAACCTAGATAGCAATGCCAGTTTGCCATACTCTAGGGACACCTACCCAAATGTGACCATTTTCATAAACACGATACAGTTTCATATTCAGTATGAGAGATACTTCACATGAAAGAACACTGATGGTTTGAAATATCCAGTATTAAAGAACAAATGATTGTAACTATCATGAACTTATACTGTGCAAAAATATTATCCAAACACTAGGTCAGATTTTTTTTTATTTATATTTGATGTACTCTGTTAATGTCAGATTTTTTGGGTACATGGGCATTATTCATGAAGTATTAAACTCCTCCCTGTTGTTGAGCACCAAAGACTGAATCAGTTAAACAATTACAGTAATATTTATTTTCCAACAGCATACTATAATACTTACCAGTATTTACAGCTAGAGTTTTGTTATCATAAACTGCATAAATTAGGAAGTGAAGAGTGAAATAATTATGTCTATAAAGTGTAAGCTATGGACATGCTGAATTAATATCTGAACAACCATCGAGAACTGTAGTCAATATGGGTCTTCTGTTTTGCATCCACCATTCTGAAGAATAAAAATATGACATACAGGCAAGGTCAAGGAAAATATGTGAAAAATGACAATTCAATTACAGGAAGGGTTACTTTTTATTACATGGATTGATACTACATAAAGATCCTATTGGACTTTTTATTTTGTTGTACAGAAGGAGCATAGAATTGTCAATTCTGCCCGTTTATTTAACAGTTGCCAAATAGAGCCCTTGATTTTTCTGCTGCTGATTTGACAGTAACGATTTTGCCAAGGTTGTTCGTGAACACTTGATATCTTTCCCATATGTTGTTTGAAGGCAACCTCAGAACATGTTATAACAGCCAGGCTGGAAATGGAACTCTGTGGAATATGGTTTTATCTTTAGGTTCTCAAGCAATCACCATTAATTTCTGTTCCTTTGGTTTTCTAACAGTATTGGGAGGAATGGTACAAATCTAAAAGGACAGGGTAATATTAAAAATTCAACTTGGAATCTACCCTTCTTTCTAAAAATGACTAGAGAAAATCATCAAAACATGTTGCTTAGAGAGGTGTGCTGTCAAGTGGTCTCAGTGTATTTCACAGAGGATTTTAAGACTTTACAGTTGAATCTCACAGAACTGTCAGAACGCAGTCTAGATAACTCCAGAGGGTGTGAATCTTAACAGGATGACCAATTCTACATTCTTCTTTGTGAATTATCTTTTCTGATAAGGGTGACATTGTTGGTGATGGAGTGAGTGATTGCTCATATTTGTCTGTACTTTGCCTGTCTGGCTTTACTTACGGAAGCTTTTATTGTTATTAATATTTAACATTGAATGAAGGCCAACAGTGCTCTAGGTGATGAATACAACATTGAGCTAGTTCTGGTCTTTGTCCAGTTGGATAATTTCCAATACACAAGTAGGAAACAGAACTTGTTCTATACAAACACATAAATAAATAAGACAATGTGTGTAATAAAACAAGTAGTCATTAGCATTCATTGACCTTTGACAAATTCCAGATGAAATCCTATTGAATTTTTAAAATGCTAGTTAATTTCCTAAGGAAAATAATATCATCCAGTTTTGGCTGGTCTTCTCAGCTATTTGCTTTTAGATATTCATTTTAGAGTTACTGGGAACAATATATTCTGAAGGTAGTAAAGTTATTGTAAGTTTGATGACCTGGTCAAGTTTAATTTACCTGAATAATTATTTCAGTTGCATTGAATAAGCATTCAGAAATGTTTTTGTACTAAAATTGTACTAACCAGTCTCACCAGAGTGTCTGACTTAAAACAAAAACTATAACAATAAAAGTCAATAATAAAATGATATTGCTCTGGATTTTTTCTATATATTCTTCCTAGAGGCAGAAGTCAGTTTGATGTTGACTTCAGGTGACATATATTGGTTTATCTACTTGGCCACTATCTTTAAAAAGCAATGATTTACATCCTGCCTTTCTCCAATTTGCTCCTCTAATTGATATAGCCTTGGATGAGAAGAATCCATTACTAGCCACAAGTGCGGTTTTAAGGGAAGTGGAACTGCAGAAAGCATTAAACTAACAAATAGAATGGAACTATTTTATTTATTTACAACAATCCTGACAGAAGTTGGATATGTGAGTACAGCCTTTCATTCATAACACTAGGTTCATGAGACATTGTGATTTTCCTTGAAGCATTTTGCATTTTAGGATTTTCTTACCAAATATGTATAAGTTTCTTAAAACGTCATATCTGTAGCCACAGATTTTTATGACTTTTTCCTGTTTGTTGTAAGTTTAAGTTCCCTGTCTTTATCCTTCTCAATTGCGAGCGTTTAAGAAGAGACTATGCTTTACACAACTTGGTCTTTCATGTCTAGAATACAATGGGCACAGTAAAAAGATTTTGTTCTACTTATTTCATTTTCAGAATGAATTTAATATTGTTTATGAGAAAATCTAATTTAGAAAATTTATTATCTAGTTTTCAATTTTATTTGGTTTAGAGGTGACAGTGAATAAGCCAGTAAATCAAAAAGCAATACTGTCTGAGGCCAGTGATGTGGTGCAACAGGTTAAGCCGCAGCCTGCAGTGCCTGCATACCATATAGGTACTGGTTCAAGTCCCAGGTGCTCCGTTTCAAATCCAGCTCCCTGCTAATGGCCTGGGAAAGTAGCAGAATATGATCCAAGTCCTTGGGCCCCTGCACCCACATGGGAGACTGGGAAGAAGCTCCTGGCTTCAGCCTGGCACAGCCCTAGCCATTGTGGCCATTTAGGGAGTGAACCAGAAGACGGCAGATCTCTGTCTCTCCTTCTTTCTCATACTCTAACTTTCAAATAAATAAATACTTTTAAAAAAGTAATACTGTCCATAATAATATTAAAAACAATAATGTATAGAATATTTTCTGGAAAGATAAATAAGCACATGAAATAAAATTTTTCCTTATGCTAGTGATCATTTACCTCAATTAAAAGGCAACGATTAAAATATAACACATTTATTATACAATTATTACATGTAAAACTAAAAAGCAAAAGGTAAAACTATAAATAATAATAAGCAACATATCACCTAGAGAAAATTTCCATTTGCCATTGAGTTGTGTTTTTCTACCCCATTTGACATTTATCTACATTATATTTTTATAAGTAAGGGGTCATATCATGCATAGAACCATGTTAAAACCGTCTTACCTAATATAAAATACATTTTCCATGCCATTAAATATTCTTTATGGCAGTATTTTCATGTTCTCATATTTAAGCAAGGTTTTATCAAGTCAATATCCCAGTGCTTAACAATTATGTTGTTTTGTTTTAAAGTGTCTTCAATTATAAAATTTAATGATAAAAATCTTTGCATGGAGATCTTTCCAATTAGCCTCCACTAAAAAAGACTTTAATAAGTATGTTAAACACTAATTTTTATTGTTACTGATGATACATAAAATCATCAAAAAATAAATCTAAATTAATTACTGCATTTTCATTTTTGGCACTTCAGCCTCTAGTTATAAAATGCAAAATATTTACTTAAAACTGCAATGAATGACACAGTTGATTCTGTAAATTAATTTTTGCACAACAATATCTTGGATGCTCAGTTCTATTTCAAATTTCTGGCAAATGTATTTGATCATTCAGCAAATATTAAGCAATTGCCTGCCATGGGTCAGATGCTTTTCGAGGATTAGGAAGATGAAAATCACAATGTTTCTATGCATAAACTGTTCACAGTTTCTAAGTAATCAACTTATTTTTATAGACATTACACAAGCCTTTAAAAGCTGATGGAAGACAAGGCTTAAATTTGAAGCAGTCCCTGTAAGTTCACATCAAAATAAATTGATATTCATGAGTAATAAAAAATTAATAACAAAATAATAATATTAAAAGAATGGACAAATGGACTCATGTACCAAAATTATTTTGATAATATGACAATATATGTATGATTATCTATTTTACTGCAATTGTTAGTAGACCTTAATGTCACTGTGACACAATTTAACATCTTAATTGATATTTACTGATTTAATTATTAGTAAGCACAGTGAGAAATACTGGGATTATCTATCAAGAGATAATGAAGAGATATGAGCACACTGAAATTTGGTTTGTTAAAAACTATGCAAAGTCAAAACATAGTTTATATTTATTGACCTAATAATGACTTATGAAACTCTGAAATATATACAACTTACATATTTCTTAAGTTTAATCTTTTCATTTTATATTTCCCTCTATGCTCTGATATTTCACATATTCAACAATCATACTGATGCACTCATAGCTAGTAATATAAATTTTAGTTATACAATAATATCAGATTATGCTTCATTTTTATCTTTGCCATATTTTAAACCTGATATAGAATATGATGATACTTTGTGTTATGTGTATTTTCATTGCTGATTTGCCTAATTTCCCAAGAGTGCTCTAGTATTATCTAGTTTAAAATTCCTACAAAAAGTTTTCAGTAATTTACTTTTAAAATATTTCAATTTCAGGTTTCTTGATGGAGTTAACTTGAAGTTTTAAGACATTTTCATGTTCCATAGCCTAGAATCAGCAATATTTTCACTATCATATCGATTTATTCCAAACAATGTTGAAGAGAGAAATGTCAGTTTTCATTTCTCTGAACCACAGTGAAAAACTGCACAGGTGGAATAGGCCAACACATAATGTTCATGTGCAGTTGGCTGTCAGAGAGAAGAGTTAGAGAGAAACAAAGTGCCAGTCATCAGCTCCACTCCCTACAGCACACTAAATCAGATGATTCTGTATCCTTCTCACTTGTCCAGTAACTGTTGCTCTTACTATACCAAGTAAACTCAGTCAGTCTATCATTTTCAGGATGTAGAATATTGCTGTACATTCTTAATGAAGAAAAAGAAGAACCAGTTTCACAATGAGCACTTTGGCATTTCTAAGAAGTTGTTTTATCCTTGGATTTCTGTTACTGAGTTTAAGTTTCTAGTTCTGGGTATTTAGGGGCTTTGTGAAGAATGATGGATAGAAGTTCTATTGGCAGAATTACAAGCTATGCAGTTGTGAACAAATCATGGACATCACAATTATTCAGTGGTTTTGAATTTGAAGGAAAAGGCATGAAGAAAAAATAATTAACACAATCACATCTTGAAAGCTATTAGTTCCTTTTCTATTTTTAGTACATTATAGCTATTTTCTATGTGGAAAAAAATAACTACTATTTTCAAATTGTTTTCATCCTAAAGTATGTTTCCTTGAAAAACAAAGGAAAACTAACAGATCAATTAAAATTGAGATTATCCTGAAAACTATCAAGTGAAGTTTATACATTATTGATATTTTGAAATTTTCATTAAATTAATCTAGAACAGAAACTATTTCTTCATTCTAACTATGCTCTATCACTGCATTATAATGAACACTATTTCGCTCCCCACAGGAAATAGTAAGCATCATTAAAATAATCACCAAATAAATAAAACATAATCACTACACTTAGGGCATTGGTTAGATATTGAAGACAAAATGTGTTTACATTTTTTTTAGCCTTTGTATCTGCTGGCAGCCATCCATGGTAAGCACACAGTAGGTATAGATTAGTGTCACTCGAAGCTACAGAAAAAGAAGCAGTGGGATGTGGTGCCATTTCTCCTGAGGGTCTGCCAATGACAGTACCTCCAGCTCTCTGTGCTCCACCTGGCTGACAAAGCCTGCAGACCAGGATACAAGGACAACACAACGTGGTGCCACATATATGATCCATGTGTACCGAGGCTGCCAAAGTGCCTAATTCCTAAGGATGCGACCCACAACATCCCTTTCACACTGGGTTGTTGAAGAGTCCACATACAAATTCTTTAAGGTTTTCATAATTGATCTATTTCATAAAGCTATCAGAAGAAATAATGACATATAGTGGATCACCAAACTAGTCCACACAGGGAAATGCATGAGCTGACCTCTGCAGGCAAGCAAGAGTCATGGCCATAGAAAAGGTCACAAGTTCCATGCCAGTATTTGTTGTTCTCATTGTGCAGCCTAGAGAAAGTGCAATTCCCGCCAGCTTTATCACCACCAGGAATAGAATTAATGATTGTAAAATTCATACCTACAAAACAATCTAGGACAGTAACGTCTGCTCAAAACTGTTATTTGTCTGTCAAAACTAGTCTGCAGATAATTTCATGATTGCCTTCTCAACTTATGAAAGTTAAAAGTGCAATAATGATTGGAAACTCAGTGATGGCATACCTTGAGTCTAGTAAAATAAACTTTGTCTTCATCTTATTAGGGAGCTTTATGTCTGTATTTAAGGTATTTTGTGCAATGTAACATTTGTAAAAGAAATTCTTTAGAGAGGAAAAGACAAAGAAGTTTAAGGCCTAAATCACATTTATAAAATCATATAACCTAATTTCAGAGATATAAAATGAAGAGAATAATGAAGAGTCACAGCATATGGTAGTTTAATTAATTCTCAGATACTGTAAAAATGCTATAAATGATGAAAGGAATAAATATTGATAAGGTACTGATTTCAAAGGAATTTATGCATTCAGAAAAGGCTTTTAGGAATATCTGAGACTTAACAGTGCAAGAGAAGTAGACATAGGGCGTCTTCAGGAAGATTTAAAAGGGAATATTCAGATGATGACATAGACAGAAAAAAATTTACCCCTGATCGTGATACTACAGATAAGTCTGTGAGCAATTTTGAGGCAGAAATGATGAATTTGGTATAGTTTTGAGAGAATATTGGATTATTTTGTCAGTAATATATAAAACAAATTATGGGCACAAGAGTAATATAGTATATATATAGACTGGACGAGCATTCAGTGGATAGCTAACAAACATTTGTTGAAGAAATGATTATTAAATCTTATGTACTTCAGTATTAAGTAAAACCTGTAGTCCTGAAGAAATAAATGAGGTTACAACCATAGTCTTGTTTCTATTTCTTTAGCTGTGCCCTAACCTTCTTTACAATGATACTAAGCAAGATTCAGCACCTATGCCTTAAAATTATACTTATCTGTTCATTTATTTGAGATGCAGAAAGACACAGACTGACAGGAACAGACAGCTGCCATCCGCTGGTTGACTCCTCAAATGCCCACAAAGGCCAGGGTTGAGGCAGACGGAATCTAAGTGCCAGGAACCCAATCTAAGTCTCCCATGAGAGTACCAGGTACACAATTAATCTACTATTCTATAAAATGAAACTTCTGCTCCTTCATTTTAGCGTTGGTCTTATTTTGGCCTTATCTATATAATACTGTGCTGTCTGCCATGCACAGATGATTAGACGAGACTGAGAAATGTGGTTAAGGAGGCAGTTGACTGAATTTCGTTAAAGATTCAGGATGTAGATGGATTCATGTGTGACCTGAGTTGTAATTTTAATAATGGAATCTACCTGACCCAGGAAATACTCTCATTCATTATATATAGGAGTAAAACTCCCTTCTGAGCTAGGGAAAAGTAAGATACAGCATGATTTGTTTGGCTATTCCTATAAGAGCTTATTTCTTTAACTGTAGTGTTACTTCACTAGAGACTTTGAGCTGGGCAGAATACCACCTTATAATCTGTTTATTTAGTAGGTGGACTATAGACATCCATCATACTATTTGCTACCTCAATTTTTCCTACTGGTGAATTCTTTAAGTCATTTTTTTAAACATATATCTTATGGGCCATGGAGGGGAGACAACATAGTAATATTATTTAATGATCCTTACTTCCTTAAAGAGATTGGGCTAAGGAAAATGTCAATATCTACTTTGCTGAAGATGGGTCATATATTGTTAACTGAATTTGTAAGTAAACAAATAAATGGGAACTATTTAATATACTCCATGATTAAACTTTGTTTTGCAAATTTGATTCACTGTCCTGATAAAATTTAAATTTAACACGTCTATTTGAGAAATCAAACCCAATTAATTGACTGTCAGAGATGTTAAGATATTTTATTCTGTTTTTATGAATCAATGAAAGTTTAAGAAGAGTATACACAGTTCAAGTAAACTACTTAGTACATGCCTGTCAAGAACACAGATGTACACTGAAATCCACTGAAGTCAACAGAGTCAGTAAACCTGACCGAGAACCACCATGTATACCACATGTACTTCCTTCTTTGTAGTCATACCATGGTGCATGCTCAGTAATTTGATCTGTGGGAATTTCAGCAATAGTAAATTATTACTGATTCTATTTTAAGAACAGCATCTTTCAGATTAAACAGACAGCTCAAAGTCTTTGCTTATTTATTCCACCCACCTTTACAAAATATAAAATCATGGTATAGTTCTTTATCATTCTTGGACTATAACCTAGCATGGAATTTGGTACCTAGGAACAGGTGCCCGTCAGGGCCACGCTTTCCCTTTCTTACTATGGCACAAGGCCAGTCTCTGCAGCCTATTTCTACAAGCTGCTTCCATTCTTATTTAGTCAGTGAGAGGCCCTGATAGAATACTGGAAAGATGGAGAAAGGAAGAAATCTCCTTCATGCTTTGTGGAGCCTTAGCACCCACTGGGCAGAACAATTTCAAGCTTAGTGACACTATCAATTCTCTTTGTCTCTCCTCCAGTTGCCCCTGGATGTTGGTGAACTCCGAATTAGCCAATCTTTTCCTGATTGACTTCCCAGGCATCCCATACATGTATAACAAAATCTCTCCAATAAATTTCTTCCATTCTGAAAATAGATTGCGAGTTCATGTTTTTTTCGTTGAGGCTGTGACAGCCAAGTAGCTTTTTATTTCTTTGATTTCCTTTGGGCATAAGGCAGGGATGATGCTGGGTTTCAGAAGTTTTCAGTTTACAACTTTTTAAGCTTGATAGAATTAGAAATTCCTAGATATGGTCAAGTCAAGTTTAGGCAGAAGAATCACCTAGAACTAGAATGGATGGCATTGGAAGGTTGGAGATAACTCTATGACACTAGGAAAGAACCTATAATCCCCCTAAATAGTGGCCTCTGGTGTGCCCTCATTAAAGCTGAAAAGATGGACAAAGAGAAAAAAGATGGACAAAGAAGAACATTTTACCATAAGCATACCAAGAACAAATAAAATGCATATTAAAAGGTAAATATGACTTTGGTATCCTCTAGAAATAAATAAAAAATTCCACAAAGATCAAGTGGTCATTACCCTGAATGTAAGTTGTTTAAGAATTGTTAATGTCCCTTCCCATGTTAGGTGAAATAACAAAGGTACATCCTCAAACAACAGCCTCCAAGAGACTGACAAAGCAATCTTAGCATGCTGGTTGAAGAGCCTCCAGGTTCCTGTAGAGCCGAAAATTGCCTGCTCCTTGCCTGTCATGTGGTAAGTTCCAAGCAAATGATCTTGGGTTTCCAATGAAACAGAAGACCAGTTCCTTATCAGTATGCAATTCATTCCTAGCCTCTAGAGCTGCTGTACTTAATCCTCAAACTTCTCAAACTAGAACCTACCTTCCTAAACTTCTAGTAACCCTTTCTCTTGCCCCGTAACTTCTGAACTCTCTTCTCTAAACCTGAAATACTCAACCAGAGTCACCCCTTAGAGCTTCAGAGCTTGTAATCTTACACAGCAATAGCCTAGTTCTCTATCTTGGAGCCACTTCTGTTTTCAGTTTGCACATTTTCATTCAATCACATGGCCCTGAATACAATCTACATGCCAATGCTTCCTTATTCAGTATCACTTGCTTTGACCCTTTCCTGAGATTTTACACTCTTATTTCCAACTATTTAACTTTCTCACACGATGTATACATGCATTTTTACACTGCCTAGGACATAGAAAGCAAACACAGCCTCAACTACGCAGCTACTGACAAAACTCTCTTAGATATGACTTGCTTCTCTCTTCTCTCTGACCTCAGGATATTGTAGCTTGAGTTTTCTTATTTCCACATCACTACCAGCGCACCCACAATTCCTTCTACCTTCAGAATATTTTCCCATCTCATCTTCACATGGTTGGTATCTTCCGGCATTCAAATTTCAGCTAAGAAGGCACTTCCTCTAAGAAGCCTTCCTTGGCCAACCAACTTGAATTATCTCTCTACATTATTTCATTGAATGGTATTTACAACTCTTAGGAAGAGTCTTTTGTTATTTAGTTTATCTCTTTCCCCCAGTGGAATATAAGCCCTGTTAGAGCTGAGACTTCCTTTGTTTTATTCCCTGCTGTGCTTCTAGGTCTTAGAACTGATGCCATTATGTTTTGGGCCCCTGTATGCTATTGGCAATTTGAATGAATGGGTACCTGGTGGAACTGAATGCAAACACAAGTCAGCACAACAACAACAACAACAAAAAAGAAGTTAGCAATTATGTGATCTTCCACTCCCCACACCTCCAAACACCAATCTTTCATATCTCAAAACCTTAATACTGAGAAAAATATACTGTGCGAAGTCCTTTGTTATTTGTCTGTTATCATAGAGCAGATACAACTAGAGTGATCTCTGGTCTTTAGGCTGAACTTTCCTCTAGGCATTGAGAGAGAGAGAGAGAGAGAGAGAACTCTGATTTCTTTGAGTTTTAAGCAACTTACAATCCCATTACACTTTTGCTCTCATGGTCATTTTAACTAAGTAACAGAAACATTCCAATGTATTTACCCTCCCTCTGGTTGTGAGATTGTCACTTGTTATTATCTTCAGTACAGGCATGTAGAGTGTGATAGTCTCATGGGTACAAATGTTTCCAAATATAATATAAGCAACCCACAAGAAGTACTGTTTTATGAATAAAAATATGATGTTGTTGTTTTTTTTAACAGGCAGAGTTAGACAGTGAGAGAGAGAGAGAGAGATCATCTCTCTCACCCCCAAAATGGCCGCTATGGCCGGAGCTGCGCCGATCCGAAGCCAGGAACCAGGTGCTTCCTCCTGGTCTCCCATGGGGTGCAGGGCCCAAGCACTTGGGCCATCCTCCACTGCACTCCTGGGCCACAGCAGAGAGCTGGACTGGAAGAGGAGCAACCGGGACAGAACCCGGCACCCCAACCGAGACTAGAACCCGGGGTGCCGGCGCCACAGGTGGAGGATTAGCCTAGTGAGCCACGGCGCTGGCCAAGAATATGATGAACTATGCCGTTCAGAAAATGTGTAGAGAACGCAACTTAGATTTATAAAATTTATTACATTTCATCTTGCTTCCCCATTATAAATTTTAAGTGTCCATCACATAGTGAGCATTTAATTTTTTTGAAATAAATTAACTTTAAGATGTGTTAGTTTGTGTACTAAGAATAAACCTAATTCTTAAAAACTGGCTCATTTATTTGGTATCTACAATTTATGATGACATATAGAAAACTAGTCTCTGTATGATTTTGTGTAGTCTGTTCCCCACAAAAAAGTAAATTCTTTAAATTAATTTAGGAAAAATATTCATTCTTGCATTATTTTTATAATATATGGTAGGCTTTTTATAAACTGAAGTTCATGCACAGTTTTCTCAATTAATATTCACATTGCATATTCCTTTGTTTAATAATATTTTTGTTCTAAAAGGGAAAATCAAGTATTCTATCAGTGCAGAAACTTACTGTCAAAATTAAAGTGTCTTACATATCAAATTTAGACTAATAACTTTTTCTCTTCTTATTTAAGTTCTCACTAAGAGAGAGAAATTAGAATATATATCTGTATACACTTTTCAGAAGACTTTGTTTAGAATAAGCATCATTTCAATGTTAAATATTTGGTGAAGATTCTTGGATTCAGAATTTTCTTATTTGGAAACATGTCTACCACAATTCAATTGATACAACAGCGAAATAGGATTTACCTCAATTATACACTTACTGCAAAGAGAGCTTTGGTAGTTTGGATCTTCCAATGATTTTTAAAAATTTCACATCAACTGCTAACTTGCTAAAACTATTGTCATAAATATGTTCATATTATCTCCTTTCCTTAAGAGCTTTAGGAACTAAGGTGAAAATTCCTTTTTCTATTCCTGATATTTGCAATTTGCCAAACTGTATCTTGTTATATATAACAAATAGTGCTGACAGAAACTATAATAATTCATAATTATGGTGTGAAATCAACATTTTACTAGGTTAATAAGTTTTTTCACTAATTAAATTCTTAATGAAATCTCAGAATGCCTGAAATTTTAGCACAGGTGTCTATATTTGCAGATGAGCAGACTGAGATGCAGAAAAAGCCAGACTTAATGAAGACAAAGCAGTTGTTTGAAGGAATACTGGTATTTTAAATACTAGGTCCTAATATTCCAATATTAGGTCCTAATATTAAATCATACTTAAGAGTTTTGAGACAGTTATTTATAAAATAATAAGCTCGATATCTTATTGAGGAGCTATTGATGTAATTATCTTTCTCTTTAGGAATATTTTCTAATCATACAGGCACTTTCCTAATGAAAAATTTTCAGGTAAAAACAAAGAAACATTTACTTTCTAATTATTACCTTCTGCACTCATGTACATATAGGAATCAATTTTTTTCTGCATTACGATTGCTGTGATTCTTCTGGTCTTTGCAGCCACCTGCCCAACCCTGGATCCCTGTAATGTGGCAATTAACCAGCAGCTTCTTAATGACCTAATTAAGCCATAATGATTGAAGTACAAGACATTTCCTGGGGATTAATGGCCAACTGAGAAGAGTTGATGGCCCATGGCATAGCTGAGAGCCATTAACCCCAACCAGCCATTAATCCTGTGAAAACACTGTATACAGAGGTTATTATTATAAGGGAGAAATGAAAACAATGGAGTATGGTATATTTACATTAAGGGAATTTGTGCTTGCTAAAAAAATGGCACCTGAATAAATAAATATTTTTTGTTCAAAATAATTATCCAACCTTCAAAAATTATTACCAACATTGTAGATACTTTAATGAATTAAATAAGCATTTCTTGTCACCTTTGTTTACAAATTAGAGTAGACAACAAGAACTAGGTTATGTCAAAAAGAAGAAAGTTCTGCCTCTAAGACTCTAAGACTCTGATTCATATATGCAGAATATAGTGTTCTATATATCTCCTACATTTCTCTCTATATATCTAATTTATCCTCTCTTCCTGCAAATTAACTGCCTTTGTTTCCATGATTTATGAAGAAATAAGTCATATTCAGTTACTTAAGGAGATTAAATGTCTTTCTCAATTCCAAGTACATGCTCCAAAATTAGGAAATCTGGTTAACATTAAGTCAAGCAATGAATCTGAGTTTAATCAACACTGTTTTGTATGTTCATATGTATTTATATACCTGGTTGAAAATGAATGGGTGGTAAATAGTCCCTCCAGTCATTCCATAAGACTGCATCTGTTACTATCGAAATGTAAATTAAAACTAAATGAGTTACCACCACACACTTATCTGGGTAATTAATATTAAAAAAGATTACCCTACCAAGGATTGATAAGGAAAAGGAAAAACTGAATGCCTTACACATTCAGGGTAGAAATGTGAAAGATGAAATCTACTTTGGAAAACCATTTTACAGATTCTATAGTAAACATGTCCCTAGCATGGGATTCAGACATTCTATTCCCACTCAATGAATGCAATCCAAATGTCTATCAGCATTCAATAACATGAAAAAAAATCTCAGTATAAATGTGATAAGTGGAACAAGTCAAACAAAAATAGTTGTTACTCTATGATTCTGTGTTTATAATTTAGGAAAACAAAGATTAGTCTATATTAGCATAAAGTAGACTCGTGGTTGAGTTTGAAGATATATGGGAGAGGCTACAAAAGTGAGTAAGCAAACTTTGGAGTGATAAATATGTTCACTATCTTCATTATGCTTTGGGTTTATTCATATGTCAATGCTTTTCAATTGGTTTTCACCAAATACGTGCTTTTTATTATGAGTCAAAGATCCTTCAATAAGGCCAATTTAACAATGTCTTTTCTATGTCTGGTGCAAAGTCAGAAGCAGACTTACCAGTTATCAGCTGCTTCATCTCAATTTTTACGTATAAACTATTTAAGGACCTACCTATAAAGGGAGGTAAGTGCAATCCCTACTTCTAACTATTTTCTCACATTATACTTTTAAGATACTATTGATAGGAACAGGATGATTAATTTTTTAGAGGAAAGACAAATTATCAGGGAGATAAAATACATGTTGAAGGTACTCTAAAACTGGGGACTGTACTTTTAACTGATGAGTTAAGATCACATAGATAGGGGCCAGCACTGTAGTATAGCGGGTAAAGCCATCGCCTGCAGTGCTAGAATCCCATGTGGGCACTGGTTTGAATCCCAGCTGCCCCTTCTCAGCCATATCTCTGCTATAGCCTAGAAAATCAGTAGAAGAAAAGCCCTTTCACCCATGTGGGAGAACCAGAGGAAGCGCCTAGTCCCTGGCTTCGGATCGACCCACCTCCAGCCATTGGAGCCATTTGGGGGAATGAACCAGCAGATGGAACACTTCTTTCTCTGCCTCTGCTTCTCTGTAACTCCACCTTTCAAATAAATAAATAAATCTTAAAAAATAAATAGGTGGTGTTTGGAGTGAGAATTTAAGAACGTATAGTATATCAGGGGGCACAGACTGCCTTTATCACCATGAGCAAGAACTATGAAGCAGTAAAATTTGGTGTGTTTTCAAAATAACACTAAAAAATTCTGGGTTTTTTTTTTTTTGTAGTATAGTGTGTGAACTGGGGAATAGTATTAGAGAAAGCCAGAAAAGTACACTGGAGTTTATATTGTTCAGGTCTATAAATATATTAGTCAATATTATATTTAATTTGGGATTTACACTTCCAAGTAACATGTAATAGGCTAAAGCCATTGTCTACAATGAAATAAATGAGTACAGTATAAAAATAGTATTTCTAAAAATGTTGAAGAGCTATGAAACTAGCCTCTTTTTTGCTTGTAGAAAGATGTCTTCTCCCCTCTGAATGTGTCTATATTTAATCCCACCTTCCATAAAAGATACCAATCATATTGGATTAGGGCTCACTTAAGTGATCACAAAATTAATTAGCTATTTAAAGACCCTTCCTACAAATACAATCATATTCTGATGTGCAGGAGGTTAGAACTCTAACATGTGAGTATTTGCAGGACTGTTTCAGCCAATAACACAATCTCTCATAAAAGGAAATATTATTGGCAGGTGCCGCGGCTCACTAGGCTAATCTGCCTGCAGCACCAACACACGGGGTTCTAGTCCCAGTCGGGGCACCGGATTCTGTCCCGGTTGCCCCTCTTCCAGGCCAGCCCTCTGCTCTGGCCCGGGAGTGCAGTGGAGGATGGCCCAAGTGCTTGGGCCCTGCACCCACATGGGAGACCAGGAGAAGCACCTGGCTCCTGGCTTCGGATCAGCGCAATGAGCCAGCCACAGCACGCCGGCCGCGGCTGCCATTGGAGGGTGAACCAACGGCAAAAGGAAGATCTTTCTCTCTCTCTCTCTCTGTCCACTCTGCCTGTCAAAAAATTTTTTTAAAAAGGTAATATTATTAACTGTTTTAATATAGTGTTTTGAGCTGATTTATTATTTGAATGTATATTCCTGAAAAGGTTGTATATTGTTGGGATGATTATTAAAAGAAATAAACTAAAAAACTTAAAGAAAAAGTTAATGAAAGACATAAAGTAGAATAAAATTTGGAAAAAAAAGTTTTCTTGATCCAAAGTTGGAAGGAAAGGGGATGCAAAGATACAAAAAACATGATAAGCTAAACAGAAAAAATAGCAAGTGGTCGACACAAGTTCAAATATATCAATGATCACATTAAATATAAGAGGATTAACTATCCATTTAGTAGGTAATATTTATCAGATGGTATTAAACTTATTAAGACTGAATCACACTTTCTTAGCAAGAAACTTTTTTCATTTGATTACACAGATTGATTGAAATCCCAGAACTAGACGGATTCACTGGTGAATTCTACCAACAATCTAAAGAATGATTAATACCAATTTTCTTCAAATTATTCAACAAAACTGAATAGGAATTATTTTTTTCCAACTCAATCTGTGAAATCATCATTAAAGTGATATCAAGGCTGGCTCCGCGGCTCACAAGGCTAATTCTCCGCCTGCAGTGCCAGCACGCTGGGTTCTAGTCCCAGTTGGGGTGCCAGATTCTGTCCCGGTTGCTCCTCTTCCAGTCCAGCTCTCTGCTGTGGCCCGGGAGTGCAGTGGAGGATGGCCCAAGTGCTTGGGCCCTGCACCCGCATGTGAGACCAGGAGAAAGTATCTGGCTCCTGGCTTCGTATCTGTGCAGCACGCCAGCTGCAGTGCACCAGCCGTAGCGGTCATCTCGGGGGTGAACCAACGGAAGGAAAACTTTTCTCTCTGTCTTTCTCTCTCACTGTCCACTCTGCCTGTCAAAAAAAAAAAAAAAGTGATATCAAAATCAAACAAGGACATCCCAAAACAAGAAAATTGCATGTCAATATCTGTAGTGAATATAAATGCAAAAATCCTTAACAAAATAATTGTTAACTGCACTTTACTGAAAACCATGGAGATTATACTCCATGATCAAATGAGATCAATTCCAGGGACACAAGGATGGTTGAACAAATGCAAATCAATCAATGTTATACATCACAACAAAAGAATGAAGGAAAAAGTCATACAATGACCTCAATATATTAAAGGTATTTGACATAATTCAAAATCCTTTAGTAATAAATAAATAAAAACTCCAGACAAATTGTTGACAGGAGGAATGTGCCTTAGCACAATCAGGACATATATATACTAAGACCACAGTTACAATCATACTGAATGAAGAAGACTGAAATCTTCCTCTATATGATTCAGAACATAAAAAAGATATCTACTTTCTCAATTCTAACCAACATAAGTTTTAGCTGGAGCAATAAGGCAAGAGAAATAAATAAGGAGCATACAATTCCATAGGGTAAATCAAACTGGTTCTGTTTGCAGATGACATAATTTTATACATAGCAAACTCACAAATATTTTACCAAAAAGACTACCAGAAATAATAAACAAGTTCAGAAATGTTGCAGGATACAATTATAATATATAAAAATTATTAGTGCTTCTATATATCAATAACAAATTCTCTGAAAGCAGCTACATTTACAATAGCTCCAAAACTAAAGAAAAGACATAATCTAGGAACAAGCTGGACCAAAGAGGTGAAATATGTCTACTACGAAAATCATCAAACACTGATGAAAGAAAACAAAGAGGCCACATATATATACAACATAGAAAGACATGCCACATTCATGATTTAGAAGTTCAATAATTTTTTTAATTTTGCCCAAAATGATGTACAGATTTAATGCAATTCCTATGCCATTCTTCAAATAACTGAAAAAAAATCTTAAAATTTGTATGAAGCCAAAAAAACTCCAATATTCAAATCATCTTCAACAAAAAAGAACAAATCAAGAGGAATTAAAACTAACATACCTCAATACATACTACAAAGTAGCATGATATTGGCATGAAAACAGTTACATAGAACATGGAAATGAAACAGAGAACCTAGAAATAAAGCCATGCATCTACAGCCAATTGATTTTTGATAATAGTCATAATAACAGGCATTGGAGAAAGGATAATCTTTTCAATAAATGGTGCTAAGAAAAATGATTATCAATATATCAAAGAAATAAAACAATCCTTATCTCTGACAATATAAAAACTCAACTAAAATGGGTGAAAGACTGAAAGGTAAGATCTAAGGCTATGAAATTACTACAAGAAGACATAGACAAAATACTTTATGACATTGAGGTGGGTAAGAACATTTGGGATAAAGCCTCAAAACAGGAAATAAGAGCAAAGGTCAATAAATGAAATTTCTACAAACTAAAAAACTTCTGTACAGCAAAGGAAACAATCACAACAGTAAATAAACAAATGAGACAAAGTATAGACCAGCAATACATTAAAAATATATAAAAAACACTCAATGAATGCAATAGCTCCCCCAAAAAAATCTTATTTAAAAATGGGCAATAGACCTAAATAGATATTTCTCAAAAGACTTACAACTAGTCTACAGTTATATAAAAATGCTCACCTTCACTATCATCATGAAATTGCTAGTTGAAACCACAATGATATATTACCTCATGTCACTTAATATGACTTAATAAAAAAGACAAAACGTAGGTGCTGGCAAGGATGTGAAAAAAAAAAAGAAACATTTGCTCACTGTTGGTTGGTATTTAAAATAGTACCATTGTTATTTAGTCATTGCGGAGTCAAAAACTAAATAAAGAACTATCACATGATCCAGCAATTCTACAACTGGGTATATAAAGGAAATTGGATCATTCTGCCAAAAAGACATCTGTACTGTCATGTAACTAAAGGACTATTCTCAATAGCCAAGAAATGCAAACAGTCTAAGTGGGTCCATCAATGTGATGAATATACACAATGGAATACTATTTAGCAATAAAGGATGAAATCTTGTCATTTGGTGTGCAATGGATGGAAGTGGAAGACATTATATTGAGCGAAACAAACTAGCCACAGGAGATAAACTTCTTAATCTCACTTATATGTGGGATTTAAAAAAATCCAGAAAAAAAGGTTAGAACAATAGTTACCAGACCTGGAGAGATAAAGGCAGAAGCAATGAAGAAAGATTTGTCTGCAGGTACTAAGTTACAGAGCAATAGGAAAAAGAAGTTCTGGTGAGTTAGTGCTCAGGATGGTTAACTACAGACAATAATAATGCATATTTTAAAAATTCTGTAAGAAAGGCTTTTGAATATTTTTACCACAAAGAAATGAATGACATATATATGCTTTTCCTGATCTGAACATTATACAATATATCCATGTTTCAAACATTGCATACTACCACATAAGTATGTACTATTAATATGTAATAAACATATATGAAAGAATAAAAATTTAAAATGCCAAGCAACTATTAAACAGATAAAACCTTTTCTATGCATGCTTTGAGAAAACAGTAATATAAGGAAATTATATAATGATTTATGTTTATTATAAACTATATACTTGCTATCCTGTAAATATTCTAAGTACATAATCATCCAGTTATTTTCGACTATTTTAAGGATCATTTTTACATATTACATACACACTATATATCAATATATAGATTTATGTTTCTAACAAATTTTACTTCATTCAAAAACAAGTATTGGGTTCCTATTTTGCTCTAAAAATTCTGCATTAATAGTCACATCTACAGTCCATATTTTCTCAGTCACAATGAAAATATAAAATTATCTTAATACCAATAAAAGTAATTTAAAATATAGCATTTAACTTTATCTGAATCCAGGAATAAAGGGAGGGAGGAAGTTATGAATGTTTTCCTAGGGTGGGTCTTGAGTAATAATTATTCAAAGGAGCTAATTTGCTTTGTCAGAATTATCTCTAAATGAAACAGATTTTTCCCAACAAAACCATTTCTGACAAGGATGAAATTGATTTGTTACAGACATTGATGGCTTTATCTTCTTTTATCCCTGTTGCTTTTGAAGGGAACATATCTCTACATTTAATGATGTTCACCTTATGTAACAGTGAAAATCTATCAAAAGCATATTTCACAAACATTCCATACTACCATTACTTAATCTGGAAAGGTTGGCTTTTAGTTGGTGCCCCTATTATAATTTATGGATATTTTGTACTTTTCCATTTTCAAGTGCTGGTTTTTGGATGACATTTCTGTACCAGTTTTTCTAGTGTTTTCAGAGCCACTGTCATGTGTGAAATCCATAGAAGTTAATTAATAGATATTCTTGGAATAAATTAATGAATAAATTATATTCAGTTTCCCACCCTCCCCTAGTTTAGAGGAGATATTTCCACTACTTTTCCAAAAAGAAGAATATGATCAGAATAAAGGGACAATATATAAATCAAACAATACATAATGAAACATTAAATATACAAGGAATTCAGTCCTATAGGCACTGGTTAAAATCAGGGAGGTAAAATATGCAGGAGGATAACTTAGAAGGAATGTTGAAAAAGAGACAGAACTGATTTCAAGCTATTGAATATTTGTAAACTATGCAACTAATAAAGGATTAATATCCAGGATCTATAAAGAGCTCAAGAAACCCAACAACAATAAAACAAACAACCCAGTTAAGAAATGGACGAAGATATTTATTAAATAAAAGCTTTCTATTAAAAAAAGTAATGGACAAAGGACATGCACATTTTTCAGAGGAGGAACTATAAATGGCCAAGAGACACATGAAAAAATGCTCAGGATCACTGGTCATCAGGGAAATGCAAATAAAAAACACAATGAGGTTTCATCTCATCCCATTTAGAATGGCTCTCATATAGAAATCAATATAAAAAAATGCTGGTGGGGGAAAAGTTACCCTAATACTGTTGGTGGGAATGTAAACTAGCACAAACATTATGGAAGAAAGTATATGCAAATTCCTCAGACGCCTGAAAACAGATCTATCATATGATCCAGGCATCCCACTCCTGTGAATTTGCTCATACAAAATGAAATCATCATATGAAAGAATTATCTGCACCTCCATGTTTACGGCAGCTCAATTCATATTAGCTAAGATGAAGAATCAACCCAGATGTCCATCAACCAACTAATGGATAAAGAAAATATGATACACACACACACACACACACACACACACACAAACTATGGAATACTATTCAGCCATTTAAAAAGAAATTATATTTTTTACAACAAAATGCACACAACTGGAAACCATTATGCCTAGTGAAATAAGCAAGTATCCAAAAGACATATATCATATGTTTTCTCTGATATGAATTAGTTAATATGCAATACAAAAAATGTACAGACCGAAATGGACATCTTGTGTTTTGATTGTTGTTTTCAGTCTTTTTTTTTAACTCCTACAGAACTGTGGTCTTTATACTTTTTACTTGATGGATATTATGGTTAGTGTATATTAAGCTTTTGATTACAGTATGGACTGTAATTATATCTTCCTAAGAGTTAAAGAACAAAAGAAAGGGAGGAATGAGGGGGATTGAGGGAGGGAGAAGGTGGGACAGGGAAGTATGATTATCTTCTCAGAATTGTACCTATGAAATCTTTCTCTTTACATTAATAAAAATTTAAAACAAAAAAGAAGATAAATTATAGAAAGAATATATCTTATAAAAATAATGGTACCAGTAAAGGTTTAAGAAAATAAAAGATTTTTGTAACAAAAAAAAAAAGAAAGATGAATTTACTCTTGTGTTTTTGATTTACTGGATCAAGAAAGCTGGTAAAAACAAAGTAAGTATTACTAGCATATGAGTCTGTATTAATATTTGTTAAATATTTTATAAGATGGTGAATCTTGAAAAAAAATAACCATGGATCTGATAATTATGTGGGTGTAAAAGTAGATGACAGTTAAATTCCTATATAACTATACAAATTATACACAATTATTTGATGGTAATGGACTTCCATTAAAATAAATATATTGGGAGATTTCATGGCCACATTCTGCTTGCCCTAAAAATTAGATAAAGTTGATGTTCTCTCTCTCTCTCTCTCTCTCTCTCTCTCTTCCTGCCTGTGGTTAATTATCAAATAAAAAAGAAGCCTGAAATAAACTTAAGACTCATTCACCCCTTCTTTAAATTTCTTTATTTTGTCTGACCTGCTTATCAACTGACCTGATTATCAATCTTTGTCTGATAGTAATCTGATTTGCGATCTGCCCCAATTAACACATTTTCTTTCTTTAGGCATTCTTTCACTTTCCTAAATGCCCATAAATCCTGAAAACTTATCTCCCCTAATAAGAAATATTCAATCATGTTACTGTTGACTTGGAGTCTTGAAGGAATTCTGACATCAGGCACTCTTTATAAATTTTGAATTTCTTTTTTGATACCTAAGACCACCAAGTCATTATTCTCCATTTAATTATATATTTTCTAAATTCAAGAGTCTCTTGTACTTTTATGGATATGAAGCCTCTCTTCAAGTTAGAGGGTTTTCATTTGGAGAAATTGCCCAACTTTGAATTTCATCCTCTCTCTTTTATGATGCCCCTAGTTTATATAAATTGTGTATCTTCTCCTAGGAAATTAGCATTTGTCCCTCAATAGCCCTTATGAGTTAGCAGCCTCCACAAAAGGAGCTGTGTCATAAACTTCTGCCAAGTTCAAAATATTATCTTCATGGTATGTTCATATTAGGATTCAGACTCCACACTCTTTAATGAAGAGATAGACCCATGTTCTCAGTGACCTAGTGAACACCTGCATCATTGGTATTGGGTGTGATTTTTAAAAAGCAGATCCCAAACGTACCAAATCATCTTTTGGTTCATGCCAAAGCTTCTTTGATTGTCACTAGCTCCAAGAGTGATTCTTTTAACTGAAGTTTGAGAGGTACTGAACCAGATGATTGCACAGAACCCTTTAAATGCCACTCCCATAGTCCACATTCTTAAGAAAGAACTAATATATAGGCTGTATGTTCCTCCTCCTCTTTATTGGACAATTTATCACTAAACAGAAAAAAATATTCTGTGTGTATAAGGAGTCTTTCAAAACCTCATGGAAATATGTATTATGAAAAAATATGGGTGATTTCAAAATAAACTTTAAAAATTTTTTCATGAACTTTTGTAGTACCTCCATAGAGATTTATGGTGGAAAGTGAAGCATTCACCAGAATTTCTTCAAATGTACAATGAAACTACACACCATTTCACTCTTCAATTTTATCTCTTCCTTGTATTTAACTCACCTGATGCTAAAGATGTGATGAATGTGGTTTAAAATTATTAGCATGTTTTTCACTGCTATGAATAAAGTGGCCTATTGTGCCTCTCCATACAAACTCCAGAAAAATCAATACTTTTTTATAAACAAAGAAGACTATTTGGGGAAAAATAAAGTATTGATTATACGGCCTTGAAAACTAGACCTGAGAAGATGATAGAATTAATAAGAAAAGAGAACCTGCTATGAGTTATTAATAGTGACATATCATCATTATCTTCTAGATCAGTCTATAAAATTTAAGGCTTTGATGATCTAAATGCTGTCATGTAACACAGATGCATTTTACAAAGAAAATTTAGAATAGGTCTTATTTAAGTACAATGAATAAAGGAAGGAAATAAGTTGGTTATAATATACTTGAGCTTATTTGAGCTCACAGAAGGAAATGCAGTTGTCCTCTTCCCATATGTAACATTGAACAGGTGAATATAGAACAGCCTGCATGACATCATTTCTCTTTCCCAGATAAATGCTTAACTGTTTGCTACATTAAAATGTAGCATCAGATAAAAATGTTTGTCCAGATTCAATGGAAAGATCAATAAGAAGAGGAAGATGTTTTACAGTCTGTTTTTTCTTTCTAGGATAACTGTCAACTCATATGCTATGAATGAAGGTCAAGCGATTCCAAAGAGATTTCTCTCTCAACTTTGAGAACATTAATAAACACTCTGTAAGCATTATTCTTTTACACACTTTTCAGACAACCAATCCCATATCTATCGGTTCAGAAATTATGTTAATCCTGAAAACAGGGTAGAGATCATCAGTGTAGCTTTATCTTTAAGTGAAATTTTTTTATTTAAAGATTTTTATTTATTTTATTTGAGAGGCAGAGTTACAGACAGTGAAAGGGAGAGACAGAGAGAAAGGTCTTCCACCTGCTAGTTCACTCCCCAAATGGCCACAACGGCCAGAACCGTGCCGATCCGAAGCCAGGAGCCAGGAGCTGCTTCTAGGTCTCCCACATGGGTGCAGGTGCCCAAGGACTTGGGCCATCTTCTACTGCTTTCCCAGGCCATAGCAGAGAGCTGGATTGGAAGAGGAGCGGCAGGGACTAGAACAAGCGCCCATATGGGATGCCAGCACCACAGATGGAGGATTAATCTACTGCGCCACTGCGCCACTTCTCCAGCCCTTCAAGTGAAACTTATAATGAATCAAATGATATGAAAAATGTGCCATGTTCTGTTGTGGAGTGAGTAAATTAATACCACTGTTTGGTTTGACAGTATTGCTTTAATTTTCTACCTGCATGGTTCAAGGCCTTTAAAGCAGAATGACTTCTGATGAGCTTACAAAGTTAAATGCCTTTAACCTGAACTTACTCTGAGGATGGCTATATTAGAAACTTCACTTATTTCCACATTCTCCCTATCAACCCAGCTGGATAGGCTCTGCTCAGGTAACCTTTTGACTTATTTTATTTTGGTGTAAGGATTTGGTTGATACTGAGTAGAAGGCTGTTGCCAAACATTGGAAGTGGATCTATACTGGCATGGAGCCCAGGTGAATGTCACAGTCTGGGAATTTCAGCCCTTCCATAATGCCAACTGTCCTACAGTGTCTTCATCTCATTAAAGGTTAATTAGTTTCCTTTCAGCCTGTAGCTCCGTGATATATTATGTGGGTTATAAAGAAGATATGAACATGTACTTGGCATGCGATTGTGGACTAACCATATTCATTATGGAGGCATAAATCCCCTGCTCTGAGTCCATTTCTATTCTGGCAATGGAAAAATTGTCTCTAGAAAACTTGGACTAAAGATTAGGGCATTGCTCACACCCAAACCCAAGTGGTGATCCTGATCCACTTCTAAATGGGGAACAAATTTCTCTGGGTAAATAACACAGTTACTTCCACCTTCAGCAGAGGACATGCGACTCACAATTTTATTGCATTCTATAAAAAAATATGATTTAGGGAGCTGTAACTGCAGAAAACAAAACATGATATGAACTTGTCAGTTCCTCAATATCTCTGTGTTCTATTTACCACTGCATTATAATTGGTATTGGCAGGGTATGAAGTGACAACAAAAACAAAAGAATGTGAAAACCAGTTCTCTAAGACTTGTGATAGATGGTGGATTTGAAAATAAGTTTTGAATAATAATCACTTTCATTTGAGTGTACAGGGATTCTACAAACATCTATTTAACTATTAAAAAGATGCCTGTTTGTACAGTCCCCAGAAACAGACATAAATAATTGATTCTAACAGTTAATCAAACTAGTTTTTCATTTTGAATGTTCGCCACACCATTTTTTACATTTTTAAAAAAGTATGGTAATCTCCAGATAAAATTCACCTAATAGTTTATAAAAGTTGATTTTAACAATTAAGAAGTTGATAGAATTTTAAAAAGTCAACTAAACAATCAAGAAGTAAGTTGATAGGGAGTATTATATACACACAGAGAAATACAATCTGTAACAGATGACTAAATCTAACCATCCAAACTACTATAGAATTATGGCACTCACCTGCCACTGCTATCCTAAGGACCAATTATGAGCCTATGGTTTCTTTCTTGTTACTGTAACGGGACAACCCAGCTGTCTAATCAGAATTAGAAAGATCAGCATCTTCAAAAATTAGTACATTTACAATCAGTTGTGTTGAAAATATGCAATTTTATGGGGTGAAAAACTGCTATAATCTAAAAGTTGTACTTTTGAAATTTATATTTATTAAATAAAAGTTTTCTATTAAAAATGTACAATTTGCCTTTTGTATCTTTCTCCTTTAAATGAAAAGCTGATAAGCTGTAATTGTGCTTCAAATTTTCTTGTGGATTAGATCCATGATATTGAAGGTGATTTGCAGATAGATTTGCTGAAATGTCCACATTTGAATTGTTTGCAATGAGAACTAGTATGCTTGGGAAGCATCCTTCCAAGCCCTTTGAGGCTCTATGCTATCTCTTGGTCTGTTTTAAGACCAACTCTGTTGGTAAAAATCAAGTAACGCAGAAATATCTCCACTTTACATTCACACAAAGCACAATTTCCATTTCAAGGTCAGCATTCAAGTGCTGCTGTGTAAAGACAGGACTAAAAGATTTATAAGCCATACCTAGCCTTTTCAGAGATCTTCTGTAAAGCAAAATAGAATCTCCTTGGTTTATCAGTCAATGATGGGCTCCTTTTCCCTAAGCTAAAGACACAGAAAAGATTAGCAGAGTAGAAAAGAAATGTACCTAATTAATTCTCCAGATCTCTCTAGATGATATTGCTAGTTTTGATTAGCAGAACATCGTGACTAAAATGAAAATATGTACAGTAGTTGAATCATAAGGAAAAAAACTTCCCTAGTACCGAGATGATCTGGATAAAGCTAACAATACCATTTATAATGATACATTACAATGTTAGAATCTTTTTTAATGGCCCTTATTTATAGTGGCGTAACTTTTAAGAGAAAATTTTATTCCAAGAATAACAAAATACCTTTTAATTATATTTCTATTGCACTTGGGCAAACACATTTTCAGCCCCTGGAAGTTATATTCCACCTGAATATTAGGTCACATTAGGATATTTATATTTCTTTGTGGTAATTACATAACTATAAAAATATCTTCCTTCCAACCAAAAAAGACAGGAATAATTTTGGAGCTAATTACCAATTATAATTTGGATAATTTAAATGTCTGCCATTTCCTTGTACCTGTCATAAACCTACTGTGTTTGATGAAAATCTTAGCAACATCTTAATTTTAATGGAGAAAAAACCTTGTATTTCCATTTGTTTCTTGAAACTATGAGCTCAGTCACACAAACAAAAAAGAATCTTCAATGGAGTTATTACTTACTGAATAATCAGTGCATTTATTAGGAGTCCTAAGAATTTTTCTTTGTAGTTTGAACTTGCTCATGATTATTTCTGCTGCATTTAGGCATAAAACACAGCTGCATGTTGTAAACAGTATTCAGTTTACCAGAGATTGCCAAATGTTGCAGAAACACATCATATTCTAATGGAGAAAGGAAGGCTTTCCAAACAAGCAATGAGAGGTTATTGTGGGCCCCTTTGGATCTATCAAGAAGATTAACAGGATCAGATGCCCTCCAAACATCTCATAATAAAAAGGATGGCACCTATGGTAAGAACTACATTAAAGCAAAAATAAAAATTTGTGAAACTCAATAAAAGAAGATGACATATTTAGTATTATCTTTCTAATGCATTTTCTACATTAGTGATTCTTCTTGAGGTGTAGGTGGGTGGTGGGTGGTGGATGTATTTGAATTTCATGGAGGTCAGAAAAGAATGCTGTATTGTTTGAAAATATCTAGGTCTACTCTGATTTTATATAGAAAAAGTGGGGAATATATATATTGTTTTCAGAAGTGCACAAAATAGTTTGACAAAATGCTTCAGCTGGTGGTTCATGGATTAAGAAAAGAGAGATATTCTACATAGGTGTGAGATCGTAAACTGCACAAATGGACTAAGTTTGGACTGAAATCCATTGTGTGAATCACTCACTAAGCCATGGGTCCTGAGTCTGAACACCAGGAACATTCTCTGTCTGTATTAGGAGAGCACCTCAAAGTCTGCAGTAGCCAAACTCTTAAGGTAATCATGGGAAAAACAAGGTACCACCTGTGATGAACTACAGACAGTGCTCCCTTTCTTAAGTTACCCAAGAGAAAGCTCAGCTACATACAGCACTGGCTAAACATCAGGCACCTGCAGGCCATTCTTAGACCAAGGACCACTAGGTTATCTGTCTTCAAAAAATTAAAATTTTAAATAAAATGTGCTTTATTTAAGGCATTACCACAGGTTTCTAATAATAAAATGTTCTTTATGCCTACAAAATAACTTTCTAACAATTCTTGGCATATATTCTGTTGCCTTTTGGAAAATTCCTTTGTTAGGACTTAACTCACACTGTGTTGCCTGTGCATGTGTGAGCCTGCAGTCCCGGCTTGTATGCTTTCTCTCTCTAACCTTATTCTAGATTATAAATCTTTAGCTGCTATATTCAGTCTTCTGTTTGGGACTATTGCTAAAACATGACTTCTTTCTCTGCAAGCTATTGGTCACTATACTCTATTTTTTTTTTTTTTTTTGACAGGCAGAGTGGACAGTGAGAGAGAGAGACAGAGAGAAAGGTCTTCCTTTTGCCGTTGGTTCACCCTCCAATGGCCGCCAAGGCAGCAGCCAGGTGCTTCTCCTGGTCTCCCATGGGGTGTAGGGCCCAAGCACTTGGGCCATCCTCCACTGCACTCCTGGGCCATAGCAGAGAGCTGGCCTGGAAGAGGGGCAACCGGGACAGAATCCGGCGCCCCGACCGGGACTAGAACCCTGTGTGCTGGCGCCGCAAGGCAGAGGATCAGCCTGTTGAGCCGCGGTACCAGTCTTCTATCCTCTATTCTTAGGCTAAAATTAGTATCTAGAAATCTTACATGGATCTAGCAATCCACAAAATTTGCCTAAAAAGGAATTCAGAAATTTGATAAGAACAAAGTCAAGAACAACTTTTGTGTTTTTCACTTAAAAAAAGCCTTATATTTGTACCTGAAGATTTAAAAATTGGGTAACAGGGTCATCCTCTACATAGTAGTGTTAAAGTGCTTTTTTTTTTTGTCATAACTAAGCAACAGTGCATTTGCTAATTTGATTTTACATCTACTTATGTGGTATTTGCTGTTTTGGAGACGTATTACCTGGTGAGATACAGCAAAAGTCAAGGTATCAAAAATCTTGCTGTTTAATATCCTGTTCAATGAAATATTGGTACTGAATATCCTGTACATCAGTACTCAGAAAGATAGAAAAAAAATGCCCATCTCTGCTAAGCAAAACATGGTTGACTATGGTGTAGTTCATCTTTATTATATATTGATATATCAATCATAAATAATCATTAGAATATGGGGCTTCAGATTTAAACAGTCATTGCCCTGCCATCACTTATCACCTGGCTGGCTGTGTAACACAGGTCTCACAACAAATAATCTCATTTACCTCATCCATAAAATGTAGGGAATAATATCTGCTCTAAACATATGCACTGCATTTTAAAGTGCAAAGTAAAACAGATTATCTGGTTTAGTGCCTGTCACAAAGTAAATGGCAAAATGTGAGCAAACAGATTATCTTACTAATGTAACATAGTGTAATGTAAAGGAAGTTTATATGGTAGATATGCTTCTAGATTGCTTCAAGTCTACCTAGGGTCTAAAAGCATCCAAAAACTTTCCTTTCATTCTATATAAAATAATCTTTCTAGTTATAAAGCCTAATAACACAAATGCAAAATATCATAATCCCATCTAATAAAAGCAAAGTTTGAATATCATTTTTCATTTCTGTCTTATAGGTGAGCTCTGCTATAGATACTATTCTTCACCTACATGTGAATGTAAAAAACAGAAAGCACACATTTATCATGGGAAAATGTCTTTCACTTCACCTGCACATTTTGAAGCTAATATCTATAGCAAGTATAGACCAGAAATTTAATATTTCTCTGAATGTTACCACTGATTGCTTATTGAACCCTTGTTTAAAGATCTATTTAAGGCACCCGAAGATTTATCTGTTTAGTGAACACTCTATTAAGAATTTGCATAATAATTTAGCTGCACAAATGTTTCTGAAGGGAAATATATGTAGTATAACCATAGTATTATGCAAATTTTGTTTTTACAGCCATTTAATTTTGCCATAATACCTTATGCCACTTCACAAGCAGTGCATTAAGCCATGTCTATGCTGACAAAAGAAGACGGGAGTTGGACTCCAGATCCTTTAGCTTCAGTCTAAATGCATGGCTGCCTTAGGGGCATCCTACCTATTAATTTAACATTCTAAAACTAATTATGTATGTCAGGGTGACCTCTGTCTAATCTACATTCATCAGAGAGTTCAAGCTGCCTGTCTCTATTGTTCATATAATAAAATAGCTGTTGATAGACTTATATAATTGACTGTGTCAGAAGCAAACTCACCCTACATGGCTACATGCAAATGGTGTATGGTCCCAATAGAATAAAGATAAGCAAAAACTAATCCAACTATCTTCAGTAATTAACTTTGGAAGTTTCATAACAACAGTAGGAAATATATTTCCCGTTGGCTTAAAAGGGAAAGTAGTAGTACACAGGAGTCACATCGATAGTAATTATCAAATTGTTCTTGGGAAAAAGTTGGATTAAAAAAATACCTTGATCTGGGGGCTATAATACTTACAAAACTCAATTTTTAAAAATATATAGACTCACACTTTAATAACAGACATTCCTAATTATCACTGAATGTCCATTTGTTTTGTAAATACCCACATACATACTGGATGCTACCTCAAGTATCTATTGCATCTACTTATATATCCTGTCGATATTACACAATTAGAATTTCTTTAAAGGTTTGTTGATTGCATTATATCCATTTTTGAGATGAATGATTTCCCTATTGCACAGGCTGTAAACCAGAAATACGGCTAAAATGGCAATGCATGTGGAATACTATACCAGATTTGGAGGAGACTTGCCAATCAGAAGAAGGGTAATCTTCTCATGAAGATCCTTGTAGTAAGTAACTTAGACCTGTTTTCCAGAGGTGTGGGGAGGGGAGCAATTTCAGTCTTTCCTTGAGTATTATTTTATTCTTCTTGAATAATATATTTAGAACCTACTGTCCAATATTTATGGTACATCTTGAAGGTGTGGGGAGCAATCCGGACTAGACTGAGTTACTGGAATTAAGACTTATTCTATGCATCTGCTCTCCCACAATATGGCGCTGGGAGAGAAGTAAACAGCTTCTACACAGGTGCCTCCAGTTCAACCAATAAACTGTAGGACTTGCTCCTGATTGGAGGAGAGCAGCGTACTCGGCGTGTGGGCAGCCGAGTTGGGATTGGCAGAGGAGGACTATAAAGGAGGAGAGAGACGGCATGCACCAGGAACATCTAAGGGGAACATCTAAGGGGAACACCTGTGCAGCCCCCGAGAAGAGCCGGCCGGCGGTGTGCCGCTCCCCTGCGGAAGTGGGGAATGTGGCCAGGGGGAACTGCCCTTCCACGGAGGTGGAAGGGATAGTAGCCAACCCGGGAAGAACCAGCAGCAAACCCGGGGAGGGCCGAGCAGACGAAAGAACAGCGCAGGGTTTAGTGTCGCGACAGAAGGGAGCAAACAAATCATAAAACATGACCATACTTTTGAAGATATCATGGAGGAAAAGGTGCAGAAAATCTGAGGTCACGAAACCTGGGTATGATTCCAGCTTTGGTATTCCTTGGTTGTACAATCTGAGGCTAGCTAAATAAAATTACATGCTCGGATTCCATTAAATGTAAACTGTGCTACACAGAATCAGGCTGGGTTTTTCTAAGAGTAGTATTTGCATTTAGAATTACATTTAGAAACAGTAAATGTAGCTTGGATGGTTCATAAGAAACATCATGGAAATACCTTGATAATAATACAGACATACATAAGGAAATGCTTACTGTCACATGGAAAATTAACAGACAAGAGAGGCTAGATTGCAAGATCAGAGAACAGTAGGTTTGAATCCCTTGTCTATAGAAAATATGTAAGATAGCCAAGCTATTTAAATGTTTTGGTTCCTTGTTTTCCCTAAAGTAACTCTGCATAGCAATAGTATTTATAGGACAGTAAAAGAGTAAAATGAAATGGGTTTCAAGTTCCTGGTATGCAATCTGGCATTAGAAAAATCTATGAAATTTATGTGGTTTTATTTTGTTTAAAATAATATTAGGCAACAAGTTAGACTTTAAAAAAATACATCAATTTATTTGAGAGGCAGAACTAGAGAGAGAGAGGCAGAGACACAGAGAGAGGTCTTCCATCTGCTGGTTCACTTCCCAAATGACTACAACAGCCAGAACTGGGCCAATCCAAAACCAGGAGCCAGGAGCTTCTTCCTGATCTCTCACATGGGTGCAGGGGCCCAAGCACCTGGGCCATATTCTACTGCCTTCCCAGGCCACTAGCAGGGAGCAGGACTGGAAGTAGAACAGCTAGGATGCCAGCACCACAAGCAGAGGCTTAACCTACTATGCTATAGTGCCAGCCCCAAAAATTAGATTAACAAAAAAGTAAGTGGCAAAGAAATGTTTGCAGGATGGTGCCTAGTCGCTGAAACACAAAGTGGATGGGTACAGAATTGGGGAACAATTGGGGAACCTTTTGTGTTTATTTCCTGTAGGTGCCATTTGGATATTTATGACATCACTCCCAGGTCACACAAAATTATCAACTTAAAATTACCCTATAGATGCATTGAATTTTGAGCCCTGCCTGCAGTTGCCTGGGCAGGTTGAGACCAAATGATTTCATGGGTGTTTTATGAATGGGGACTGTGGGGAGCAACTCGGACTAGACTGTTACTGGAATTAAGACTTATTCTATGCATCTGCTCTCCCACAATATGGCGCTGGGAGAGGAGGAAACAGCTTCTACACAGCTGCCTCCAGTTCAACCAATAAACAGCAGGACCTGCTCCTGATTGGAGGAGAGCAGCGTACTCGGCATGTGGGTAGCAGAGTTGGGATTGGTGGAAGAGGACTATAAAGGAGGAGAGAGACAACATGCACCAGGAACATCTATCTGAAGGAACACCTGTGCAGCCCCCGAGAGAGCCGGCCGGCGGTGTGCCGCTCCCCTGCGGAAGTGGGGAAAGTGGCAGGGGGAACTGCCCTTCCACGGAGGTGGAAGGGTCGGTAGCCAACCCGGGAAGAACCAGCAGCAAACCCGGGGAGGGCCGAGCAAACAAAAGAACAGCACAGGGTCCTGTGTTGCTCCTCCACGAAGAGGGGGAGTGACAGGGGACCAGATGTTCCCCACCTTTAGAACAACAAAAATGTATTGTCTCTCAGTGATGGAAGCCTGAAACCTGAAATCAAGTTGTCAGCAATGACAAGGGCCTGCGGAGGTATTAGTCTAAGACTTGTGTCAGGCCTCTCTTCTGGTTTCTGGTAGTTCCTTGGCTTGTGGTAGCATGACTCAAACTGACAGGGTGTTTTCCCTGTCTGAGTAATTTTTATAAGTACATTAGTCATATTAGCTAAGGGCCCAGTCAACTCCAGTATAATTTAACAAATCTTAACTAGTTCTATCTGTAACAATCCTATTTCCAAATAAAATCACATTCTGAAACACTTGGGGAAAATGAGTAGTAATTCCACATTTAAATCCTGGACAGATACAATTCAATCCACCACATTTGGTGACAGACCGTTTAACCCTGGAAAGACAAGAATAAGGAAAGTATAAGACAGTCTTCCAGTTCAGGGAATACCATCAACAAAAAGATTTAGAGGTAAATCCACAGGACACCACAGACATTCAAGGAGATGATCAAGTTCACATTCACAAGTGAGTGGGTATAAGGATGAAGAAACTGTTTAGGCCAGATTTGGGGTGATTCAATACACAATGACAGAACCCGCTACACCAGTGACTCATCACAGTAGACACTAGCTATGTCAATTCAAAAAGGCTGAAACCAGTCTAGAAAAGACTGAGGAAATTTAAAGGTGCAATAAAACAATTTAGATGCAATGCTCAAGCATAAAACCTAAAACAAAGATGGCCCATTCATTGGCAGAGGCACATATATTTGATACTAAGGCATCATAATTAAACATGCATAGGAAGGAGCTCATGATCTAAACTTACAACTGTGAAGCTGTATAAGTGCTTATTGCATATTAGGGTATCAAATGATCTTTCATTATGGATGAGTACAGGAAGAAAATTTCAAAGTTTGAGGGGAGCGTTTCTAGGTCTTTATATTCTTTATATGCTGTAGTTCCTTGATTTGTTAAATATTCATATTAATTCCCAAAAAATGATGTCATGAAAATGTAACGTTTGAACACTATTACACTATGCCAACTGCTCCCATAGTAAATGCTCTAAAAAAGTTAGCCATTATAATTGTGTTACTGATTTATCTTAAATAATGGAATTGCAAAATGGTAGTAACACCTTACCATTTCTGATATACTAATTTCTTTGTGTTTTTCTGTTCTTTGTCTACTTTGTTTTCTCATAAACTCCTCTTCTTTTTCTATTCTTCTTTTTCTATACTTCTGCTTTTTCCTTTTGTACATTTCTCTCTTTAAAAAACTTTTTTTCCCGCAAATATTTAGATACATCCTAAAGATAGAGTGAGAAAATTCCTGGCAATTTTAGAAGGAAAGATACGATATGTAATGCCAGGAAACTATAATTCATGCCTTTGTAAAATCATAACACTCAGAGGTTCCCAAGAGTTGCTACACAAGGCATATGCATGTGGTGTTTAAGTCGTTCTCAGGCTTCTTTTATATAATTTGTTACAATTACTCATCATATAGTAGACACGCTGAGAGATTGTGCATGGAAATCATTTATTCTGCCATTCACCTATTTTTCTGCCTTCTTTCTTCTTATTAATGTTTTCATTTTCTCTTACCTCTTGCAGATCACTGCATTATATTTGTTTTTCACACAACAGATATCATAATCCAGAGATTTTTCTTCCTAAAACTCATGTTTGTATTTGAAATTATATTAGGTTCCTTCTCCTGTTCTTTCTTTCTTTGTTCTTCACATGCTTATAGAGAACACCCTGAGTTACATGCTAAGCCACGAGCATGTAACAGAAGAGCTCACACAGCCAATAGCCTTGAGGAGTTCACCATTTGGGGTGGATACAGTCATACAGGGAGATAAATCACATTTCACTGTGTTCAGTGCTCATGGAAACAAACACTGACACCTGTAAGTCGAACTGGCCACACTGAGGGAGGCAACAGCTTTCTGGCTTCTGAAAGGTTAAGTAGAATCTTTCCAGGAAGAGAGCTTCGATGACTTCTAGCTTTTAGAATTATTCTCTTCTTGGCTTTCATTCACTATAATATATCTTGGAGCTTCTTTGCTCCTGTAACTAAAAGCATTTACAGAGTTTTCCTGTGTCTGAGATGCTTCTTAGCAGATATTTGGCTGCCAATGCCCAGCTGCATTACTACAAGCCACAATTCTCTTGTTGATAATCCATCTTCCTATATCCAACATGATTCTCCCTGCCACTGGCTTACATGACCCAAGCATTCTCAAATCTATTCATAATTTTCTCTGATATTTTCTTTCAAGACAAGAAGCTATGAGCAATAATATGGCAAACTATATGAAAAAAAGACAAGATTTTTCACAAAGAATCTTTGCTCTTCCTTTTAACACCATAATCAGGTAGAACGAGTTACCTGATTTGTGTGTAGAATTTGTTAATAAAGAAATGATGCACAAAAAATAAATAAAAGAAAAATAATAGCTCACTATAGGTAAGACAGCTAACTTTGGCTAACTTCTTAGAAAAAGTGACATAGAAGGAAGGAGTTTAGAGGTGCATAAAAACAATTAAGGGAGCCAAGTCAGGAAATAATGTACAACCTAGTTGGAAAGATAATTATAGTAACCAAGAAAGATGTCTAAGAGACCGTACTTTTGTCTCCAATTATTTACATTAATATTTTTGGAGGTTTGCTAGCTAACAGCTACTTCTACAATGTAATTCCTGTGATGTCAAGGCACATGTGAGTGGTTTAAATAACAAAAACTATGACAAAGTTTAAATAATGAACATTTTCCTCTCATTTCACTTAATACTTTCTAAGTTTTCCTCTCCATAGCAATTTTAAAAATTTCATGGATACTAACCTAGAGGGATTTTTGTTCATATAGTTAATTATTCTTTAACTTCCTCTTAACATGAGCAGACATTAACATACAGGATAACATATTACCCAAACACTGTTTTTTTTTCTCATGTAATACTGCATTTAAAGATGTTTCTTTTCAAAAATTACTTATTTATGATTCATAATTATCTATTATATGGGAAATTATCATAATGCATTTTATTTATCACTATAAATGCCTCTAAGAGAGTTTTTAAAGCTTTTTTCCAATTAAAACTAGTGCTGTGTAGCAACAAAAACACCTACTGCTAGGGATCAATTATGTCAAATACTCCACTCTCCAATAAAAGATAGTAGGGGTTTTTGGCCAATTCCTCCTACAGACCAGGAATATACAAGATATGCAAGTTGATTCTGAAGTATTTTCTAATGTCCAAAAAAGGAAGTAAGTGTTACAAAAAGATAATGATTTGGGTTATATAACAAACATAGAGGTGAACATGAAAAATTTCTCAGTGGCCAAAACTGTGACAATTCGAGCAATGATGTAAGATTAGATTATGAGCACAAAATATGCCTTGCTAGGTATATATCTAGTATGAAATATATAAGAATGTACACAAATGTATGAATGAAAGAATAGAAAATGAGACTGTATCTCCCATTGAGAATTCCTCACCTGGATGGGGGTAGGGGGACATGAGAGTAAACAATACTGAATGACATGTTTCCAGAGAGAATAAAAATGAAGTGAAGAAAAGTACCCTAATAGTTACAAATCTGATGAACACTTACTTGGCCAGGTGTTCAGAGTGAACATCATAAAATATTAGCCATGATGTCAGTGTATACAGTAATTCGCTGAATATAACACTTCCCCTCTGTGGCCTCTTTCCACAAAACTCATAAACTCAGTCTTACCAAGAGAAAGATGTCAGAAACAAACAAAAATGAGGGATATAATACAAATTCTTGACCAGCATTCCCTCAAACAATCATGATTTTCAAAAACAAGGAAAGTCTGAGAAACCATTGCCAACAAGAATGTAAACCGACATGATGATTAATTCAAGTATGGTGTCATAGATGGGTTTGTAGAACAGAAAAGAGACTTCAAGGCAAAAGTTAATGAAATCTGAATCAAGTGTATTATTTAGTTAGTATCAGTGCATCAGTATTGGTTCCTTAGTTGTGGCAAGAGTGTGCTAGTAATCCTAAACCTAAAACAATGGGACAAACTGGGGATGAGTTGATGGGCATGCTGTTTACTATCTTGCAATTTTTCTGCAACTATTCCAAAACACAAATACTTGTCTTGTTTAAAAAGAGATGCAATAAGTAATCCTGTACATGGCCCATTTTGCATGTATAAAACTTTGTATGAGAAGCTTATTAAGCAAAACTGCTGTGATAAGTGTTTATGTAAAAAGGTACCAGCATTATGACACAGTAGCTAAAGCCACAACCTGCAACACCAGCATCCTGGAGCTGGTTCTCACCCAGACTCCTCCACTTCTGATTCAGCTCCCTGCTAACAGCCTAAGAAAACCAGTGGAAGATGCCCCAAGTACTTGGGCCCCAGCTGCTCACTTGGGAGACACCTATGAAGCCACTGCTTCAGACTGGCCAGCACTGACCACAGCATCTGGGGAATGAAACAGTGCATGGAAGTTCTCTCTCCTTCTCTGTCTCTCCCTCTGTCTCTGTAACTCTGACTTTCAAATAAATAAATAAATAAATGTTTCAAAAGAGCTTCATGTAGAAAAATTGTCATCTCTAACTTCTTTATTTCTTTATTCCTCTGCATCTCATCACTGAAGAAATCCTGTTATATTCACCTTCAAAACACTCAATAATCTGACAATTAGGACTGCCTCTGTCACTGATTCTGTGATCCATGCCAATGTATGGTAACAATTTTTAAATGATGCCTCTGCTTCTACCCACGACCTTGAATAATCTCTACTAGCACCAAGAATAATATTTCTAAAATAATCAGATGTATGATATATCTTGCTACCCCTAAAATTAGAAGCTTTGATTGACTTTACATATTCCCTGCTGTAAAAGTCAAAATTATGACAAAGGCCCTAGATGCTCTGCTTCCCATTATCAGCTCAAACTCATTCTTTTCTTTCATGCCATTCACTCTGACCCAGCCACCTTGCTTGCCTGCAGTTATGAATGAACCAGGCAAGCTCCAAACAATTTTGCACATATCATTCCTCCTATTTGTAACTCCCCACAATATGCTGTCTGAATCTATAATCTTTTCTAAATATTAGCTCAAATATCTCCTTAGTGAGGCCCTCCTTGATCACCACTGGTTGACCTATCACTGTGATCATGGCCTTACAAAACTCATTCATTTGAAATGAATAGAATCTGTTATTTGCTCCTTTGTAAAAATAAGTTTTATTTTATTTATTTGAAGTGCAGAATTACAGAGTTAGAGAGGGAGAGACAGAGATCTTTCCACAGGTTCACTACCCAATGGCTACAATAGTCAGGGCTAGGTGAGGCTGAAGCCCGGAGCTTCATGTGGGTCTCCTATGTGGGTGCAGGGATTCAAGGACTTGGGCCATCCTCTGCTCCTTTCCTGTTAGCGGGGAACTGGTTTGGACTCCCAAAGCCCAAATGGGATGTCAGCATTGCAGGTGGTGCCTTAACCCTTTACACCACAATGCTGGCCCCTGTGATTTGTTTCTAACCAATAAAATATGACAAAGATCATTGCATATACCTCCTGTTAGTATGGCATGTTTTACTGTAAAAATTAAATGATTTTATGGAAGTAATTAAGGTCCTTAATCAGGTTTCTAGGGAGTTAAATAAAAAGATTATTCTTGGTGGGCTTCACAATAAGGTGAGATTCTTAATATAAGCTCTCTGTCTCTAAAATCAGAGCTTCTAAGCTGCAAAAATTTCTGTCACTCTCCATTGCTGGCACTGAGGAAGCAATCTGCCATGAATTCTACAGCAACAACAACAACAAAAACAAGCAACAAAAGAGAGCTTGGGAATGAATTTTTACCTAGAGAAGACTTTAGATAAGTCAGACTAGCCAAAAATTTTGTTTCAAACTTTTGAGGTCTAAGCAGAAGATAGAGTTTAGCCATGCCAAATCCTTTACTTATAGAAACTATGAGATGATAAATAAATGTTGTTTTAAGACAGTACTTTTTTGGCCGGCGCTGCGGCTCAATGGACTAATCCTCCACCTTGTGGCGCCGGCACACCGGGTTGTAGTCCTGATAGGGGCGTCGGATTCTGTCCTGGTTGCCCCTCTTCCAGGCCAGCTCTCTGCTGTGGCCCAGGAGTGCAGTGGAGAATGGCCCAAGTGCTTGGGCCCTACACCCCATGGGAGACCAGGAGAAGCACCTGGCTCCTGGCTTTGGATCAGTGCAGTGCACCGGCCTCAGCGCGCCTGCCAGGGCAGCCATTGGAGGGTGAACCAATGGCAAAGGAAGACCTTTCTCTCTGTCTCTCTCTCTCACTGTCCACTCTGCCTGTCAAAAAAAAAAAAAAAAAAAAAAAAAAAAAAAGACAGAATTTTTGTGATAGATTGTTTCATACCAAGAGACAACCTTATTCAACACTTATTCAACACTTCAATGCCAACCTCCTGGCATCTGCATCCCATTTCTTTACTTTATTTCTCTCCTTACCACTTAAAACCATCCAATACTACATAGTTAGTACTAGTTTATTCTGTTTATAAACTATCTGCTTTCTTTGAATTTTAAGTGCAATGCAGATTTCTCCCTATTTAATTCACTGCTACAAACCCAGGACCTAGGGAACAGTCTTCACAAGGATTAAAAAATAGTTGTCCTGTGAATGGACACTTGGAAGATATTTAAGTGAGCTAGAAATTGCCAACATGGCCAGCAGCCATACATTTCATCACTTTTACTAGTCAGTTTGCCAGTCAGATTTTAACTAACATTTCTGAAAGCTCTGAGGTTAGGAAACAAAGATGTGTATAGATACAAAGAAATGGATCTTGGAATGTTCCTTTCAGGGACAGATTTCATCAGAGTTGTCAGACAGTACATAGCATCCTTTTTATTTTATGTATTTATTTATGAATGTTCACATATAGCTTGAGGTACCTTGTGGTAATCCTGGAGGATAAGTATGGTATTCTGTATGGGACGCCCTGTAATACCAATCTCAGATTTCAGAACCTGGAATAGAGAAACACTTTTAAGGAGATACCTGTATAATCAGCACTAAAGTAAGATGCAAAAACAGAGCCACACTGAATAGATAGGCTATTTTGTTAAACATATGGACAAACTGGATTTGGCACCAGAAGTGGACTCTACCCTCTAATTGCATGACATGAGATCAACTTGGAAAGGTCTCTAAAAGACTATTAAAGCACCAACTTCTAATAATGGTAAAACACTCCTAGGTCCAGTAGTGATGGTAGAAGAGTAAAACATAGAGGCAAGATTGTTTGATGGTGTTGAAATTCAGCTCTGGAGTGACACTGCTGAGATTAAACTTCCTACAATTACTAGTTGTGTGACTTTGGGAAGGTTATTTAATCAGTTTTTTCTCATCAAAAAATTGAAGATTGTTTCTTTCTTACAGAGTAGTTGCAAAGATAAAATAAAATAACACATGTAAAAATCCTAGGCATTTTCTTGCATATGATTGTTCAGTATATTTACTTCTTTTGTTTTATATCCGAAATTCATTTTAAAGGAAGGATTTTACTAATGAAAAGTAACATTATGTGAGATATTTACTGATTCTCATTCCAGTTAAAAATATAATATGTAATATAATACAATTTGTCACACCCTAAGATTAGAAAATATTTTTTCTCAAATACTACTTTTCTTAAGTACAAAAATGCATTTAGAATGAGTTTCAAGGAAGAGTTTCCATTTAAATTTAATTCAATGCACCCACATGTTTTCTTGCTGGCAATATCTTATCTCATTTTTAGCTTTCACCTAATTCCTTATACTTTATTTTGTGGATTCATTACCATGCAAATACATATGCACTGTATTCAAATACATGCTTTGAGGATTATGTTACATTATATCATTTCACAATTAAACAGCTTGCATCCAGTTTTCTAAAGTTACAAATGGTTTATAAAAGTCGATACAAACTACTGAGTCAAATCAATCGCCAAGGTGTTCTCTTTGAACTAAGAAAACACTAAAATGATTTTCCATAGGTATTACTAATGAAAAATTTACTAAAATCAGTAGCATCAATAACAAGATATATACTGGTTATAGATTTATATGGAAAAATTTCAAATCAACTAAAAATCTAGTCTTACATATACTTATATTTAGCTTGTTATGATTGTTCTGATTTTTCAGCTAAACATCATCTAAAATTCTCATTTCTCTTATTCTCCAATGTGGTGAATGGGTGGCATTTTTATCTGATCATATCATATTTTTGGGTAAAATAACATTTCAGAGGAAGTGCAAAGAAGTAAAATTAAATTCTGTTTGTTACCTTTGTTAGCAATGATAAAATATTTCAAGGGAAAGCTAAACCATATTTTTAAAGACTTAATTTCACAGATCACCTTTGATGATATCAGGTGAAAAATAGTTGGGAAAAGCTATTTAGCCAGTCATTCTGAAGCAAAATTTAGGATATCCTATCTTTTTTAGGATGACTTCAAATATTAAAAAATCAGTATATTGAAATATACCAAAAGCAGTCCATTGAGATGCCTTAGTATAAAGTTTATTAGACTAGATATCAAAAGAATTCTTGAAATAAAATTATTTTAAATAAATCGTCTAATAAACAATAATTAAGACAGTCTGGTGAAATAATTTTAAACTGAATATTTTGTTGGGAAAATATTTAGAAGTTACTAGATATTGTTATGGTGATTTTTTCAAAGGTTAACAGCTCATTATTACCCCCGTACCCATAATAGAGGTACTCGAAGACTTTGAGTAAGTTCCTGTACTGAACCGTGTACACTATGTTTTTTTTTTTTTTTCCTCCTGAATGCCCTATAGCATTACCACATAGTAACAGAATTAAGCTGTCCTTCTATGTTTCATTCCCTAGTGTCTCCTTTGCATTCCTATTCTGGCACTTTGAGATCATTATTAAGTAAAGTAAAAGTCACTTTGTCACAAGCACTGTGATACAGCAACAGTCATTATGAGAAGTGAGAGGACCACTAAGTAACCTAAGGGGCAGGCTGTGCATACAGCATGGATACACCAGCTAAAGACATGGTTCACACCCAAGATTCAGTAGGATGGTACCAGATTTCATCACACTACTCAGAACAGTATGTTATTTAAAATTTATGATTTATTTTCTGGAATTTGCTGTGTAATAATTTTGAACTGCAGTTGATCACAGAATAACTGGAAAGAGAAACCTCAGGTAAGGGTGGATGTCTCTACATGAAGGAAAAACCATGAGAGTATTTCAGGCATGGAAAGCCAAGACACTCTGGGGAAAAAAAAAAAAAAACTAAATGAAAGTTCTCTGCGAGTGAGATCCTAGTGGAAAGAACGGGTCATCAAAGAAGGAGGTACCTTTCTCTGAAGGGAGGAGAGAACTTCCACTTTGACCATGGCCTTGTCTAAAAATTATCAGAGTCGGTGAACTCAGGGGGCTTCCATAGCCTTGGCAACTCATGACAAGAGCCTAGGGTGATTACTGATGCCATCAACAAGAGTGTCAATTTGTTAAGTCAACAACAGGAGTCACTGTGCACTTACTCCTCATGTAGGATCTTTGTCCTTAGTGTGCTGTACATTGAGGTTTAATGCTATAACTAGTACTCAAACAGTATTTCTCACTTTATGTTTCTGTGTGGGAGCAAACTGTTGAAATCTTTACTTAATGTATGCTAAACTGATCTTCTGTATATAAAGAGAAACGAAAATGAATCTTGATGTGAATGGAAGGGGAGAGGGAGTGGGAAAGGGGAGGGTTGCGGGTGGGAGGGACGTTATGGGGGGGAAGCCATTGTAATCCATAAGCTGTACTTTGGAAGTTTATATTCATTAAATAAAAGTTTAAAAAAAATTTCTTTTCAGAACCAAAAAAAAAAAAAAGAAAAAACCTCATATATTTTAAAATATTTGCAAGATCCTCTTACATGGACTATGTTTTGTTGTTGTTGTTGTTGTTGTTGTTGTTTTGACAGGCAGAGTGGACAGTGAGAGAGAGAGACAGAGAGAAAGGTCTTCCTTTTGCTGTTGGTTCGCCCTCCAATGGCCGCCGCGGCCAGCGCGCTGCGGCCGGCGCACCACGCCGATCTGATGGCAGGAGCCAGGTACTTCTCCTGGTCTCTCATGGGGTGCAGGGCCCAAGTACTTGGGCCATCCTCCACTGCACTCCCTGGCCACAGCAGAGAGCTGGCCTGGAAGAGGGGCAACCGGGACAGAATCCGGCGCCCTGACCGGGACTAGAACCCTGTGTGCCGGTGCTGCAAGGCGGAGGATTAGCCTAGTGAGCCGCAGCGCCGGCCCATGGACTATGTTTTATTAGTGTATGTTGCTCAACACCTGCAACAGCATCGGAAAGATACGAAATGCTTATTGTGTATTTAAGTGAATAAATGGTTGAATGAATGAATGAATTGACTGCACAAGTCAACCTTATGTACCCTCTACCATGGCAAACTGAGTTCAGCAATTTTGGCTGCACTATACTATTAGACACTACCTTTTGCCAGAAATTCATACCTATTCATCCACTAAGACCTTGCTCATTCATGGTTAAAAATATCTGAAATATAAAGCCATATAAAGATAACCTCTATAAATTTAACAGAGAACTTCTATAAATTTAACAGAGAAAGCACTACCTGCCATTTAAATGTTGCTTCCTCTTACATTTCATTTCCTAAGTACACAGAGAGGACAGCAGTCATTTATACTATTAGTTATTCCTTTAGGATATACTCAGTAGTGAGCTAAGTGCTTTAACAATTTTATTTCTTGCATAATCTTAGTTTGCTGGATATTTACATATAAAACAAATAAAAACTGTTTCAATAATTTGAAAATTACATTTACTGAACTTTACACACATAGGAGATATTCTATAGCTACCTATTTATTCAGGGTGCTGCATCTAAGGAGGTGCTGAATTATGTCGCCATTCCCTGTATCAAATTCCTATGAGGAAGCCCCAACTCTGAGTATGCTAGTTTGTGTCTCCATTTGGAGATATGGTCTTTACAGATACATTTAAGTTAAAATGAGGTAACTGGAGGTAGCAACAAAGCTATGATCACTAGGAAGACAATGTGAAGGTGCAGAAAGAAGATGGTCATCCATGGTATCACAGAGGAGCCTGCAATAACTCCTTCTGCAACAGCTCTCAGAAGGAACAGACCCTGCTAACGCTTTGATATTAAATTCCTGGCCTCAAGCTTTGAGAGAGAAAATTTCTGTTGTTTAGATCACTAAGTCAGGGTGCTTTGCTATAGCAGCCCAGTAAATTAACACTGAGGTGAAAAAATGTGTGTGACACAAGGGATTTTCAAGATGATCATGCAAAATGCATATTACGAAAAAAAATAAGCATGGGTTTCAAAAACCTTTGACATCAAAAGAAACATCTCTTAACTCCATTTTCCACAAAGTTTTTAAAGTACCCTCATGACTGATTTTAGTATCTAAGTTTTTCTTTTATTTAAATAGTATTTTATCTTCGATGGTGTAAAATCTATACCAGCTGCATAAGGACAGTGGTCCCAGATTACGGAATCGCAGTTGGCATAACATTCATTGTTTGTTCCAATGAACTAAATTTTCATTTGTTTGATGTCTGCTCCTCTACTGGCCATCTATACAGTTGCAATGTGGTGTTAGTGGCTTACATGGATTATGTTACATTACCAATTCATCAATAAAATAGCACATTTTTCTCGTGTAATACAAATTTTGGGCTGTAAGAACATTGTTACTACAATAGGAGAACCATTAACACATACAATAGCTATGCTTTATTACACCCCTACTCACGTTAGCAACTTTGATTTAATTTAAGTGATGTCCCCATTATAGCAGCAAATTGTATTTTCATTAATACAGTGAGAAAGCCATTAATATGAAAATTTCTTATTCAGAATCACATTAATGAAGTGCTTACCCTATTATCAGTAAGCTGATTTTAACCTAAGTGCTAAGCAATCAGATTCGAAGCATACTACAGCAAAAGGGTCATCATACTTCTTAAGGATGCTCTCATTGGCCATCTTATGGTTTCCTGACATCTTTTACTGTATTATTAACACAAATTTTGGACATTAATTTCAATACCATTATTAGTTTATTTTTGATACTACTCATTTTTTATAATATAACCACACACTTCAACCTCATATTCAGAAACCCCAGTTAAACCAGCATGTCTTCAGGAAACAAACTAGTAGGATATATATTTAAATTTATATTTATAGGTATATTTGAAATGTTTGGTTTTAAGTAACAGAATATAATACCACTATGTCATGCAAATGGATATATATAAGTGTATGTATCTATGTATATGTATATACATATACGAATATGTGTATATTTATGAGTATGTTCATGGGAAGCTAGTTTTGAAATAGGAAAGAAGAGATTTCTGTCAATCTCCAGAAGGAGATCCAAGGCACTGATCATTTTAGCAGCAATGATGAGATCTGCTTGTTCTGTCAGGACTAACAATCTTTGAACCTTCCTTCTGTGTCTATCTACAGCAGGCTGCAAGCTGCAAGTCCTATAGCAAACCATTTGATGAGCTTAGCTTAGGTTCTGTGCCTGGCTGTCTGCTATGCTAGAAAAGAGGATCTGTCTACTTCAGCATCCATCCTAGAAAAGTATACAAAATTGGGGTGGGGGAGATTATCCTCCACCAGTAATCACTGTGCTATTGTTAGTTATAAAATACAGTGCAGTTATAAAATACATGAATAATGTTCTATGTTACAGGAAAATTACAGGCAGTACTTCTACTCACAATTTGTCTGTCCTAAACATCCATCCTCTGGGATCATGATGATGTGAGGTGCTTTGGTCAATAACACGTGAGCAAACCTGGAAAGTGTTCCTTATCTCCATTTATGATTTTAATTATTGGTGCTCAGCTTCCCAACTGCCCTTTCCCTATTGTCCAACCCAAGAAACTTGCATAGGGCAAATAAAGCACAGAATGCATTAATGTAAGGTAAAGGTCTTCACGGAAGGGCAATAGGATGAATTGCTTAAGCCATGAGATTTTTGTGGGTTTTGTTACCACAACACAGTCTGATAAAAGAGCCACTGATGACTGGTAAAAGGAGCACACATATTGTTGAAATGTAAGCTCTGTTGCCTTTTGAATATAAAACTTGTGGAATTTTAGAATCTCTTTGTGTAATAAATTCCTCATTTATCAAATGAGAGAACCAATACAAAAAGCACAGGTATAATGTTATAATATTATCTGAACCCCACAGAGTATGAAGAAAAGAAGGCTGAAATCAGAATTCTAAGAAATGCCAATATGGAAAGGAAGCATAGAAGAAATGATTAAAGAGTATGAAGATCTCCAATTAGAAAGATAAAGTAGGGGAGAGCAGGATGGGCATTTATTGTAATGGTGGACACCTCTGTCCCACAGTACAATTCCTGAGTTTGGCTTCTTCCACTCTGGCTCCTGACAACAGCATTCCTGCAAATTTAGACCCTGAGAGGAAGCAGCAATGGCTCAAGTAATTAGAGATGTGATTGAATTCCATGTGCTAAGCTTTAGCCTGGTCCAACCATGCCCATTGAGCATTGGAAGTAAACCAGTAAATGGAAGCACTTGCTGCTTATATCTCCTCTTTGCCTGTTTTCCTGTCCCTTCTTTGTATCGCCATCTTTCAAGTAAATAAATAAATAAATGCATTTTAAAGTAGGAGGTGATTTCCAGGAATGGAAAAATAATAACATATTCTATGTCCATTAAATGACCACTATGAAATGATGGATGGCTTTATCCATAGCATATAGACTACATATTTGTTCCAAAAGAATATACAGTGGTATATTTCAAATTAAAATATTAAGGAATATAAATACCATTAAACCAATATGTAAGTTGGGAAGGAGAAGAAAAGCATGCAAAAGGAAGATATGAAGCTGAGTGTGGTTAAGAAGAAATTGTTTGAGGGGCCAGGCATTTTACACAGCAGTTAATATGCTGATTGGGAAAACTGCATTCCATTTCAAAGTCCTGGGGTTTGAGTTGCAGCTCTTACTCCAATCCAGCTACATATTAACACACATCCTATGAGGAAACAGTCAATGAAAAATATGTGGGTCCCTGACACCTCTATTGGAAACCACAATAAGTTTTGGGTTCCTAGCTTCAGATTGGCCCAGACCCAGTTATTGTGGCTATTTGGAGAATGAAGCTGCATATACAAAATAACCTCTCTCTCTCTCTCTCCCTCTCTCTCTCTCCTCTTCTTCCTCCTCTTCCTCCTCCTCCTTTGAGTGTGTTTGCCTGTGTGCTTTTGTCTGGGCCTTTCAAATAAACAAATTTAACAAAAACTTCTTTGAGAATCTTGATGGCCATGTTAAAAAGTAAGCCATGTAATAAGAGGAAGCATGTAAACTAAGAGTTAAATTTTTGTGAAATTACTTTCACATACATATTTTCTAAAGGGAACCTGAGTTAACTTAAAGCATGATTCTCTCCTACAGTCATTTTCTCCATATGGCTCTTTCTTTCGTTGTTCTTCAGAAAGTCTATGTGCTAAATCAAATTCAGCATTCTGTGATATCATTTCAGTGGGGAGTACCAGAATCAATTAGATAGTTAGGGATCCAGTTCTTGGCGAATCTAGTAATTTCTTTAATTAAGTATGCTGTAAACTAAAATGTGGTTGACATTAGGATGACTTTTTTAGCATCTCCAGAATAAATCCTAATGTAACTTATTCTGAAAATAATATGTTCATTGGTCATTTCTCAGCCCCCAACATTCATGAAAATATCAAAAACATTTATATTTACAATACTTGGAACCATCATTTTGAGATTTGTTAAAAAATAAATCACTGGGATCTAATTTTTCCCTTGATGCAGAAGGCATGATTTTAATGACACTTTGGTGCCTCTTTCAACCAAAACTTTTACTGTGAGTTCTTTCCCAGTAGGTAATGATCTTGAAACACTTCCTTTTGTGACTCATTTTCTCCCTTTCAAAAATGAGAAAAAAGTCCAGTCTCTGCGTAAAAGATAAAGCACATTCCAGGAGTCCAGACTGCTCAACTCTGAAGACTATAAATTCACGAATAAAGAATGGTGTTAGATCACCCATATCTTCCTATCCCTCATGTCCTTTGAAAGAGAGAGAAAATTTATAACAACTTGAGATTGTCCATTGCTTTCCCCTGCAAACTATAACTTCTTTTTTTGCCTACATTTTAAGCAATCTCTTCCTTATCTTAAAGGATTTCATTCTGAATGAAAGTCTTCTAAGTTCATATGTGAGGGGCTATATTACCCTGAATTCCGAGTGCTGCAACAACATAATTTACAAATGTAAAAAATAAATTAATCACTCCTCTATCCTACAGAGCCTCTAAAAATGAGGTAAAAATATGAGCCTCTGTGTATGTATTCCCAGCTTATATGAACATTCTCTCATCTTTTTTATCATGTGGACACACATTGCACGCTATAGAATGCAGCTGATTTAACCAACCTATTATATACACATGGTGTTTTCAACACAGGCACTGTTAAGAAGGCAGTGTTTCAAGTTGGAACCTTGCCTGAGATTAGCCCCATGTCAGGGCCAATCACCATGGTAAGTTTTGGGAGTTTTCTGCTAATCACTAAATGAAAAGGTCATGTCAAACTCTGAGAGCCCAGAATTTTCTCTTTTCTTTTAGGGGATCCTTGTGTCACCTGAGCCCAAGGAATAATGATAGACACAAACAACAGATCAGGACTGTTCTGTTCAGAAAGAATGAGTGTGAATCAACATTCTGTTCAGTACATTCTAAACTATCACAGGCCATTCTCTCCTTCTTGCTCTCTGGCCCACCTCCAAAAATATTTTTAATGAGACTTTCATTGAATTTCAAATCAATGTGCCAACCAAAACAGAGAGCGGTGAACAACAACAACAAATGTAATGCAATTACAAAGTGGAAAGTATAACGGTCATTGGTTGTTAAAGTAGATTTTATTATGATGTTTATTTATTTTTAAGGCAGCACAAGATATGGTATTTGTTTTATTTTGAAATTACAGTAAAATATTAACAAAGTGTTGGGAGTTAGGAAGCAATTTATTGGCTAATGTTCTATTGCCCAAAAGGATTATCTTTTCCTATGGGCAATATGTTCCTGTCTAATGCATTTTCTTCTGCCTCTTTCCAGCTCCATTATTATCCCACTGTGAATGCTACTCATCTAAGGTTGAAACTATTATTCCTGAGAACAAACATTCAAATCTCTGCTTATTTCAGGCATTAATATCTTTGGGCATTCTGACTCCTCTGGGATTTTCATTCCAGCCTCCTAAAATTGGGAATTCAGCTGCCCCTGATCCTTTTGGTCTGATAGCATGTAATTACCAGCAGAACTAGTTACTGGGAACAAGTTATGGTTCACAAGCTATTAAACTTCAGGATGAGTTTCTTGACAGTTTCTAGATCTATGAGAGGAAAGTTTGCTTAACTTTACTATAACTTTTCTGTCATTGTCCTTCTTTAAAAAAAATTGAATTGTATTACTCTAGAAAATTTTATTGGATGATTTCATAAATATGCAAGTTGCCTTTCTCATTTAACTGAATAACTTCATTATTACAGAGGTCAAGCTGCAGAACTACAGAAGAACAGAGAATAATGGAATAAGGCTTGTTGGATAGAAGAAAATAAATGCATATTTAGTTCCAGGATTGTAAATTGTTTATTAGGGTATGTGTGATTATGTATTTGGGTACGTAGACTTACATAAGTAGGCATTTTCCTTTAGGGACATTGCTTACTTCTGTGTGGACTAACTTCCTAACTTCCACATTTTAGCTATGCTGTTTTCCCGTTTTTTTGTTAACCACAAAACTCACTCTTCAAGCTATAAGACATCTGTACCATGGTACATTTCTAATTCCACGCTTCAAATATTTTGGTTACATACATTCAGATGGAATTGTATTCAAAGACAAGGAAGAATTTGAATACAAAATGCTTGTTTAAGAGGCAGCTATTATGGCATAGTAGGTTAAGTCACAGCTGCATCAGGCCAGCCGCATCCCACATCTGAGTGCCTAGGACTGAGACACACCTCCACTTCCCATCCAGCTTCCTGCTAATACCACCTGGGAGGCAGCAGATAATGTCCCAAGTATTTGAGTTCCTACCCCTGTGTGGAAATCCTGGATAGAGTTCTATTCTCTTGGCTTCTGCTATTCCAAGAATTTGTAAAGTGAAGCATCAATTGTGAGATCACTTTGTATCCCTCCCCTCCTCCTTGTCACTTTGCCTTTCAAATAAATAAAAATAAATAAATAACCTTTATAAAAAGGCTGTTTGGAAGTGATCTCAGGATCTCAGCAGAATAAGAAAGTGAGATAGAGGAGAATCTGGAATAGGGTAAGTTTGAGAGCTGTCTATCGCTGTTTTTGCTGGCGAATCCCTTGAGATCATATAGAAATCCCTCTGTCATCCTGCTCCAATCCAAGGGTTAGAAAGCTGAGCTATCTGTCCTCTTACTCCAAAGTGTCATCTTTGGTTTAACATTGTTTTCATGGTGTCATTAACTCCCTAATTCTTCAGGCTCAGTGTATATGTGTGCTGAGAATTTCAGAGAAAGAAAGAGACAGGGGAGAGGGAGAGGGAAAAGGAGAAAGAGAGGGAGAGGGAGAAGTAGAGAGAGGGAGAGGGAGAAAGAGAACACGAACAATCTGCCAGTCCTTGCTGCAAAAATACAGCACTGTGCAATGATAGAGTGAAAACCAAGGAAAATGGATGGGGCCATAGAAACAATTCACTGCAGTTACCAATATTGGGATTCACTTTCAATAGCTCTCTCTTAAATTTTGGAAATAAAATATAAAGTATCAAATAACAATCAGCCCTATGATCAATAATTATTAAAGATTCTTAGGAGAATATATTGACTTAGCTCAACAATGGCAATACTAAGGTGGCAGTTTATTTTAAAATTCCTGATAAGCACACATGGATTTCTGTGCTCATACCCTAAAGGTTGTCATTCTCATATTTTAGTAAAAGAGCCTTATTCTCACATTTCTTTGAGCTCAGTATGAGACGTTTTCCTAATCAGCCTGAAAGCTCTTCTCACTAAGGGGTGAGGGAACTTTTTTTGGCCAAGGGCCATTTAGATATTTATAACATCATTTACGAGCCATACAATATTATCAACTTAAAAATTAGCCTGCTATAGACTTACTGAACTTTGAGTTCTGCCTGTGGTTGCCTTGGCAGGGCCAGACTAAATGACTAAATGATTTTATGTATCTTAAAGGGCTGGAAGACCAAATGTTCCCCACTCTTGCAAGTCTAGGGCACAACTACTGCAACAGGTATGTATCTTTTATTCTCAAGTACTGGAAGATACAACTTGAACTGGCCCAAGAATTGAGGATCTCTTTTTTTGATTTAGGAAACCAAAATGTGCTGAAAAAGATCTTTTTTGAAGACTATCAACCAGAATCTGCTTTTATCAATCCTTCAATTTTGCTACCCAATGAACTGGTTCTCTTATCAGATGAATTGATCTCTTAAAACACCAGGAAGATTACCAAGAGCTCCAGACATTATGCTTATAAAACCCATTAATCAGAACAAAACAAACTTTGTTCCTACCTATAGTTCAAATAAAATCTTGGTCCTATGTTTTAGAAGTCCATCTCAATACCTGGATTCCCCTGAACTTTCTCTGGGAGACAGGATGATTTGACTGTCCGGACTAGAGTCACAAGGCTACACTGGAAGCGACTGAGTGTGTGGATAGTGGGGCTGGCTCTAGCCACTCTAGTGAGGTAGAGTATAGTCATTCTAGAAGCTCATGCACTGAGAGGCAGCAGAGGTCTGTTTTAGCTGTATTTCCTGCCATCTGACTATCCATATGAAAATCAAAGAACTGTTACTAAAAGAAGGCAACACTGGTTCGGATTAGTGTGTTCATAAATGTATTTCTTTGCCAGAACATCTTCTACTTATCTTACACCTGCTTTGACTGCATTCCTCCTCTTGCTTTCCTGTCTTTATTAATACTTATATAGATGCTGCTTGACTTATGATGGGTCATGCCCTGATCAACCCACTTCAAGCTGATAACACTGTTAAGCCGAGAATGTGTGTCATACATCTAACCAACTGAACATAACTTCACAGCACAGTATACTACAGAGTATATGCCATCAGTTGTTCCCTCTGGAAAATCAATACAGCTTGCTGGTACTGCCCAACACAAGAGAGAATAGCGTACCATTAGCCAAAGGAAAAACCAAAATTCAGTACTCCAACTATGATCTGCACTGAATGGGTATCAATTTTACATTACTGTAAATTTAAAAAGTTGAAGACTATTTGTGGCTCTAATGAAATATACTACATTTCATTTTCAAAGTCCACTGAAGATAAACTCTGGCTTCTCAGTTTCTCTCATCCTCACTGTAGAAATAATCCTCACATACAAACCTCTCAGAGGATTCCCTAGCCTATGATTGGAATTCATACCCAAATTGGAAGAACTCTTTGGGATGCTTCAAAATATGTAATTTTGTATATATAAAGTGATTCACAGGGACCAGAATTCTAGCATAGCAGATTAAGCTGCCTGTATCCCATAAAAACACCTGTTCAAGTCACAGATACTCTACTTTCAAACCAGGTCCTTGATAATGTGTTTGGGAAAATAACAGAAGAAGGCCAAAGTCCTTAAGTTCCTGAATATATAGAAGACATGGATGGAGTTCCAGGCTCCCAGTTTTGACCTGGTCCAGCCCTGGCCACTGCAGCCATTTTGGAGTAAACCAGCAGATGGAAGATCTCTCTCTCTCTCTCTCTCTCTCTCTCTCTTGTTCTACCTTTCAAATGAATAAGAAAATCTTTTATTAAAAATTATTGACAGCCCTATAATTAAGGGGTATCTAATTTAAAACTACAAAAAGCTACCTACTCATGTGTGCATTACTTCTACTCTTATAGTTAAATCAAAATTTAGAAATTCTTAGTGTTTCCAGCAAGTGCTCATTAAATTCCATCTTACTACTTCTCCTAATTCTACAAGATTGCTTTTCTTTCATCTTTACTTTGCATCTCACTTCCTGTACATCACATCTTGGCTGGACATTGGTCCAATTTCTTTGTTTTCTAAAGTATCACTGAGGAAACAGTGAACTTTTCTTAGGTATGTGTAAGAGGTTCTAAGACTTCAAAACACTTTATAATCTTCTGAAGAGTTTGTTAAATATGGATTATATAGTCCTCATAGTTCTTGACACTAGAGTTCTGCAGAGGCTCCTAAGAATTGGCATGTCTAATAAGGCCTTGCATAGAATATCAGAATATAACACTTTTGAGAACATTTTGTAATAGAGTAATAAGGCAGGCTCCAGGGAAGACTGCCTTAGCATGCAAAAATTGAAAACTTAAACAAGCATTCCTATTTTCTTTAATTCTCATTTGAGATACAGAGAGAGGCAAAAAGAGACAGAAAGTGAGATAGCATTCTCATCAGCTTGTTCGCTCTCTGAATGCTTGCAAAGCCAGCAGGCAGGAACTCTGCCTAGATTTCTGATATGGTTGGCAGGAACCCAACTACTGAAGCTACCATTGGTGCTTATTAGGGTTTGTACTAGCAGGACACTGAAGTCAGGAGCCAGAGCTGGGTATCTTGGAATCAAAACAGGCATCCTGATTTGGGACATAGGACTCTTAACCACTAGCCAAGTCCAAATCTGGTCCCTATCTACTGTCTTTAAATATATTTAGTTATTTTTATTTATTTGACAGGTAGTATGACAGAGAAAGCCAGAGAGAGATCTTTCATCTGCTGTTTCACTCCTCAAACGTCCTTAAGAGCCAGGGCTGATCCAGGCCAAAGCCAGGAGCCAGGAACTGCATCTGGGTGCCCTACATGATTGGCAAGGATTCAAGTAGTCGAGCCATCATCTGATGCCTCCCAGGGTATGCGTTAACAGGAAGCTGGGTGGGAGTGGAGGCAGAACTCAATTTTAGGCACTCTAACATATTCTGAAGCACATATCCTGAGTAGCTTAACCCTCTGTACTGCAATGCCTATTTTAAAAGACCTTTTCCACCTTCAGGAATGCAGTCACAGTGCATGTCTAGAGCAGGTCTCCTTTTTTATTCTCTTTTTTCCTGGTTACCACACTCCCTTCTCAAGGACTCATTTGGGATACTCAAAACCACTCATAGTTTATTATACAGAACACTTGAGTTACTGCTGCCTGTTTGCTTCAAATCTAGTCTGTCCTAGCCATACCTACGGGCTATTTATTTCTCTGAAGTGCTTTTCTAAATGAAGACAGTTCTCTCACATGTACATATTTCTACTGCTGGCTCTTAAACTAACAGTATTTCTCTCTATTGAATTTTGTTTCCAGTATGATGAGCCTGAATCTTTTTTGTGTGTCTTTGTAGCTAAAGTTTAGAAATATTTTACATCATGTAACACTTACTGTATGGACGTGATTACATTCAGTATTGACTGAATGAAGGTATACATGAATTTTTTATGCCACTTCTTAGATTAATACTGTAGTGTACCACCTTTCTGAAGTGTAAAACAGAACACTGAAATATCAAGGCTAACTGGTAGGTAGGGTTGTGCTGTGTTTAAACCTTTGTTCCTTAGCTAGACTGCCTTGTTTCAAATCAAGTTCTGCAACTTGAACTCAAGAATCTTATGCAATCACTATGGATCTGTTTATTTCCCTACACAACACAGATATTGTGCAATTTTTACCATAAGGCTGTTGTATGGTTAAGTAATATCACACATGTAAAACCCTTAAATGATTGGAAAGAATATCATGAAGACTCATTAAATATCAATTTCTCTTATTATGAGGAACATGTATGTTCAGCAAGTATCATCCTCTTGATTCTACTGAATCATTCAGTTATATCATCGGCAGGAGAATTTTTGCTTTGGAATAAAAAGTATAGTCCCACATTTAAGTAGAAATCTCTAAGAATATGAAGACCTACTGTTACACATTTAGACTGGGTATTCAGAAACATTGTAAATTATAGCATTATAGGTCATCATAGAGGAATGGTTTTCATTGTTTTTGTTGTTAAGAAACATCTTTAAACAAAGTATATCAGAAGATAATTTAAAGTGGTTTCAAGAGACCTTGGACACAACAAGTATACACATGTCTGTGTGATAGATTTTGCTTCTTTTCTTTTCCTTATCCCATGAATTTTCTTTCTCGCCACACATATACACATACAAAAATATATGTTCAAGCTATTTTGTTGTCCTCTATTAAGATAATAACCAATATTAACTATTTCCATGTGATAGGAAATAGAGATCCAAAGGCCTTATTCCAAAGAAGCTGAAGTTCCACTAATATAGGATTTAAGCAGTTCAGTACAAAGTTGTATGAAGTCTTTTATACCAGTGACCCTTTTTTGATATGTCAAATAACTACGAAAGCACTTGATTCTTGCCAATTCTATAGTAAGTGAAGCAAAAACCAATAATTGCTTATCATTTAGAATTTCTGGATGCTTTCATTCCACTTATGCATGCTGTGGCAAATTAAGTAAACCATTTTCTTTGTCAAAAAGTGTAGCAATTTATAAAAATCTTTAGTAAGGTCAAGACTGTTTTGTTCATGATAGTGGTGGTCCTATAGCATTATTCAGATTTTTTAAAAAAATATTCTTTTAGAATTTATGATCATTAGAACCAGAAGCATATTAGCGGCTGATAAATATTTGTGGTTTCCAAAGATGGAGACGTGCTCAAAGCAAAGAATTGAGGCAAACTGTCTGTATGTTTCTTCCTGTCCTATTCATTCCCTACTTCCTAGCCAACTCTAACTGCAGTCCTGCAGGGGAGCCCCTGACTGAGGCAGCTGGTTCAGATGTCTGGAAATCATGCTGGCTCCCTTTAGTCCCGTTTTCTTTCAGCAGATGTAGTAATGCCACTGGTGATCTCTGGGGAATTTTCCTTCCTGCTCTTCACCCTCATTGCTCCTGCCATCTGGTCCATTTCTGTTCTGCTTCCATTCAGCAGATGAGCTCCCACAGCCCCTGCCCACACTGACCTGAATGAATTTCCAGTGGTACGGCATACTCAGGAGTCTGGACAGGTATCTGGGAAGACAACTGGACCATTCCAAAGCCTTGAATCCTACAGAGAAAAAACTGAGATTTTTATCTTTTCAAAGCAAAATACTTGTGCTTATGCTTCTTCATAAACACAAATTCTTTCTTTCTTTTACTTTGGCTCCATGAACTCAATATGAAAATAAAACCATTATTTGCTGCCTAAGGAAAGTCATTTTTACAGGAACCTAATTTCTGCTTTTCTCTAGACTAAACACAGTATCCTGTAACACTGAAATTTTCACAGCACTTCACATCTCTGGAGTTGACATTTATGTATACCTGCTCATAATTTGAATTACATACTGTTAACTTATGTTTTATATATGTTTGTGTACACTGTGTGAATTCTTTAATGCACTTCTTATAAGGAAATCTAAGATAAATTTGATCTTAAATTGGACATTAGTTTTACTGAGAAATATGGGTAAGCTATAAAATAACCATCACAGTGTGAACCACATTTTTTCATTCCTAAATTGTGAGATGCCGATTATGAAGTATAATAGAATTACAAAGAATGAAGATTCAGTTTCAGTTCTGGGAGAGAGTAAAGATGCAAGAGTGAACAAAGTGGATCAACAGTGCAGTTGTGCTTTGAGCTAAACTACCTGTGTCAATACTAAATTCCACAAGAACATTATTCTAGATACCATAGTCTGAAATAATGATTAAACTTTAAAAACACGCCATACTCAAGCATCTAAGAAGACAAGCAATAGATTAATTCGTAAGTGCTTATTCAAATTCTAGATAAAGTTACATTTTGGTGTTTAATTCTTTCTTCAAAAATGAATGTTTTTGGAAAGAAGAATTTTACATCTCCATGCTAACATATCAATCCAATTTGTACATGTATGTATGTGAACTTATTTAAAGTAGAATCCTTTGAAATGTCTGCTGACCTTTAGGGACTTGTCCTGATGGGGTGAGTAGATAATAAGAACATTAGGACCAGGACTCTCCTTTCTGCATGATCAGGATTCCTTTGTTCAGATCCCTTTAATGGAAGCTCCCTGAACTCTGGAACCAATCGCACTCATATTGTAACCTTTTTCATTAAAATTTGGATAAAAATCATCTGAGGGAGTCCCACAGTATAAAGAACAATTGAAAGACAATGAACTTTGGGGTCATATTAGGATTCTTACATCACTGTACTGACAGGATACAGTTTGTTTAAAATAAATGTGAAGAAGTTACAGAAATATAGAGCTAGAAATTACAAAACAGTTAGTATTCACCAATAGAAATTTTCTTATTTTGTTAATAAATCGTCTTTTTAACTCAAAATATTTTTCAGTTCGTATAGTTTCTCACAAAAGAGCATAAATCGCATAATAATCTGTTAGAATCTGTTACTTTTTTATGTATTACTTAAAAATATTATTCTGCATTAAGAATATTGAATTGTCCTTTTTCTTCAAATGTGAACACGACAGAATCACTGAATTATAGGGTTACAGGAATCTTAAATCTCATTAAATCTGACCTCATTTTACCATTTTTAAGGTAAGTATAATATCAAATAGAAAACTCTGACATCATTTTGCAGTAAATTATATTTACAGAAAATACTTCAAAAACTAGAAGAAAATGAGTTTCAGTTGTTTTAACATATTAAAATTATAACATTAATAATAAATAAGTATAAATTGCCTATACTACATTAATGACTCAATCAGATATTTCCCCTGATGCAATTGTCATATGTGTGTTGATTTACAAATGAAAAATTAAAATATTTGAAGGACTGCAGGGATATGAACTGAAGCTGCAGAAGAGGGGTTATGTCAGGAAAAACAAAGTATTTTTTCTGAAACTGGAATGAAACATGAAAGGTTAGGTGCAAGTACAGAGACAAAGTTGAGACAAAGATGAAGGCTGAAGCAATGAACACAACCTTCTCAGTTATACAGTGAGTGGGCTCATCTATAGAGAAGGGCCAGGAGCATTTAGAACCTAGAGGAAATGAAGAAGGCCTCAAAAACCAGGGGTTGGACATATGCTGAGAAGGTAGCAAGAATACATAAAAGGACTGCTTAGCAGTAGGAAGAAACAACATGCATTTTATTTTCATATAAGAACACTGGCTTTGTATTTGCTAACTTTGATTTTTGTCCTGATGATCTTCCGGAAAAACTGATCTTTGGTAGTTATCTTTTCAGAGAATATATTGTACTGCATGTATTTAGGTTATACCTCCTGATGCTATGGGATTGTGTGGTATACTAAACACAATCAACATACAAATATTAAAAACTGTACTCAAAGAAAACAAACATATCCATCATTTCACAGCTGCCCATTTTTTCCCTTTTGTGGCAAGAATAACTGAAATCTGCTCATTTAACAAGGATCTAAAATACAGTACAATTTTATTATCTGGATCTCTAATATTTTGCATGAGATCTGTAGATGTATTCAGCCTATATACCTGTGACATTGTATTCTCACTGTATTCTCATTGTATATATCTTCATTTCCTCTGCATACTCTACACTTAGCCATGGGACCTGTTCTCTCTTGCTCTTTGGATATATGAATTTTATTTTTTAGAGTCTGTATATAAGGGAGATTATGAAATTTTTTCTTGCTGTGTCTGGCTCATTTCATTCAGTATAATGTTCACTTTATGGGAAATTATGTCATTCTTTTTCATAAGTGAATCATATTCCATAGTATATATGGACCAAAGTTTTCTTTATCTTTCTATTAGTAGACAAAAGATTGGTTCTAAATGTTGGCTATTGTAAACAATGCTGCTATGAACATAGGAATGTAGCTATTTTTAGGAGTTGATGAACTCATTTTCTTTAAGTTTATGACTAGAAGAGGATTTTCTGGGTCATATGATAATTCTTTTTTTAAATTTCCTTGGAAACCTTCATATTCTTTTCTGTGGTGGTTACTAACATCTACTATCTTTCTATTGAGGTTGTTGACTTTGTATAAGGAAAATGATGCTGCAATTATAAGAACAAGGTATGTTTATTACTAGCATTTACAAAGGAAAAATCTTAACATATTATTCCCATTGTATAAAAAATGAGTATTAAATATATCCTTTATGGTAACACTGTACCTCTGTCAATTTCATTGAAATAGTCACAGAATTGAAAATTTTGGATTTAATGTGTTCCACTTTCTTGATTTATCTTATTTCTGTTAATAACATTGTTGCTCAGATACATTCAACTCATTTTTACTATGGCTTCAAGACAAATGAAAAGAAAAAACTCTTAGAAAGCCAGTGTTTTCCTCATCTCAGATCATCATGATGAAAGAACATATGCAGAAAATAGGCAGCAGCAAAGCCAGGAACTCTAGTCCACCCCCACAGAGCAAACAAAGAGCTGAATGAATGGGAGGGTGACAACAGAAAAGAAGTCATCTTGCTATTAACAAGTCATCTTCTGTATATTTAGGTTTGTGCATTGTTTCATTTATGTATTGGGTACTCAAAAAGAAGAGAAAGAAAATGTTAAGCCACTAAAAATGGCTTTATATTTTAAACTTACACTACATTGCCAAACCCAAAAAGCAGAATACTACTCATTTTTTATGTGTTGGTCACAAAAAAATGGATGCAAATGTGTGCCTTAAGTTTTCTGAAGCATAAACAGGACATGTGAAAAGAAGAAAGACTTTCTATATGTCTGACTTACATTATGGCAGAATGAGTATTTAAAAAGCAAACAGAAATATAACATGAAAAATATCCAAGATATCATGTAAATAAAGTCAAAGGAATTTACTTATAAAAATGGTGTTTCCTACAAATTGGTTTTAGAATGTATGAATGGTCTTCCAAACACTCAGGGAAACCTTGCATTATAGAAAAACAGTACAGAAAAGCTATTTTGCACCAAAATAAACATCTTTTAATTGTACTCTTTCCATGAATTTTTAACAGTTCCATCGTATTAGCTGCTGAACTGTTAGTGAAAGAAAGAAAGTGATCAAACAATGTTCATAGTGAACACTGACACAGAAATCAAAATAGTTCAAAAAGTTCAAGTAAAATACTGCCACGGATTATCATTATTACTTGCTAAACAGAAAGAGATAAAAATGTGGGGTCTATGGCTTACTGTTTTTCAACTTGTAAGGATAAACCATCAAACCTATAGAAATTCCATCCACAAAACTCTAAGTGACCATGGAGACAAGACACGCGTGAAAACACTTTATCTACTTTTTTCCACCTTAAGTGAATATACTGTTTTAGATCCTTAGGTTATTATCTATTCAAATGTCACTATTTATTTTGACTCGGTTTATCTCTTCTACTTTGTAATATTCTTCTCCATTTTTCTCTTCTGAATGTGCCTGTGTGGAGATTTCATATAAATGAAATATAATTTATGCTTTGCATCTGACTCTGTCACTTAACATAATGTTGCACAATTTCTTCATGTTTAGGCCTGTGTCAAGATTTTGTTTCTGTGGATGAATAACACACTGCTGTATGGATGTACCAAATCATCTTTGTACATTCATTTATTTATATAAAGAGCACAGGTTTTATGTATGTCATTTATATAGATTTAAGAACATAATGATACTTCCCATCCTCCCTCCTCCTCCTTTTCTTATTTTTCTTATAATTTTTGCAATTACATAACTTTCAATTAACCACAAGTTTAATTCACCAATAAATAAAGAACTCCTAGTGTTTTAGGAGTTCTCTCTGCTCCTCCTGGCTGGATGATAAGCTATTTTCCGTTCAATACAATCGTTGGTATTGGTCTACCTTTCACATTCTAGTAGTTCTTTTTTTTTTTTTTTTTTTTGACAGGCAGAGTGGATAGTGAGAGAGAGAGAGAGACAGAGAGAAAGGTCTTCCTTTTGCCGTTGGTTCACCCTCCAATGGCCGCCGCGGCTGGCGCGCTGCGGCCGGCGCACCGCGCTGATCCGATGGCAGGAGCCAGGAGCCAGGTGCTTTTCCTGGTCTCCCCATGGGGTGCAGGGCCCAAGCACCTGGGCCATCCTCCACTGCACTCCCTGGCCACAGCAGAGGGCTGGCCTGGAAGAGGGGCAACCGGGACAGAATCCGGCGCCCCGACCGGGACTAGAACCCGGTGTGCCGGCGCCGCAAGGCGGAGGATTAGCCTAGTGAGCCACGGCGCCGGCCACATTCTAGTAGTTCTTAACCACAGCATATGTAAAGCGAGTCCTGAGATGTATCTCAAACTATGTGTAGTTCCCTTCTTTTTCATATTTCCCTCAGCAAATTTTTGCAACCCAAGTTCATAAGGAACTGCTTTTGCTACTGAAAGAAATCACCAGATTCCTTCTAGAATCTCTCTCTCTGCCCTGTGACCTAGAAACTACAGTGTTTTATAGGGCAACAGGAGTAGAGGCTATCTCAATTCTTTTTCTTCTCACAATGATTATAAACCTGTAGCCTTTGGTAATTCAGATAGGAGAAATGAAAAGAGATTGAAACAAAATGAGTGTGAAAGATGACCTGAGAATATCAGAAATCATAAATACCAAGAAATTTATCTCTACTACTTTTTTTTAGTTTCTTTTCAATTTTTTAAACTTAAGTTTACATGATGTAGAACATGGATACTCTAAAGAATATCAAACCATATGCAATTTTAAACATAAAGGTAAATCATCATCTCAACAATTATAAATAATTATCTTAATTATTTTATGTCTGTTATTATGAGTTTAGCTTGAGATGTCCAATGGACTAGGATTACTACATGTTTGTATAAAATCATACAAAGGTTAAAAAATGCATTGGAAAAATATACTGCTTCCATTTCAACAGCGAGCTGTTCCTATGGGGGAAATGAAGAGACAGAGCAACAGTAAAATAGAGATATGCCCCGAAGTAATTGAATGACCAGTTAACTCCTAATACAACACTAGAATCTGAGCACTGACTGAGAACTTAATAACAACACACCTTCATGAGCTTCAGTGAGTCACAGCCTGAGTTGGTCTTCATTTTTTTCAGGATGATTTAGGTCCTGAGTTCAGAGTCCAGATGATCTCATAGAACCATTAGTTTTAAAATACTGTCATTTTAGCTCACTTTTATTAATAAATAACAAAATAAACCACAGTTGTTAGAGGCTGGTAAAGCATGAAGAAATTTTTTAAAAACTAAAAAATTATTGTGGTGTTCCGGAGAGAGAGAACTTTTGATTGCTTTCTCTGCTCTAACACGTATTCTTTCTTGCATTGATTGGAAATAATTGGCAAATGCATCTCTGTCAGATTTATTGATCATTTTGAAGACAACTCAACTAGGTTTATATGTGGTTATAATCATGTGGGAACAACGATCTTGTGGAATATATCACTTTTCTACCACTACACAGCATGCAAAGTTTCAGCGTTCAATTCTCCTTGCTTTATCCTCAATAATTTCAATAAAGGCAAAAAGTTAATGCTGTGTCCTTCACTTGTGTCAGCAACCATTTTTCACTCTCTAACTGTTGGCAAAATTTGTACTGATCTTTGTTTCTTATAAATTACTTACTATAAATATTGTTATTCTTACTATAAGCAAATTATTACTTTTCTTCTGAATTTTCTTGGCTCCCAGCAGTCACTGAGTCTCATATTTACATGTCAGGAATATTCTACTCTTCGAAAGAAACACATTCTATTATTGAGCAGCCTTTATGCATCGGAATTTGCTGCATTTGTTGCTTTTTCTTTCTTTTTAAGACAACTATTCTCCTGAGAATTTGTTGACTTCAATTTCTGCATAGCATTTAATAGGTTTGACTTTTCCACCCAGGTGATTTTCCGGCATCTCCATCTCTCCTTTTCTTTAAGAGTAAGTTCTGCAAAATTGTTAGTAACATAAAATGTCAAATCTAAAATATAATCTCAATTGACGTTTTCCTGGAGGAAAAAGAAAACTACATCTAGATGCCTGAAGAAGGCTCTCTTACAGAGACTGGAGACAAATGAGATGCATATATGATATGACTTTCCTATTAATTTTTGTTTTTCATTTATTATACCTACAGTATCTTTTTCATATTACCTTAAATGTATATGATGTAGCTGAAGTATAGAAGAGGGAATTTAATAAGGGTTTTTAACCAACTGCCAGAGTTTGTATCCAGTAACATTTATGTAAAAGTTATGTGACCCTGGGTGATTTCTTGAGATTTTCCTTATTATTAAATAGCAAAGTTATGTAAGTTATTTTGGAAAGTAATTGACATATAATACATGACCCATAACTGTGATACCTTGATCATTATACTTTTTATGCCATTTGAGGGTTTGTTAGGTCATTGTTTAACATTTTTGAGATGCACATTAATTCATAATTGTATCACATACTTTATGTTGTCTCACTCTATTTGATATACTTTATATTGCAAAGAAAACATACTCATGTGAGTTTACTAGAACAACGGGAAAGGAATGTGAATTAACATTTATTGCCTATATTCTGCCAGTAAAATACTCTATCTGTTTATATATTCACTCATTCAATTTGGCTATAAGTCTCTAAGTAGGACTAAAGATGGCTAAAAACACACAGCTTTTTAACTCAAACCATATCCCAATTAAATGAATACCCAAATCAAAAACTTTTCTCTATAACATTCCTTCAATGTTTCTTTTCTCTTCTGTAATCTAGTCTATATTCTCACTTGAACTTATGTGTTGATAAGAAGAGAATCAAGAATTGAGACTTGGAAACCACAGAGACTTGTTTTTGGGTAATGTGGTGATGAGACATCTAGTTATTCAGAGGACTATAAAGAAGGTGATGTGGGTTTAGTGTTAGGTTCCTAGATCTCAGCAAAGGCAGGAAAACAAGATGGAAGCATGGTTGTTAACCCTAAGGTATGAGGCAGGGGTTTGATTACCTGGCAATGGGACAAAAATTCAAGCTCTGTATGCAAAGTAAGAGGCTGGAATAGAGTTAGTAGAATCATTTCTTGGCACACTGATTTGGAAAATGTTTCTAAATGGATCAAAGTTGAAATTTTAGTTAAACATTAAATGATTCTTATCTGCAAAAGTTAGGTAATGTTTCTCAAAATATAGTTTATTAATACTAGTACTTGAATACTTTTATTAAAAAAGTGTACTATTGTGAAATGATTTACAAGAGTATAGTTTATGCCCATTCCTATAACAAATGCACTCTGAAATCTAGAAGTAGATAAATCTATTAACTTTACTTAATCAAGTGCTTCCCCAAACTATTTGATAACATCCTTTAAAATTTTATATATAAATCCTACAAAACATTCTTTGATACATGCTATTTTGTAAAGGTATATCCCAAAATCTATGTGCTTGTGTGAAGCAAAATATTGAAGGGACATAGCAGCTTGTAAATACAGAATTCCTAAACAGGTATCTGATTTCAAATAAGGCAAAGTAAGAGCCAGGGAAAAAAAGTACAAGTAAAATAAAAGAGTCAACAAAAGTGATAGAAAACAAATAAAAAGATGAGTAAGAACTTATTGAATACATGCATTTCACTGAAACTTCTGAACATGTGTAAAACAAGTAAATGAAAGGGCAGCATCTATTTTATCAGAGCAATTTTTTGTTAAACAAGCAAAAATAAAACAAGTACTGGAAGATGGGAAAATGAACCCATTAGAAAAATTGGGAATGAAACAGAATTTGTACTGCAAACAGAAATCATAGCAATTATGATCATCTCTATTATGGAGACAAAAGAAAGATATGATTAAATACATCACTGAAGAATTCAAATTACCAAACATTTATATATAGTTATTATATGGTAGGGGCTACTCTAAGTACTTCACAAATGATTCAATTCATCTTCTAGCAATCTTACAAGACAGGCAATATTATCGTCAGTATTTTGCAAAAGAGAAAGATAATTGGTAGCTTTGAGAAGGGGGGGAATATTATCAAGGACAGGGATTAAATCTTATGAACAACTTTTTATTTATTTGAGAAATGAGAGGTCCCTTTGAAGAAACCATAAAAAACACCAACATCTATTAAAGTGATGGTGTTTGATTCCTGGTGTTTTTAAAACCATTAAAAACCTAAATTTTAAATGAAAAATATATTTAATCCATTTGTTGAAAAGAGCTCATAGTTTCCATTTTGCAATAATTATACGCACAGAACTAAATAAACCATCATATCTTTATATTTGATAGTATGGTGCCTTTCAAATGTTATTATGTTATATAAGATGCTCACATTAAGAAGATTTTGTGATATCATTGGAGTCCTATCAGGAACCGAGTGCATGCTTTCTGATCTGAATATACTCCTGGCCCTCATTCCATAGTTTGGCTCCCCTGTGAGAAAATGCATACATCAATTTTGGAAGCTACTATGAGATTTTTTAAGCCAGTTAACCTGTAGCTTTTCTGGAACACGCATCTCTTCATTCTATCCATCACTTCAACTTTCATGATGCTTATGTTTTCTAAACTCTAAGTTTCAAAAATAACACAAAATAAATGTTTCTATCTTTAACACACCTATTATTGTAAACAAATTATTCAAGTTTTTCTATTACAATCTCCCTATTTGTGGAATTTTACTCATTTTCTCTAAAAATTGCTGCCTAAAAATGCTTTATTTTTGGCAAGTTTGCGTTGTTTTTAATGTATCTGTTAACAAATATAGCCAACATTCAAATGGTTACTCCATATAGAAAATACATGAAGTTGCTGAAAAGAACTATCTTGAAATGTTCAGCCTGTTTTCTTTACATATTCCCTCAGTATTGGCCAAAAATAGGGAATTCACATAAAATAGTTCACGTGAGTTCACATGTAAGGAGTTTCTCACCACCATTCTTAAAACCCCATAGACTTGGGACAAATGAGGGTGTTGCTTGTAGAAGGAAGAGGAGGAGAGTCAGTTTGTACCTCTTAATGTTTATTTTATAACTATACCCTTAACAACAGAATTTCAGATTATTGATCGGCATTGTCTGATTCCATTTCACTGAGTCTCCAGGGAGTTGAAATTGCAGACTGAGATAAACTAAAAGTACCAAGTTCATCATGCTTAAAACTGCTTTTTCAGAGTATTGCTTTCTCTCAGCCACTTCAGTGCTGTTCCTCTTCCACTGATAGGTAGTAATTGCAAAATGGATGGGAGAAAAGAAGAAAAAAAGAGGCCGTTTTGCTCTAATGTGGTATAGTCTGTGATATGTGTCTGAAAGATTTATGTCCTGATTAAAGAAGTTTTGATTGAATTCTGTGATAGAAAATTGTTTTGGTCATTGGCACATGTGCCACACAGTCTTTGATCCAAAATCCGTTTCACTGATTGCTCTGAGGAAATTAACAGGAAGATGTAGGAATGCAAAATACTGTTAAGCAGAAAAAAGGTTAAATATGTTCTATAATATAAAGCATGCATAATGATTTAGTGACCAATAACTCATGGTGAAGAAGAATATTCCAAATTACCATTTTTTAGATCACATTTCATTCACTCATTTGTTCACTTAGTCTGTTAACAAATATTTAAAAAATATTCCGAGGTGTCAGTCATGGTTTCAGGTGCAAAGAATACATCCGTACACAGTTTAAGAGAAAATGATGTCCAGTTTGTAATTAGAGATGTCAGCCCATAATCAAAGACAAGCAGGACTGTGATCTCTAACAGTGATGACTACCAAGATGTAAATACAATGAATCTTTAAGTGGTGAAGAGTAATGCAAATACAAAGTCCTCTTAGCTTAGATACACTTCAAAAACATCTTGTTTTGGGGAAAGGACTTTGGAATGAGCTTGTCATACAGAAACCTGCATTGGATGAAAAGGGTCAAAGAAATGGTCAGTGTCACACCATTCCAAGCCAAAATAAGAAATGCAAAGTTCTCAGGGAGAAGTTAACTTGCTTATTCTCATAGTAGGTAGATCAGTGATAGCATACTTTGCGTGTAAGGAGAACGTGACAGTGGTAAATACTGTGAGATTAGGAGAGAATCAAGAGTTCTAGGGTATATTTTTAGCAGCAGCAGTTGAGACAACACTTTGGATGCCAACATTCCATATTTGGATTGCCTGGTTTCAGTCTTGACTCCTCTGCTTCTGATCTACCTACCTGGAACTATGCATCCTATCAAACAGCAGATTATGGCTCAAGGACTAGTCTCTGCCACCCATGTAGAAAACCCAGACTGAGTTTTTAGCTCCACAGTTTTGCCTGGCCCAGCCCCACCTGTTTCAGGCGTTTGGGAGATGATCCAGTGAATGATTTGCCTTTTAAATAAAGTGAAAAATAAAAATTTTCAAAAAAAATCTACCACAGAGGTCATTGTTTCTTAATCCTTGCTGCACATTTGAATTGCCTAAGGAACTTTCAAAATGACTAATGCTCAGGCTGCATCTGAATCCAATTTGATCAGCATCCCTGGGGATGGTGCCCATGCATATATCAGTGGAGAATTACTTGTTTGGAAATTTACAGGTCATGACATAGATTCTGCATTTTATTCCAAGCTAACAACAACATGCCTTCCATCAAATGTGTTCTGCTATGTTATATCTAAGAGTAGATAAAACCCTTACTAAATACACTGATGAACAGCAGCACATGGGATCAACTCTTCATATATCCAAACTTAAGAAATTACACACCTCTAACCAGGTATTTAATCAGCATATTCAGCCTTTCACAATTCGCTTTCATATTTCCCAAGTGCCCATTGAACTCTACCGTGTCTACCTCCCAGCAAGGTCATCTCTTCTATCTTCATGTGTTGGCCTTATCATAGATCCTGGAAATTCTGAAGTGATAAGCAGCAGATTTCTTAGCGTGTACAGAATCAGACACCCATGAAATATAAGAGAATCAGTTAATTCTTTGAGCACAAACTTCTGTTCTACACAGAATGAAAACATTTCAAGTGTTCCATTAAGTATTTTTATTTCATTGATGGAATCTTGTCTTTAACTGATTCTGATTATCAGAATTTTACATAGCGTCTGCAACCTTGACTTTAAATTCAGAATGCCAGCCTTGAAATTTCTGGCTACTCCTCACTCCAGATGTGCACTCAACATTTTCTTATTTAGGAAATTTATTTTTATTAATTTGAAAGATAGATGGAGATAGAGACAGACAAAAAGAGAGAGAGAAAGAGATTTTCCATTTGTTGGTTCATATCTCAAATGCTTGCAAAAGTTAGGGCTGGTCTGGGCTGAAGTCAAGGACTCAGAATTTATTCTGGGTCTGCCACATGGATGGTAGGGATCTAAATATTTGAGCCATGAGCTCCGGCTCCCATGGTGTCCTTTATCAAGTGGCTGGATCAGAAGCACTACTGGGTCTTCAACTCAGTCACTCTAAAAGAGGATGGCCAGTGTCCCCAGTGGCATCATAACTTCTGTGCCATATGTCAGGTCTTTATCAGAGTTTTTCATAAATGACATTCAGAACAGATCACAGTGTATCATGGCTTTAAAAGAACTAAGTTTTTAAAACTGTACATGATTGTGTACTCCATACTCGTTCCTCCACTAGCTGTCAAAACTCCTTAATGGGCTGCTGTGTGAAGAGCTATTGCTAATAACACATTGGGGACTAAAGATAAGGTAGAAAAAAATGAAAGCAAAGATTTGAAACAGACTCTTTACCTTTGGTCTTGAAGGCAAACTGGGGAGAACAAAATGGTTAATTTGATTTGGGGTCATAATGAGGAGATTTAAGAATTTAAGGCAATTTTGAAAACATTGATAACCTAGAAAAAAAATGTGTTACCAATTTCATTTCCTGTTCTTTTGATTAAGGCTACTAGTATTGTTTTTCTGGCCCAGAAACAAACTGTGCAGATTTTATATATTTCATTACCTTGATGTTGAATGAAATGTATGGCTGAAAGGACAATGAATCCAAATAAGAGAATAAGATTCAATTTCACTGTGTCCATTTATCAGATCCCGTGAGACTAACACCATTGAAATACAACTCTCATTAGAAGATTGTGTTTCCCTCAAGGACATTGACTCCCTGGTGCCCTGATCCTAAATCGGAGTTTTATGAATCTTGATTATCTTGTGGAAGATGAAATGTATTGGAGAATTCAGCTTTGCATCTATTTGTGTGGGGGAGTTAAATTTATTTCCTGCCAACATCAGCAATTCTGATTTTAGAGAATGCAGCTCATTAGAATAAGTTAACCATATTAGAATATATGCAGCTCCTTCCTCCCCCTTCTCTTGCCAGCTGCTCTGGGGGCTACAAGGCATCTTGAAACACCAAAGAGAAAGCAAACCTACATTTTCCCTCACTCACTGCTTTTGCTCAGATGAGGTCATTGTTTCAAAGGAAGCAGACAAACAAACAGCAATCTTTCTGTTACCCACAGTTTAGAAATGCCCTGGGCCAGGGAAGCTCCTCTGAGAAAACTGGAGGATTACCACAAGAAACTGTGAATTCCGGCCGCAGAAATTGTATGTTGAGTTGGGAAGGAGAGAGTTTGGTACTTACTGGTACCTCAGGGAGTTTCTGTTGGGTATTTGAACTCCTTTTTGTTCTTCTAACATGTAACTACAGAAAGATTTTATTTATGTTCCTCTGCTGAAGATATTCAGTTTCTTTTTCCTATCATTTCCCTCTACATATAAAATCGACTTCATGTCCATTTCCCATGCTGCCAATGTTTTTCGGGGCAGGATCATCTTAACAGCTACATTATTGCTCTGGTCCCCGAATTACTCTATGCCTTTAAATTCCCAGAGAATAAGAATCCTCTCTCGAAAACAAAAACAAATATACACTCATTCTCATCCATGTGAAGTCTATAATTCACATTCTTAGTTGAGTATTTCTGATGATAAACTATTCCTATAAAATTTCACTAACAATAATGACTGAAATATTCACAAGATACTCCAAAATGTTCATGGGAAGTAGACAAAAAAATTAATTTTGGTGTAAGAAAGTTTTGAAACCTGGGTATAGCTTTTTCATAATAGTATTTTCTTTTTGCAGACCCTTTTCTGCATGGGATTCAGAAAAGTTTTGTACTAAAATAAGCCTCTCATTTAATTTCGTTTTAAATGAGTTTCTGAAGTACCCTCGTATGATAAAATATTGACATACAAATATCGACTAGTTTTATTGTATCACTCCACCACTTAAAAATCTCAAGTGTCTCTCCATTTAGGATGAGCCTGGCCCTATGAACACTACCTGCTGTAATTCAGGTTGTTAACCCAATCACAGAGCTAAAGTGACAAATCCACAGGACTTTGCACATAAAGAACTTAATGTAGTGCATGACACATTGAAATAAATCTTTAAAAAAGATGCTATCATTATCATTTCATTATTTAAATACTGTAAAGTAGTTTTAGGATAATCATTCTTGTCATCTGTTTCCTAAATCATTTGAAATTGTTATACAAATTGCTATTACCATACCTTTAATCATATTGCTCTCCCCTTTGCCTATGTATTTTACTTCTCTTTGAGATTTGTCAGGAAGGGTATGTAGGGTAGCAGATGTAAGAAAAGCACTCTTCTGTTTAACTCCCTTTCTATGAATTCTGTCTTCAGTATTTCCTAATTATGTGCAAGTTGTTAAACCTTTCACAATTCAGTTTTTCTATAGGTAAGATAAGATAATTGAAATTCCCACTTTCCATACAGTTGAGTATTAAATGAGATAATATACATCAAATGCTCAGTATGGTGCATGGCACAAACATTTCTCATTTTCTTAAAAGATTTATTTTTATATGTAACGCAGAGTGACAGAGAGAGAAAAAGAGAGACAGACAAGAGACAGATTTGACCACAGCTGGTTCCCTCCCTAAATGGCCACAACAGCTTGGATAGGGCCAAACTCAAGCCAGGCGCTCCACCCAGATCACTCAAGTGGATCTTAGGAACTCAAGTACTTGGGCCAACAAACACTGCTTCCCAGGTACATGAGTAAGGAGTAGTATTTGAAGCATAGTAGCAGGATTCCAACAAGCAGTCCAATAAGGGAGGTGGACATCCCAAGTGCTGGTTTAACCTGTTGTGTCACAATACCCATTCCCAAATGACTTTTTTCTGAGTCATCATATTCAAGTTCCATGTTGTCTGAAAACCTTTTCTATAAGACCACAGCCCTAGAAGTTCAATCTTGATTACAACAACCATCTATACCAGCATCAGTGTTTGCAACAGCAGTAAGGATACCGCTAGCCACTCCAGCACCCCATATCAAAATCTGTTGGTTCAAATGTGGTCTCCATCTGGGATCCATCTTCCAGGAAGCAGTAGAATATGATTCAAATGCTCGGATCCCTGACACCAACATGGGAAACCTGGAGTAAGTGTCTAGATTCTTGCTTAAGACTGACCCAGTCCCATACGTTATATACATTTGGGGAGTGAACCAGCAGATGGAAGCTTTGCCTGTCTGTATGTCTCTCTGTCTCTCTATCCCCCCTCCCTGTTTTTCAAAAAATAAATGATTTTTTTTTATAAAATCACCTGTGCCACTCGCTTGACATGGAATCCCTGCCTTGTTATGGTGCCGTCAACTGTCTTGAAATATTGAACTTCTAGTATTAATTTTGACTCCTGAATAGCAACCAACTTTTCAACCAACTACAGTATTTCCTTCTAAGACAATCTACCTGATGACTTCCTTTCATCATGTATTCAGTCATTCATTTGACAAATAGGTACTATCATGTGATTTCAGATTGTATTACAGAATCATTGATTTCATATAACTGATAGCTGTACAGGGGAAAATGAAATGTCAGGAACACTACAAGGTATTCATTCAAATTAAAGAGGATATATTGTTGATTTTATATCATTGATAAAATGCTTTCATTGATTAACATAATACTTTTTAATTATTTAACCTGCTGATCATTTCAAAGTTACTGGAAATGGACCACTTCACTTCAAAAGTGCCAACAGAGTTTGTTAAATTTCAATCCTGGAGCTAGCACAATGGCACAGTAGGTTAATGCCCTGCCTGCTGCACCGGCATCCCGTATGGATGCTGCTCTAGTCCTGGCTGCTTCTCTTTCAAAGCTCTCTGCTGTGGCCTGGAAAACAGTAGAAGATGGCCCATGTGCTTGGGCCCCTGCACCTGTGTGGGAGACCCAGAAGAAGATCTGGGATCCTGGCTTTGGATCAGCTCAGCTCTGGCAATTGCGGCCATTTAGGGAGTGAATCAGCAGATCGAAGACCTTTCCCTCTGTAACTCTATGTCTCAAATTAAAATACCTTTAAAAATTTTTTAAACCCTTAGTTAATTTCATCATTTAAAATAAGTGACCTGGAGTCGCTGTTGCGGAGTAGCACTACTGTGTATAATACTTATGTCCCATATCAGAGCATTAGTTCAAGTCCTGGCTCCTCCACTTTTTTATTACTTTATTTATTACTTTTTCAGATAATATTTTTAATTTACATTACAGTCCAAGATTTATTTGCTCCACTAAAAAAAAAGTTTAACAAAAAGTAAAAACTTCATACTCCAGCATATAAACAAAGATTAGAAAAAAGAAAAGTTTCTATGCCATAATTAAAAATCAATCTTTTTGAAATTAGAATTTTGCCTTCTTACTCTGTCATCTTTAGCCAATAAGAAATATCAGGAGCTGGATTCGTTGCTTAGTTTCCCTGCCTTTGGTAACCATTCCCACTAAGAATTCATTTTTTTTCCAAGTGTGGGGTGTGATTCAGACAGCTTTATATTATTGACTGTCTAGTGTTCTCTATTAATTCCTATCCAAATAATTTTATGTCTCCAGCACATCATTGAGTAACCAGGCTGTTGCTGACTTGCTGAAAAGAAAACAGGACATTTAGGATGGAACAATGTGTCAGCAACAGCTGTTCAAGTCTAATATGTGGAATCTGTTAGCTAGGCAAGCCGTCAAAAGTAACATTTTATGAGGCACATTTACCAGGGGGAAAAGAAAGCACACAGAATAGAGTGGTGTTCTATTGATCTACAAAAAGTTTATTTTTCCATTCTGCAATGTTAAAGTAATCAATTTCTTAAATAAAGCAAAAATACCAGTATCGATAATTCCAATGATGGTTTAAGTTTTCTAGGACAACAGAGGTATCGTATTGATGTTGTAATAACGCAAATGCCAGGCTTGATTGTATTTGACACATTCACTGGTGGGTTTTGATTGCTAGAATTAATCCCTCAGTGTGAAAGAGATGTTTTCATGATGTTTAGTTTAGGGCTGTTGAATTAGAAAGACATAAAGGACTTTTTATTTCACCTTCCCTTGGTTGCAATAGATGTTCCGTGATCACAGAAAGACAAGAGAGGACAGCGATATTATAAAAGAGGACTTCAAAAACATAAATCAGGTCTCTTCTGTAAAAATTCCAGAAATTTAACATTTTGGATGTGAAACTTTGTTATTATTCTTTGTTCACAGTTATTGTGTAAAATAGCCTTTTTTTTAATTTAAGTTGCTGTACAGGTATGCGTCAAGGAACACATCTCTGACATCAGATTTTCAAATCTGTAATCACTTTGGTAGTGAGCTACCTATTACTCATTCCCATCTCATACCATGTTCACCATACCCTCACCACTATGTGTTCTGCCAAATTCCAGAATATACTTGTAGATAAAGGAAAAGAGGCAACTAACATATGCGGCTCTTATTTATCTCACAAATAGAAACATATTGGGCTGTCCTTAAACATATTTAATTCTGGCTGACTCACAACGCATTTTTAAGTTTTATAGATTCAATATTTATCTGTTCATAGAATTCATATCTGAAAGCAGAGCTCCTTTACTTAGCTCTCCATAAAGTAAGAGGAGGCCAAATGCAGACTGTATGTCAAGAGAAGAGAGCAGATTTTGAACAACACATAGCGAGTGTCTTTCCTACAACACTACTCCCACATGTGAATGCATGAATACTTATGAGGTCACATCAGATTTTGCAGTGGTTCATGTTTCAGCTGTCTAATTCAGAGATCCACAATAAAATTTTGAGCCCTTAGTCTGTCCTCTTCTATTTACATTATTTCATTTCTATTGTTAATAATAAAAATGGTACTAAGATATACTTATATACATATTGCTGATATGAAATTAACTCTGCAAACTCAAAGAAGGTTGTAGAATGTTACTCCATTCTACTAATAATTATCAGTTGAGAAAAAACTCACAGCTTATTAAAAACATAAGGAAATAATTTCTTTAAACATTTATAAATCATTAGTGACAAAAAATATTTTGAGACCTTATTTTTTATTTACACAGATAAACAAAGTTCATGTAATTCATATATACAGACATAAAAGCATAATGATATTCTGATGCTGCCTTCTTTCTTGCCCATATTCCCACTCACCCTCCTTTTTTTATTTTTTCTTTAAATTTTTGGGATGGCATAGTTTCAGTTCATTTTATAATCTTAATATGGACCCTCCACTGAATAAACAATTCAATCAATAGTAATTAGAATAATCACTATTCCTCAAGAGTTTAGGGAAATGCAGTAAATAAGAATCAAGTCTCAAAATTAAATATCTTCCTTCCCTGTATATTATTTACCATAAATCAGGGAAAATATATGATATTTGTCGTTTGTGGATTGGTTTATTTCCCTTAGCACAATGGGTTCCAATTGCATTCACTTTGTTACAAAGTCAGTATTTCATACTTTTTATGACTGAGTAATATTCCACAGTTCTTTATATACCACATGTCTTTATCCTGTCATCAGTTGATGGACATCTGGGTTGATTACCTATCTTAACATTGTAAGCTGACCTGCAATAAATATGGGAGTACAGATAACTCTTTCATATGCTTATTTTATTTCCTTTGGGTAAATTACCAGGAGTGGGATGGCTGGGTGAAATGGTAGATCTATTTTCAGATTGCAGAGATTATCTCCATACTGTCTTCCACGGTGGCTGTACCAGTTTACATCCCCAAAAACAGTAGATTAGGGCACCTTTTCTTCACATCCTTGCCAGCATTTATTGTTTTTGAATTTTGGATGATAACAATTCTAACCTGGATGAGGTGGAACATAACTGAGAGTTTAACTTATATTTCCCTGATGGCTAATGATACTGAGCATTTTTTTCATGTGTCTGTTAGGCATTTGAATATCACCTTTGAAAAATACCTGTTTAAGTCCTTAGCCCATTTCTTAACTGGATTGTCTGTTATGTTGTTGTTGGGTTTCTTGAGCTCTTTAAAGATTCTGGAAATTATTCCTTTATCAGATGCACAATTTGGAAATGTTTTCTCCCATTTTGTTGGATACATCTTCACATTGTTGAGTGTATCTTCTGCAGTGCAGAAGCTTCTTAGCTTGATTTATTCCCATTTGTCAATTTTTTCTTTTATTGCCTGCACTTCTGGGGTCATTTCCAAGAAGTCTTTTCCTATGTTAATATCTTGTAGCACTTCCATGATATTTTCCTCTAGTAATTTGATGATATCAGGTCATATTTAAATCCTTGATCCATCTAGAGTTGATTTTTTTAAAAGTATATTTATTTATTTGAAAGGCAGAGCTACAGAGATGCAGAAGCAAAAAGAGAGAGGGGTCTTCCATCCACTGGTATACTCCCCAAATGGACACAATGGCAGGGGCTGAGCCGATCAGAAGCCAGAAGCTTCTTTTGGGTTTCCCACGTAGGTACAGGGGCCCAAGGACTTGGGCTATCTTCTACTGTTTTCCCAGGCCACCCCAGAGAGCTCGATTGCAAGTGGAGCAGTCGGGTCTCCAACCAGTGCCCATATGGGATGGCGGCACTGCAGGCGGCAGCTTTAGCTACTATGCCACAGCACCAGTCCCTAGAGTTGATTTTTTTTAATCAGGTGTAAGGTAGGGGGTCTTGATTCATATTTCTGTGTGTGAAGATCTAACTTTACCAGCACCATTTTTTGAAGAGACTCATTTTTTTTTCCAGGGATTGATTTTAACTGCTTTGTCAAATATTAGTTGGTCGTAGATGCATGGATTAATTTCTGGGGTTTTCATTCCATTCCATTGGCCTACATGTCTATTTTTGTGTCAGTATCAGGCTGTTTTTATTATAATTTCTTTGTAGTATGTCTTGAAATCTGATATTGTGATGCCTCCAAATTTGTTTTTGTTGCTTAAGATTGCTTTATAGAGTGGGATCTCCTGTTTCCCCATGAATGTTAGCATCATTTTTTCCAATCTGAGAAGAATGTCATTGATATTTTGATGGACTCACAAATTGCTTTTTGGTTTTGTGGACATTTTGATGATATTAATTCTTCAATCCACAAACATGAAAGATTTTTCAATTTTTTGTGTCTTTTTTATTTATTTCTTTATTGTTTTGGTAATAGTTATTGCAGAAATCTTTCACATCTTCAGTTGAATTTACTCCAAGATATTTTTTTAAAGATTTATTTATTTGAGAGGCATAGTTAAGAACAGAGAAAGGGGAAGACAGATAGGGAGGTCCTCCACACACTGGCTCATCCCCAAATGGCTGCAATAGCCAGAACCGGGCTGATCCAAAGCCAGGAGTCAGGAACTTTTTCCAGGTCTGCTATGCAGGGGCCCAAACACTTAGGTTATCTTCCACTTCAATCCCAGGCTATGAGCAGGGAGCTGGAACATAAGTGTTGAAGCCAGGAATTGAACCAATGCCCATATAGGATGCCAGCATCAAAAGTGGATTCCTAACCCACTATGCCACAGTGCAAGTCCCTATTCCAAGGTATTTAATTTTTTGTAGGTATTGTGAATGGTATTGAATCTACAAATTCTTTTCCAGCCATGGCATTTTCTGTGTATGCAAAGTGTATTGGTGTGTGTGTGCTGATTTTATATTCTGCAACTTTACCAAACTACCAAACTCTTATGAGTTCCAATAACCTCTTATTGGAATCTTTCAGTATTTGACATATATATAATCATGTCATTTGCAAACAGGGATCATTTGACTTTCTCCTTTCCAATCTGTATACCTCTCCCTTTGATTTTTCTTCATAATTGCTCTGGCTAAAACTTCTAGAATTATACTGAAAAGCAATGGTTAAAGTGGGCCTCTTTGTCTGGTTCCAGATCTTAGCGGAAATGTTTCCAACTTTTTCCCATTCAATATGATGCTGGTTGTGGGTTTGACATATATTGTTTTGAGTGTGTTAAGAAATGATTCTTCTATATCCAGTTTGTTTATGGATTTTATCATGATGATGTATATTTCAAATGCTTTTTTCTGCATCACTGAGATAATGAAATGGTGTTTATTTTTCAAGTTATTAGTGTGATGCATCAGCTTTACTTACTACTAATGTTAGACCATACCTACATACCAGCTATAAATCCCACTTGGTCTGGGTGAATGATCTTTCTGATGTGTTGTAGGATTCAATTGCTGAGGATTTTTGCATCTATGTTCATCAGAGACATTGGTTCATAGTTCTCTTTCTTTGCTGTATCTATTTCTGGTTTTGGAATTAAGGTGAATCTGGCTTCATAGAAGAGGTTGGGAGGATTCTCGCCCTTTCAATAATTTTTGGTAGTTTTCAACAAACTGGAATTGGTAATTCTTTAAAAGTCTAAGAGAATTCAGCAGTGAAGCCATCTGGCACTAGGCTTTTCTTTGTTGGGAGAGTCTTTACTATAGATTCAATCTCCGCCTTGATTATTGGTCTGTTTAGGTTGTCTGCGTTTTCATGATTCAATTATGTTAGATTGCATGTGTCCAGAAATCTATACATCTCTTCTACATTTTCCATTTTGTTGGTATATGGCCATTTGTTGTAACTCCTAATGATTATTTTTGTTTCTATGGTATCCGTTATAACATCTCCTTTTTCATCTCTAACTTTATTTTGTTCTTCTCCCCACCCCCATTGTTTTTAGTTGGACCAATGATGTATTGATTTTGTTTTTCAACAAAACAGCTTTTAATTTCATTGATCTTCTGTATCTTTTTTTGTTTTCAAAATTGTTTCTTCTTTAATTTTAAATATTTCATTCCTGCTACTAATTTTGGGTTTGGTTTGTAGTTGCTTTTCTTGGTCCTTGAGATGTATTGTTAAATTGTGTATTTGATGTCTTTGCAATTTCTTGGTATAGGCAAAAATTGCTATACACTTCCCTCTTTACACTTTTTGCTGATCCAATAGGTTTTGATATGCTGTGTGGTCATCTTCATTTGTCTACAGGAATTTACTTATTATTTTCATTTCGAGTTCCTCTATAACCCACTGTTCATTCTTGAAAATGTTACTAGGTCTCCATGTGTTAACATATTTTCTTGAGTTTCTTAAATTGTGATCAGAAAAGATACATGGTTTCATTTTTTAAATTAATTTGACAGAGTTAGACAGCGAGAGAGAGAGACAGAGAGAAAGGTCTTCCTTCCGTTGGTTCACTCCCAAAATGGCCGCTATGGCCGGCATTGCACCAATCCCAAGCCAGGAGCCAGGTGCTTCCTCCTGGTCTCCCATGGGGGTGCAGGAGCCCAAGCACTTGGGCTATCTTCCACTGCTTTCCTGGGCCACAGCAGAGATTTAGACTGGAAGAAGAGCAACCAAGACTAGAACTGGTGCCCATTTGGGATGCCGGCACCACAGGCAGAGGATAACCTAGTGATCCATGGCACCAGCCCCTCATTTTTTTAAAAGATTTATTTATTTATTTACTTATTTATTTATTTATTTTACAGGTAGAGTTACAGACAGTGAGAGAGAGAGAGAGAGAGACAGACAGACAGAGAGAAAGGTTTTCCATCTGGTGTTTCACTCCTCGAATGGCCCCAATGGCCCGAGCTACACTGTTCCAAAGGCAGGAGCCAGGTGCCTCCTCTGGGTCTCCCATGCGGGTGCAGGGCCCAAGCACTTGAGCCATCCTCTACTACTTTCCCGGGCCACAGCAGAGAGCTGGACTGGAAGAGGAGCAACCGGGACCAGAACCAGCACCCATACGGGATGCTGGCACCGCAGGCGGAGGATTAACCCAGTATGCCACAGTACCAGCCCCACATGGTTCCATTTTAATTCTTTTTTTTAATTTGTTGAGATATGCTTTATGGCCTAGCATACAGTCTAACTAAGAGAAGCTTCCATGCATTGATGAAAAGAATGTGTATTCTCCTGCTGTGAAATGAAATGTTCCATTAGGTATCAATTAGGTCCATTTGGTCCTCGTGTTGACTTTTCGTCTAGCCGATCTGTCCACTGATGAAAACGGAGTGTTCAAGTCCCCCATTATTATTGCACTGAAATCTATGTCTCCCTTGAGATCCATTAACATTAGTTTTAAATAGCGATGGCCCTGTCACTGGGTATGTATACATTTACTACAATCACAACTTCCTTTGGAAATGATCACTTAGTGACTACATGCCTTTGTCTCTTTTAAAATTTTTTGTGTTTAGTCTATTTTGTCTGATACTAGGATGGCTACTCTTTTTTTATTTCATTTCATGTGAAATATCTTTGTCATTCACTTTCAGTCTGTGTGTATATTTGCTGGTGAGGTGTGTTTCTTGTAGGCAGCAAATAGATGAGTCTTTGTTTTTAATCCATTCAGCCAGTCTATATCTTTTAATTGAAGATAAAGGCCATTAATATTCAAGGTTATTTTTTCTTTTTTTTAAAGATTTATTTGTGTAACTCTGACTTTCAAATAGAGAGGAGAGGCAGACAGAGAAAGGAAAAAGAGAGAGAGAGAGACAGAGAGTCTTCCATCCACTGATTTACTCCCCAATTGGCTGCAATGGCTGGAGCTGCACTGATGCAAAGCCAGGAACCAGCAGCTTCTTCTGGGTCTCCTATGTGGGTGCAGGGGCCCAAGGACTTTGACCATCTTCCACTACTTTCCCAGGCCGTAGCGAGAGCTGGATCAAAAGTGGAGCAGATGGGTCTCAAACTGGCATCTATATGGGATGCCGGCGCTGCAGGTGGCGGCTTAACCCACTAAGCCACAGCACCAGCCCTAAGTTTATGATTAATAAGTAATGACTTGATCCTACTGTTTTCCCATAAATATTTCTAATGTTTGTTCTGATTTCCTTTGTACTTTTACTACAATATTTTCTGCCTTCACATTAATGATTTTCTGTGTTTCTATATGGAGCACATCCTTAAGCATCATTTGTGAGGCTGGACAAGTGGTAGCAAATTCTTTCAATTGTTTGTTATGGAAGGTCTTTATTTCAACTTCATTCATACCTGAGAATTTTGTATTCTGGATTGGCAGGAAAAAAAACTGTTGGAATTTTTTTTTTTTTTTAGACTTGGACTTTGTCTATCCATTCACTCCTTGCCTGTAGGGTTTCTAGTGAGAAGTCAGCTTTGAGTCTAACTGAAGATCCTCTGAAAGTAATCTAGTATTTTTTTCATGCACATTTTAGAATTTTTTCGTTATGCTCTACTGTTCACAGTTTGACTACAATGTGTCATGATGAAGATGTTTTCTGGTCATGTCTATTAGTTCTATGTGCTTCCTGTACTTTCTTTCTCCATATTTAGGAAGTTTTATGATATTACTTCATTGAATAGGTCCTCAAATCCAACCTGCCTTTCCATACCTTCAGGAACTCCTAAGACACATAAGTCATTCAATAGTATCCCATGAATCTCATTCACTGTTTTCAGTTACTTTTTTTCCTTTTCTTATTTTTTGCCTGACTGAGATATTTCCAAATGTTTGTCTTGTAGCTCAGATATTCTTTCTTCTGCCTCACCCAAGTCTGTTGTTGAGATCTTCTACTGTATTTTTTACTTGGCCTATTGAATTCTTCATGTCTAATGTTTCAGTTTGATTTCTCCTCAACATCTCTATCTCACACCAAAATTTTTCATCCATGTCACATGAGGATTTCCTTAATGCATGAATTTGCTTCTCGTTGTTTTTGAGTAATCTTTTGATCATTCTTTTGAATTTCTTTTCAGGCATTTCATCAATCTCTGTGTTCACATACTAATATTAAAGTGTTGTTGTGTTCCTTTGGGTGAGTCATATTTTTTTCATTGTTCATGTTGTATTTTTGTATTTATTTTTAAACATCTGTGTAAAAACTTGTTGGTTTTCACCTCTGATATGACTCTGTGGCTTACTGGAGTGTCTGTTTTTCGGCTGATATTCACAGGTGTGTTCTGGGTGGGGCAAGGGAGCTCTGATCAGGGCTTGGGGGTGGTGCAAGAGTCCAAGGTGACACTCAAGTTGGGCATGCTAGGTCTCCTCTATTGTCAGCTGGGTGGATTGTATGTTCACATTTGCTTGTTGTGATCTCTGCCTCGCCTCTTCTCTGCCAAGTTGATAAATGCCCAGGATGAGCTCACAGTGGTTACACAGCCCACTCACAAAGTTGCATGAACCACCCAAAATATCTGTGCAGTTCTGTGTGAGTACAGAATCCTCTGCAATGACCCCACCACCACCACTACCACCAAGGCTCAGGGAACTCTGAGTCTCTGAAGCCAGACATAGTGCTTGTCCATAGACCCAGCTACACCCAACACTTTATTGCGAAGTCACAGAATTACCATAGTTATAGCACACAGGGTTCTCACAGTCACAGGGAGCAGGGGATCCACTCTCAGTCCCATGATCCGGCTCTATCCACAGATATAACGGAGACATTCCCAGAGATAGCTCCCTGTAAGTGTTCCACCTTGGAAGTTTGAGCACAGGCACCCATAACAGAATAGGGAGAGAGAAGTACCTCACAGACTTCAGTAGGTGCCCCACTACCTCCCAACCTTCCAGAGAAGACTGAGAGTCAGTGGGGGCCACAGATTTATTCTTCCAATTTAATCCCCTACTCATGTGAGTGACAGCTTTAGCACTCTGTATTTGCCTTATTATTACAGTGCTTCCACCTTGATATTTGCCAAGATTCCTGTCGCGGGGGGTGATAGGAAGCCGGCAATGTGCTCACACCCTTCACAGGGTTAGGTAGGCATCTTGACCCCAACTAGCAAACCAGACTGGATTCAAAGTCAGTGCAGTCCACAAGGTTCTCCCTCAGGCAATATCAGCAGTTACATAAGCTGCCACAGACTCCTCTCACCTACTTTGAACAAACAAAGGGAAAAAAATGGCATCTCCTCCAAGCACCAGCTGTGGTAGTTCCCAGTGGCATCCCCATTTGTTGCTGTGTTTATAGTGTCCAAGCCACTCCATGACATCTCTCTTCTTTTGGTAGAATTTCCACTGTAAATTTCTCTCCAACTCTCCCTTGGGAGTGTGGCTACTCTGCTTTTCTTCTGTTACCTTCCTGTGGTCAAATTCATCATGTCTTTACCATATTCAGCAACCTTGGATTTCCCAAAAAAATATTTTATGTGTTCCAAATAAACAAGACTATTTTTCTTGAGTGTGTAGTATGGGTGTGGCACAACTGTTAAGATGTCATTTGGTATGCCAGAATCCCATACTGGGATTCTGAAGCCCTGAGCATACTTTTGATTCTAGCTTCATGTGAATGAAAACCCTGAGATGCAGCAAGTGATGGCTCTAGTAGTTTCGTTCCCAACATCTTCATGGAAGACCTGGATTGAGTACCAGGCTCCTGAGTTTAGCCTGGCCCATCCCTTACTGGTTGGTACCTTTGGGCAGTACAACAGGGAATTAAAGATCTCTCTCTGTCTCCCTGCTTCTTAATTAAATTAAAAAAAATAATGTTTAGAAAATAATCTAAGAGATCACAAAAACAAACAAAAACCTATTTAGCTAATACCAGTATTTACAGAACAAGTCCATATAAAAATAAGTACATATCTAAACACAATTTTTTCCCAGTGAAATACATTTTGGGGAAAAATCCTTTGTAATAGGCATTATTCAAAGTTCAATAGCATGGAGAAATGATAATGGATAAATTAAGAATACCCTCATTGAGGAATGATGTGCTTTCTCATAGAAAAATATTTGACAGTATCATTTCCCAGACGGTGTCACAAGTAGAGATACAAATTTTACACTTAGAATGTGGTATGTGTAATACACTTAACACCTTTCTTTGAGAAATTTTACTTTGCAAAAGCAATTTATTTCAGTGAAGAGATGACATATTTTTCCTGTAATAGCTTGTCAAATAGTTGTAAAATTAGTCAATTAAATGTTGTTTAATGATAAAAGGAAAAAGTGTGAGTGGTTCACCTGTCAGAAGCAAGGGTTTTGAGTACTATTGGGAAAAGGGTGAAGGACAGGAACTGGAAAGGGAGACTACCAAAGCATGTAAGAAATAGAAGACATGGCAAACAGGAGATTTACAGAGCATGCAATGAGTTAATATAGGAAAAGGAGCAAGTGAGTAAAGTATGATTTCAAAGTATCAAGAAACCATCACAAGCCAGTGAGACATTAGAACCAAACCGAGATCAAAGGTGTGTGCAGAAAAACACTCAGTTTGAAACTTTCAACTATTCTAATTAATGAGTATAAACAGAAACAATGGAACAAAAACATTCTGGTAAAATTACTAATCAATTTAATAGGCTTCAATGAATCATATATTAAAAAAGAGAATTTCTCTGAGACTACTGGGGTAACACAATCCTGGAAGCATTGTCCAGTAGAAAATGCTACAGAATCCTTTCAGCCTAGAGTCTTCCAGTTTCCTCTTCCCTGACAGGTGGGAAGACTGTGTTTCCCAGTCTCCACCACAGTTAAGTTGGGGAATTGTGTCTGCTGCTCATTAATGGAAAGTGAGTAGAAGTGAAATTCATCCCATGTCAGTAGGCCAAAGTTGACATGGGAAAGAAAAAACAAAATTGCTGTTTTTTTTTTGTTGTTGTTGTTGTTGTTTTACTTTATTTCATCTTGAGAAAGACCCGAGAGATATAATGGACTTGATTGAAAGAGACTAAGTCTGCTGAATGTTCTAATATTTCAATTGTCATTCAAGGACATATCTTTGACACTCATTCTATTAAACAACCATTTGTAACTTTTTAGTACCTGTTTGTTAAAATTAAGCTTCAGAAATTTATCTGTACATGAGCTATTTTTAAAGTAAGCATACACTAGCATGGCTGTTCATTCATCTGAACACAAACAACTGACGTTGAAGTTTGTTTCGTAGATCTGTAATTCCTAGATCTGTAATTTATCAACCTCTGGGTTTTTAGATTTATTTAGATTGGCTTGCATTCTGAAAAGTGATACCTTTGAGTACTACCCAAGGAAACCCTAATTGTATTATAGCCATCATATTTTAAGATACTGTAACCTTGTATATTTTTTACAATTGTAACTATTAACCATGGAATATACATTATGACTCTATTTTGCCAAATAGATAAATTTGATCACTCTTCCAAGTTTCTTCTTCCACACTGCATGTTTAACTCTATGGCAATCAAGACCTATCTTTGTCTTACTCCATGGCACAGAAATTTGCCACTGGGTAAGATCCTGCATGGAAATGAATTAACTCCCAAGTTACAGAAGAGCATTTTGTGTAACCCACAACATCATTATTCTGGGGGAAAAATCCAGTATAAAACATTCTACGGGTATTAAAAAAATTAAAATTCATAAAGTATATAGCAAGGTTTTTATAGCTCTGTTGACTTAGGTTATTAGATGTGCCAAAGGAAATTTTTTCTCTCTAGTTTTTTTTCATCTGTCCTTAATTGGTGTTGTTTTTACACAGAACTGTCTTCCTCTGGAGTCACCACCTGCAGTAACTTATTATAGATTCTTCAGTTTCATTATTCATATTTATGCTTCTGCATCCAGATACCACCCTACTGTCATCTACTTTACGTGACACATGGTGCTTAGAACTTTCCACTGTCAAATGTAGCAAAATAAAATAGGGGCCCAATTTATCTGATGTTAGTACAATTTGGAAAGACTCCAAGATGGGTTAGAGAATTATGGCTTCTTAAATTCTATGAAGCTGGCAGTTTAGAAACCAAATATGTTAAAAAGTGTAAAAATAGGAAAAATACCACAAATGTATGTGTTATACAGAAGTTAAGCCTTTGAATGCAAATTTCACATCAATGATTGTGTCCTTTGTGTGCCTAATGAAAATAATTTCTATTGTAAAGGTATAGATGAATTATAGCAGATTGTGGAATAAATGGCCTTTGTTAGCTATATGATCTAGAACATTTTTGTAGTCACATCACATGTGTACATTTCCCAAATCTGAAATCTTTTCATAGCTTTAGGTTTGGAAGAATTCATGATTTTCAAAGTCACATGTGAAAAATGTCTAATTTATCTGATAACACAAGAGGAATTCAACAAATCCTTTAAAATTATTCCATCTTCCTTTCTTCTATTATTGATTCTAAATAATACATTATAAATCTGAAGTGATCATGGCACCAGTAAAGCAAGTTTCTTATAAGTAATTTGAATTCTCTATCTTAAGAGATGTAATCATTTACTTTTCAGACAGACTTTGCAGTAGGATGGAATCATATAATGATTTGCCCAAACATAAACCTGTAATGAATGTGCTTATATGGATGCCCACAAGAACCCACACTTTAATGAAATAACACAGGAATGTTCTTTTACAGAAACATGCCAAAATGATTCCATTGAAGGGCTTATTTCACCATGAAATAGAAATACCTAACCCTCATGAGTGCATTTAGCTTTATTAAACAGTGTTCCTTAACTCTGGAAAAACATGTCCTCCAAGGAATGATCCCCAGATATCTCACAAACAAAAATAAGCATTTTAGAAGTGAGTCTCTTGGGGCCGATGTGGCATAATGGGTTAAGCAGTCACCTGTGATGCTGGCATCCCATGTGGGCACCAGTTCAAATACCCCATGCTGCATTTCCAATCCAGTTCCCTGCTAACAATTTGTGAAAAGCAGTGGAATATGGCCCAACAGCTTTGGCTCCTGCCACCCTCATGGGTGACCCAGATGAAGCTCCTGGTTCCTGGCTTTGGCCAGGCCCAGCCCTGGCCATTTTTGCCAACTGGGAAATAAAACATTGACAGAAAGATTCTCTCTCTCTCTCTCTCTCTCTCTCTCTTTCTCTCTCTAACTCTTTCAAATAAGTAAATAAATCTTTTTAGAAAAAATAGCAAGTCTCTCTGATAACTATGAAGAGAAAAAGAATTATTTTACTGCATTTTATTTTTATTTGCTTATTGTCTCTACAATTTCAGTTGTATAATACAGGGGTTATTAAGATGACACAAAACCAATTCAAAGAACTTTAAGCAAAAATAAAAAAGAATTTATTGGGTTATGGGTTACGTATTTGGGAAGTTCAAGTTTAAATGAAACTGGCTTTACCCAAACAAAGATCAAATGCTTCAAATGATGCCATTTGGACTGCTTCTGTCTTGGCTGCTTCCCTGTGCACAAGGACTTCATTCTAGGCTCTTTCCTCATGTGCCATGAAAAATGGCACCAATAGTTTGCGATCTCAAAAGCATTCATTTAAAAATCTCAAGGAAGCTTTTATTGATTCTCCTTATTTCATGAACCTGTCACAGGCCAAATATCTGTGAAAATGGGAATATACTTACACGGTGAGTCTGGATCACATGCTTGCCTTATACCCTATGGCCAGGTGAGTCATCACCATGAATGATAGCCTTATCAAGACAACACAGGATAACTACTGGCAGTGACCCTCTTGCATAAAAATAGTACTGGCAATAATGTACTCCATGACAATTTCTATTGTTTTCTACATGATGAAATGGTTCATTTATCACTAAGAATATGTGTGGCAAAATCTGGTCATAAAATGCTTTATCATTTTAATTTTACCTATATTGAGATTAAATACATATTTTGTTTTCACCTCAGGGATTATGATCAAGCATATATATAATCAGTAAGTAAGACAAAGCCTTAAAAAAAAAAAAACCTTATAGGCAGGCATTTGGCACAGAATTTAAGATGCCTATATCCCACATCAGAACGCCTGATTTGAGTCCTGTCTCCACTGCCAATCTAGTTTCCTGCTAATGTGTACCCTGGGAAGGCAGCAGATGATGTCTCAAGTACTTGGGTTTCTGCCACCTGGGTGGGAGATCCACACTGGATTCCTGGATCCTGATTATAGCCTGCCTATTGCAGGCATAAACAAGTAAATGAGGAGATGCCTTTCAACTGAAATTAATTTTTCAAAAGACTATTTTGAGTAGGACTGGATAAAACATCATAGGGAACTATTTGGAAGTAAATAAAGCAGAAACAAGAGTGATTTCACTCTAATTCAACAATGCTAGTCCATACATATTGTGACCTAGCTCATGGTGAATATGTTAAAGTAATAGCAATTGTGACTTTATCTAAATACTCAGTCTAAAGAGTTTAAAAATGGAAAATTTGCCACCATAGTATTTTTCTCAAATGCTTTTAGTAAATGTTTAAGTGGACGTTCATATAACCTATATTATTTTGACTTAGAAAACAGACTGGAATTTTATGTTACATTACACTTGAAAAGATATCATGGTTATTTTGATTCTTTCAAAATAAGTTGTAAATAGGGCAGAGAGAGCGCTGTGGCATAGCAGGTAAAGCTGCTACCTGCAGTGCTGGCATCCTATCTGGGCACTGGTTTGAGTCCTGGCTGTAACCCTTCTAATCCAGCTCCTGCTAATGTGCCTAGGAGAGCAGCGGAGGATGGCTCAAGTGCTTGGCCTCTGCCACCTATACGGGAAACCCAGAGGAAGCTCCTGGCTCCTGGCTTCAGCCTGGCCCAGCCCTGGTGGTTGTAGCCATTTGGGGAATAAACCAGCAGACTAAAGACCACTCTCTCTATCTCTACCTCTTTCCGTAACTCTAACTTTCAAATAAATAAAATAAATCTTAAAAAAAATAAAAAGAAAAAGAAAGTGTGACACCAAGTCTCTTAGCATGGCCTATGGACCCCAGAAATTCTAAGGCCTTTCTGAGTATGTAAATGATCATATGTATATGAATATATGTGTATTCATGTACATACTCACATGTATATTATACAAATAAACCTACACACATATAAACATGTATCTGGCCACTGTTTTTCATGCAAACCAGATTGTACTCCTGAGTATGTGCATTAAATAGCAGCATTCTTTCTGTTAATTTAAGGAATGTTCTCATTCTACGGCATGGTAAGTTACACATTTAGGAAGATAGCCATTAAAGTTTTTTGTTGGTGTTGTTATTTTTCATTCGAAATTATCTTGAGGCAAGAGGCTGAAATATCACTTTAGACTTACAAAATAATTGAAGCAAATGTTTGTCCTAACTGAATCCCCTTTCTCAGACTTTAGAATCTTCCTCATTTTTGCCATGCAATGAACATTTGCTTCCCCACCTATGTTGAATCCATGGTGAGATGCCACCTAAAGTTTGAGCGGCTGAGTGGAGCCATCCTCCATGCCACTTGCATATGAAGTCTCTCTATACTACAGGCAATCCATGTTTATTAAGTGCTAACTTTATCCCTGAGTGCTTTAAGAGATGGGCTGAACTATTAGGCTTTATTACAACAAGAGGATGGACAAGGCACTATTTTAATTTTATGGATTAAGGCATTAAGGTAGATACACATATACACACAAAGAAAACACATAGTTAGAGGATGTGTTTGTTTTAAAACCAAGAGGTCCAATTCAAGTGTTTACTCTTAATCTCTTCTCTAAAATGCCTCTCAGAAACTAAAACACAGTTTATTCACTAATAACCAAGGATGGCTCCCTGCTCCCACAGTGTTCAGGGTCTGCACACTCTTTCCAGCTTTCTTCCTGCTAGCTCTCAGACTTTGTGTGTCACCTTCCTTCACTGCTTTATCTGTCTGACAACTTGACCCCAGAAAGTCTTCTCCCTTTCCTGTGGTCATTCCACTCCAATTAGAATTTTGGGGTATTCTTACTTCCAAGAAATGTCAAATGCATGAAAGGAAACATGTATTTACCCTGACTGGACATTACACAATGTATATTTGCAAGGAAACATTGCATAGCATCATAATATGTGTAAGTTTTACATTTACATATAAAAATAAAAATGAAATTCTTAGGAACAACAAAATCTGCCTTTTAAAAACCCAACTTTGAAACCTTACCACTAGATAGTTCTGCTTCTATCTGTATCCTCTAATTACTATGACTCACATTTGTGACATATTCCACCAGAGAGAAAACATTATGGTGCACTGTCATTTATTTATCTCCATTTTTCATGTTTGCTTAACTTATTTATCCAAATAAATTCTTGGCTTACATCAACACAAATCCCATAAACCAGTATAATGTTGGGTATCAAGTGTTCATTTACAACTTATTCATGGATTAACTTCAAAGTTGCCTAAATTATACTTCTAGGAAAACACAAATGCTTCAACAAATATTTAAATCAAAACACACCTACAGGGGCCTGCACTGTGGCTTAGCAGGTAAAACCACCATCTACAGTGCTGGCATCCCATATGGGCACCAGTTTGAGTACCGGCTGCTCCACTTCCGTTCCCACTCTGCTATGGCCTGGGAAAGCAGAAGATGGCCCAAGTCTTTTGTTCCCTGCACTCGCATGGGTGACCAGGAAGAAGCTAGTGACTTTGGATCGGCACAGCCCCAGCCATTGTGGCCAACTTGGGAGTGAACCAGCGGATGGAAGACCTCCCTCTCTCTCTCTCTCTCTCTCTCTCTCTCTCTCTCTCTGCCTTTCCTTCTCTGTGTAACTCTAACTTTCAAATAAATAAATAAATCTTAAAACACACACACACACACACACACCCCTACAAGCACAGTTTCCTTTACCTCTCCTTAACAAAAAGGGATTGTTTTTGAGAATAAAATTTTATAGTGTAAAAAATCAAATAATTTACCTAGATAATTCAGAAACTAATATAATGCCAAGTGCAAAATAAATAAAGTTTAAGGCCACTACATTTTCAACTTACTGCCTATAGTGATTAAGAGGAAAGCATAACTTAAGTTTCACTTTTTACCAGTGAAATTATTAAACGGAATTCAGCAGAGATTTATAACTGACTTCTCATAGTTAGCCAAACATAGAAAATTCACTACCAACAATTGCTGGCATGTTTGAACTCTGACCAAAATATGCAAAAAAATCTGTCATGTCATGGATAACCTTTCCAACAGCCTACTTTTCTCCTGCTTTAAGATTTCTAAAGTACAATGATAAAAATCTTAACATTAGTGTTCTCTTTAGTGTCCAGTTTTAAACCCTAATTATTCAAGTCTTTCCTAGAAGCATGACACATCCAGATAATTGTATTGGTATCATCTACTTATAATTTTGCCTTATTACAATTCTAATGATTTCTCATTTAAAATTTAAAACAACCCATTAGTTTGTGGTGTCAAGGGAGAATTCTAGAAATCTTGCTAGGGTAGCAAACTTATCATTTTGAAATAGAATGATTAAAAAACAAACAAAGAACTTCTTCCAGAGCTCAAAAGAACTGTACCTAAAACCAATGAATAATATAAAATGTGTAAAGGAGAACTTAGAGCAAAGAAAATCAGTATCTTGAAGGGTTGCTAATGAATGAGATATTGTTACTCCTTGAAGTTAAAGCTATGATTGGGCTGGCGCCATGGCTCACTTGGCTACCTGTGGCACCAGCACCCCGGGTTCTAGTCCCGGTTGGGGCGCCGGATTCTGTCCCGGTTGCTCCTCTTTCAGTCTAGCTCTCTGCTGTGGCCCAGGAAGGCAGTGGAGGATGGCCCAAGTGCTTGGGCCCTGCACCCGCATGGGAGACCAAGAGGAAGCACCTGGCTCCTGGCTTCAGATTGGTGCAGCGCGCCAACCACAGCATGCCGGCCGTAGCAGCCATTTAGGAGGGGTGAACCAATGGAAAAGGAACACCTTTCTCTCTGTCTCTCTCTGTCTAACTCTACCTGTCAAAAATAAAATAAAATAAAATAAAATAAAATAAAATAAAATAAAATAAAATGCTATGATTGAATTTGCAAACTCAATTTCTGAAGACTGTCAGGGTAATCATAAAGGAGTAAACTGTCAAAGGCCTCCTCAATTTTTCTATTGCCAACTAGCACCTAAAACTTAATTTGATAGGTTCTATTTCCAATGACTATAAAATATTTAGTCCTAAAGGCTAGACATAATGGTTTTGGGTGGCAATAAATAACTGCCAATAATCTCATACTTTCTGCAGCTGAGAGATCTGCAAATAGAAGAGAAAAGGTCATAGTTTTGTTTTGTTGTTAATGGGATTATAGCTACAGATGTATAAAATTAGAATGTTTCCACTAGATCATTAAACTAGACCCTAGTTTTTCAGAATGTCAATGATTAAGGATTTGTTATTTTATAGGCAAGCTCTATTAAACCTATGTATTCATGATGTCTCATTTTATTGTCAAAAGATTTAGTAAGAAACATTTCTATTATACTTTTTACCCATGTTATAAGTAGTTGTAATTTAGAAAAGTCTACCACTAAGAACAAAATCCTGGTGGAATTTCATATCACATGACTCTTGATCTGTCCCTGAAATCTATGCATTTCTTATAATGCTATAGTTATATATTTTCCAAATAAACAAGCATGTTGGGGTCAGGTATAGGTAAGTTTTATCTGCAATTGAAAATTCTGAAGACAAACTGCAAACCTCTCCTTCAACTCTAAAACTTCACCTCATTAGAATCTTTTTCATTCTAGGTAATTTATCTTGTACAGTAACTATGGACTGCTCTGAAACATGTCTTTGAGGTTGTACTTGAAATGTAGTTTCAACATGTACACTCTAACCATGTCTTGGCAGTTGAAATATTATGTGAGACGTCTTCATCTTTTTCAAAGAGAAAGTGTTCTCTTTATTGAGATCTGGCCTGAAGATTTTGAGTAATTTAAGTTGTATATCAGATTTAAAATGCTTCTAGTAACCAAAATTATCATAACCAAGATTTTCATTCTACAAATATTTAACACCAGCAGAAGTATTTTTTCAAAACACATTTTTGGTTACTAGCATCAGCTAAAGTACTTTTGATGTATCCAGGTAATAATGGCATATCAAATTTTTCCCCTTCAAACACTTATTTATGGAGAAGGTAACCTTATCCAAATATAAAATGACACAGTAAAAATGATTCTGTACCTGTAATTTAGTGCCGTTTCACCTCCACTACCCAGATTCTGTCCACATAAAATTGAATAAAACATCCAAGTAAGGGCACACATCAGTCCACCCGGGTCTGGCCATTGTGGTGATAAAACATTTGGGTCACTAAAATTCAGGGATGTGCCTCTGATTGCTCTCAGCTAAAGAATCCTCATTTTAAGATTTCATCTACTCTTCACTGGAAACCCATTATGCACAAAGCTTTATACCAGGGGTCAGCAAGCTTTTTCTATAAGGGGCCAGAGAGTAATTTGGTTTGTGAGCTCTATGCTCTTTCTCACAGTTACTCATCTGGAGCTGTTGTAGGGCAAAAGTAGCCAAAAGCAATACAAAAATGAATGGCATGACTGTGATACAATCAAACTTTCTTAACAAATACAGGTACCAACCCAAATTTGGGTGGTTAGCTAAAGTTTGTTGACCCCTGATAAACTGAGCACAGAAGATAATAGCAACTGTAAAACTAGGGTTTTACCAACTGAGTATTGGGGTGGAAGGTAACTCCACCAAATAGACTTAGCATCATTAAGGCAACCCAAGAGGTAAAGTAGAAGACACAGTCTGAGTCTGCAAAGGTCAAGGAATTAAGTGTAACTGAGGCAATAGAACCTTACCAGTTTGTAGCAGGCGAGGCTAAAATGGCAACTCAGGCCCTACGGTCAGTCCTTGAGTAATACATAGAAGGATTTAGACTCCATGCTCTATCGTGATGCTGTAGTTACCTTAACTCTCTGCTCAGGAAGAATGAACTGCTAGCAACAAACTCACTTCTCATGTAAGGAATGAAGTTACCCATGAAGTTAAGAGGGACAGACTCTTGTCTTCCATTTTATTTTTTTACTTCTCTGTATACCTTTAATATATTGCAGTATACATGTATGACTTTTGAAACAGATGAGAGAGTAACTTGCTATCATTCTTTCTAAATTATTTATTTTTATTGTCATTGAAAATACATGTAAAAGTTTTAATTATTGAAAACAATGAGACAACTTAGTTTCTGCATACTCACAATCTTATTTTTCTATTTTTGTGCTGGATGGTTTCTGCGGTCATGAGACACAGGGGATATGAAGTATTATGTACCAGGAGAGTTATTCGTGAGGGGCTAAAGTGGCAGTGGAAGTGATCTAAGCAGCACTGATGCTACCAAATTGTGACCTTCATTTGGTTAGGGCTGTGCTTCATGTACCAGCTATTCCAAAAGGATTTGACAGTTATCTCTAAGGTATTACCCTCCAAATACAAATGTTCTCTATTATTTATTATTTTATTTCCTGATTTCAGTGTCTCAAATGTGTCCCAAAAAAGTTTAATGGAAAATTTCAGAAATAAATCACTTAGACCCTTCTGAGGAAAATGAGGAAATATGTCTTCATCCTGCTCCACTACATTCTACACTAAGTATGAACAATTTCTCATCCAGTGTATCCACCTATATTTACTACCTGCCCATTAGTCACTTGGTAGCTGTCTTAGTTATCATTTTGACTGTACTAGTACTACAGTGCTTGTGTCCAAGTAACCCTTAAATAGTAGTGACACCAAATCTCTATAATGTAAAGGCTGCTCGTCTGTCTCCTTTAGCTCAAAGTATTCTTGCTTGTCCTTTATCAAAAAGAATTCACTGAAATGAGGGACTTGTGCAGCTGTACCAACAATGTTCTAATCAATAGACTTAAGAAGTCATTTGCTCCTCCAGTAGATAAAAACTTCTTGGCCAGTCCTTTTCAGAGAAAAATTTTTAAGGGAATTGCAAACCCAGGCAGGAAAATTACAGTTCTAAAGAAGAAGGAAACTACCACTTGTACAAATCCCTCCCAGACCACCTGAAGCCCACCTGGCCATCATAAAAATATCATAAAGAGCACAAGATCACCAATCAATCAAAAGAAGATCACAAGCATCACTGAATAACCACCAACTTACAAACCCAGATGAATATGCATCAGTCAGCCCCAATTCCACTCTATGAGAACCTTCACCCTTAACTTCTCAGGGAGGCTGGAATTAAGAAATGGCTGTCTGGCTCTTTGTTCTGCGCATTGAAATAAATACTTGCCTTTTTCTACCATCCTAATATCACTGATTGGACTTCTATACATAAGGCAAAAGGATCTGGGTTTGGGGTTCTATAGCAATACCTCCAATTAGTTTGGCAAGCTGTTCTGTAACAGTGGTAAAATACCATGCCATAATATCAACAACTCTCATTCCACTGTCTTATCATTTAGGCATTGCATCATCTCAATCATCATCAGAAAGATAAGTATAGTAATTAAGATGTTTTAAAGCAAAGAGCCAAAGACCACACTCATGTAACATCCACTTTACTTTATTGTTTCACCTGTTCTATTTATTAGCTATCGTTATTAATTTCTTTCTGTTCCTAATTTATAAATTAAATTTTGTCACAAGAATATATGCACTCTTAACTTGAATAGTTAGTTGGAGTTGGGACTTAAACAACTCCCAGGACTAGAATTAAGCCTTGTTTGACTTAAGCTTTCAAAATGTGGTTCCTCCAGACACACTAATTATTCTGCAATAAAATGTAATCTAACAACAGCTAAAATTTGTTCAGAATTTTCAAAGGAACTATTCAGAAATTATTGCTGATATTTTTGAACTTGGAAGTATGTGGATAGGAGATGGCGCTTACATTCTGTCACCATGTATGGTCTGCCTATTACATCAATACATATGAAAATGCTAGGACAGTAATGCATGACCTGGGAGGCAGCAGCAATAGTTCAAATAGTTTTTTTTCCCTGCTACTCACATGAGACAGCCATACTGAGCTCAATACTCCTAGCTTTGGCATGGTCCACCCCAGCCATTGCCAACATTTAAGAAGTGAACCAGCAGAGGAACAATCTCTTTTTGGTTCACATATATCTCTTTCTCTTCCTTTCAAATAAAATAAAGTAAATATTTTAAAGAATGCTAGCCGGCGCCGTGGCTCACTAGGCTAATCCTCCGCCTAGCGGCGCCGGCACACCGGGTTCTAGTCCCGGTTGGGGCGCCAGATTCTGTCCTGGTTGCCCCTCTTCCAGGCCAGCTCTCTGCTGTGGCCAGGGAGTGCAGTGGAGGATGGCCCAGGTGCTTGGGCCCTGCACCCCATGGGAGACCAGGAGAAGCACCTGACTCCTGGCTCCTGCCATCGGATCAGCGTGGTGTGCCGGCCGCAGCGCACCGGCCGCGGCGGCCATTGGAGGGTGAACCAACGGCAAAGGAAGACCTTTCTCTCTGTCTCTCTCTCTCTCACTGTCCACTCTGCCTGTCAAAAAAAAAAAAAAAAAAAAAAAAAAAAGAATGCTAGTGGGCCATGCCGTGGCTCACTAGGCTAATCCTCCGCCTGTGGCACCAGCACACCGGGTTCTAGTCCCGGTCGGAGCGCCGAATTCTGTCCCGGTTGCCCCTCTTCCAGGCCAGCTCTCTGCTGTGGCCAGGGAGTGCAGTGGAGGATGGCCCAAGTCCTTGGGCCCTGCACCCCATGGGAGACCAGGATAAGTACCTGGCTCCTGCCATCGGATCAGTATGGTGCGCCGGCCACAGCGCAAAGGCCGCGGCAGCCATTGGAGGGGCGAACCAACGGCAAAGGAAGACCTTTCTCTCTGTCTCTCTCTCTCACTGTCCACTCTGCCTGTCAAAAAAGAAAGAAAGGAAGGAAGGAAGGAAGGAAGGAAGGAAGGAAGGAAGGAGAATGCTAGTGATCATTTTTATATAACTGTCACATAATTTTCATTTAATGATTAGAGAAATACTTAAATTTTATATAAATTAGTTTAAACCTAAGTTCTATAAATGGTGATTATTCATTATTAATTTGCTATTCAATATTTTCTTTTTAGTAGTTAATTGCAGTTTACTTCATTAGAGTTAGAGTTTTTCTTCTATTCCTTACAAACTATATTTGTAAGAAAACATTTTGCCTACTTTATTGCATAATTCCCACTGCCCAAGCACCAGAAACATCTTCTGTTATAGACTTGGGAATCACACATATCCTGTTTATCACGCCCAAATTTATATCCCAAGGCTAAGTTCACTTTGATTAGCATTAAACATTATGTTTTTCAAATACTGTCAACAATAAAAACAAATTGTAATGAATTTTCTACCCTTCACACTAATTTTAAGTTATACATTAAAGTAATAATTGAAAACAAACATGTATTGGCATGTCATTTCTTTTGGACTTCATTATCAGTAAATCATCACTTCAGTCAGAAGGATTCATGCTAAAAAATAAGGAAATTTGGGGTAGGTGTTTAATTCAACAGTTAGGTCATTTGGGATGCCCCACATCCCACATCAGAGCATGTCATTCCATGCTGTGGTGCAGCAGGTTAAAGCCCTGGCCTGAAGTGTCGGCATCCCATATGGGCACCAGTTCTAGTCCTGGCTTCTCCTCTTCTGATCCAGCTCTCTGCTATGGCCTGGGAAAGCAGTAGAAGATGGCCCAAGTCCTTGGATCCCTGCACTCATGTGGGACACCTGGAAGAAGCTCCTGGCTCCTGGCTTCGGATCAGTGTAGCTCCAGCTGTTGCGGCTATCTGGGGAGTGAACCAGCAGATGGAAGACCTCTCTGTCTCTACCTCTCTCTGTAACTCTTAAAAATAAATAAAATAAATCTTTAAAAAAATACTGAGTGTGTGGTTCCAGCCCTGGATACTCCACTTCCAATTCAACTTCATGATAATGTGCATCCTGGGAGGCAGCAAATCACAGCTCATATACTTGGATTCTGGCCACTCACACCGGAGATTTGAATAGAGGTCTGGATTCCTAATTTCTGCCTGGTTCAGCCATGGCTGTTTCAGGTACTAAGGAAGTGAACCAATGGATAGAAGCAATCTCTCTTTGTTTTTCTCTGTCTTTTAAATTAAATAAATATAAAATAAATTTTTCAAAAAACTAAATTTTATCTCTACTAGATTAACATTCAACTGGAACATCAGAAAATCTGAAGGATTTTTACATATTTTCCCCCAAAGTGGCTTGTTATTTCTGCTGTACTACTCTTTCTTTGTTGCTTCAAGATACATTTATTTGGGCCAGTGCTGTGGCTTAATAGGCTAATCCTCTGCCTGTGGTGCTGGCACACCAGGTTCTAGTCCCGGTCAGGGCACCAGATTCTTTCCCGGTTGCTCCTCTTCCTGTCTAGCTCTCTGCTGTGGCCCAGGACTGCAGTGGAGGATGGCCCAAGTCCTTGGGCCCTGCACATGCATAAAAAAAAAAAAAAAAGATACATTTATTTGTAAGGAAAGTTACAAAGGTGTGGGAAAGAGACAGACAAAGGCATGTTCCATCCCCACTCGTTCACTCTGTCAGTGTCTGCAAAAGCCAGGGCTACAGCAGGTCATAGCCAAGAGCCTGGACTCCAACTGTGTCTCTCACATGGCAGGGACCCAAATACTTGGGCTATCATCCACTGCTCTCCCAAGCACATTAGCAGGGGCCTAGATCCTTAGCAGAGCAACCAAGACTCTAACTGATACTCCCATACGCTAGGCAGGCAATACAAGTGGCTATTTAAGCTGCTATACCATAATACTGCATCCTGCAGTATTCTTTACCTGGAATTTCTAGCAGTCTCTAGGCTTTCAAACATACCACTTATTCCTACCCCAAATTTCCCATATTTTCATGTGGTTAGAAATAGGTTAGTGTTGGTATCGCCTTTAGTTGTTACACCAATAGGAATCATTGGATATTGCATATAGTGCAGCCTCGTAAGATTGTTGTGAAGACAACAAAATCACAAATGAAAGATTACTTTAACCAACTACTATTCCCTTCAGAAAGCAGAAACTGTGCATTGCTAGGAGCTAGACATTTATATAACTGATTTGCTTCCTCTCAATTTTTGTCCCATAACTCACTGAATATTAGTAGCATTTCTTGCATAGGGACCAAAAGCAGTAATAACTTTGTGCAGTTTTTATGACTTGCATATTATAGGCACCTAATAAATACTTCCTTTCCTCTTAAACATTCATATATTCAAGAATTGGAGTAAGTTGGCAATAACATGGTAGACATTTATATTTCTTAAGTATTTAGAAAATATAGGCAATAATATACTCATATGTTTAGGATATCTGCATGTGCAAAATGATTAAAGTGTAAATTATAAATCTCTGTGACCAAAACCATTTTGTAAGATGGTCTATCTGAATTTATGTCATGGATTTCATCAAATATTCTCAACAAAATAAACTCTGACATAGATAAACCTTTACTTTGCTAAGAAAATATATGTATTTCTTGAAAGCCATAATAGTCCAATAGATAATATTAAGTGATAGTAACCAATTTTATGGTCAGTAGGTATCCATTCAATTTTAAATACCTAGAAAACTTTCTTAACACAAGAGAACACAAATATCATAGGCAGAAATTTTCCCTGTTCTCACCCACTGGAGTTTGAATATGACTTGACCCCTAAAAATGTCCTGATATTTAAAATTCACATTTAAAGCCAAGGATTGGCCTTGTGGTAAGGCAGGTTAGGCTACCACTAGAGATGCCTTTCTCCCATATTGGAATTCTGGTTCCATTCCCAGCAACCCTACTTTAGAGCCAGTTCCCTGCTAGTATACCTGGGAAACAAGAACTTAAGTACTTGAGTCTTTGCCACAAACTTGGGAGACTTAGATGGACTTTCTGGCTCCTGGCTTTGTGGTGATTTGGAAAGTAAACCAGCAGGTGGGAGATCTCTTTCTTTGTCTCTCCCTCTGTCACTCTGCCTGTCAAATAAATACATATATAAATATTTTCTAAAAAGATATAGTTACAAAATTCTTTGAAAAGCAGACTTACAGAGTAAGGATGACTGACAGAGAGAGAATCTTCCATTAGTTGGTTTACTCTCCAAATGGCCACAACAGCCAGGGCTGGGCCAGGCTTAAGCTAGGAGCCTGGAGCTTCTTCTGGGTCTCCCACATGGGTGCAGAGGCCCAATCACTGGGCCATCTTCCACTGCTTTCTCAGGTGCATTAGCATGGAACTGGATTGGAAGGGGAGCAGCCAAATCTCAAATCGGCACCCATATGGGACACCAGCATTGCAAGAGAGGCTTAAGCCTGCTATACCACAATGTCTGTCCTTAAAAAAAAAAAAAAAAAAGTTACAGATCAGTGACATCAGAAGAGTGAACAGATCCAACTATGTTGTTTAGGAGGTGAGCCTAGTGGAAGGTCACTGGAAGTAGGCCTTCAAAAGGTAATTCTTCCATGAGATTACCATAAATGCCTGAAGCTGTACCCAACCATTCTCTCAGCCTATCATGTGATTCTTCCTCTGCAAGCCCATGGCCACTTCCTTTCACTCCCCTTACCTGACAGTTAACCAATGGATTTGTCTAGACTTGATCTTGAGTTTTCAAAACTGTGAGCTAAATAAAACTTTCTCTTCATAAAGGTAGATTCCTCAGTTAATTCTTGGTAGTGACAAAATGCCAACAAATATAGGAATAAGATTTCATGAATCCCAAGACAGAGTATCTGTATAAAAACAGGCAGATCAATTGTGTCCCTTATAATGTTTAAATGCTTAGAAACACATTTGAATATTTTTAAATAATACTTTTATATCAAATTGTATTGGGGCAAAAATACAGAGCTTATTTTCTGAAGTTCACCTGTTGACCATATAAAAATATAAACTATATGCTCCCCAAATAGTCTATGTGGTCAAGGAACAATTTTTTCCTAGTGAAACATCAAAGTCTGGCACTAAATTTTGAACACAGTGAGCGCAGCTTCTGTGCAATTTATGGCATATGCATTACAGCAGATCTCAAGTAAATTATGAACTCTGCATGTTACCAAGGCACTGTCAAACTCTGATTGATTTGGACAGTTTGTGGTTAATTAAGTTCATTTCCAATTCTGTCTCCTCATCCAATTTCAAAGCATTCTATATTGAAAGCCTATTTTCAATTAGTAAGAAGGATGAAACAAAAAGAATTAATTACAAAAGTGACAATCCCCATTTAAGCCTTCATAGTAGAGCAATTATGTATCTTAAAAGTTAAGAAATTGAAGAGTTGTACTTGTCTAATACATTATGTCTTTGATATGTATCTTATATATACTAAGACTTGATGTAGGCTTGCCACTGCAGTAACAAAAATACGATTGAAGTTATCTTAGTTACTCTAAGTTAAATAAAAGAAGACCATTTCACTTAGTACTGAGTTATTAAGGATTATACTTGATAATGTTTTCAAAAGCATTAAGTACGACATGTAGTGGAGAAAAATCTTGTGAGAGGACACAATTTGTCAGGAACATTTCAAATCTGAGGAGGACAAGTAATTTCTTTCAACCCACTGACCTAGTGAGCCACCACTGTTCTACTCAAACACATCCTAACAGTCTCCATGAGGCTCGTTGGCAGACCACAGAAGTGTTGGAGAGACTGCAGAGCGCCATAGGCATCTATCTTTGCCATATACTAGCTTCGATTTTGGCAGGAATTTTTTTTTTCCTAACCTTTTTCTTCTTCAGTTAAGATGTATATAAAAGCAGATGACCTCATAAAATCTGCAAGAACTAGACAAAGATTAGGATGTATGTAGAATGCTTAGCACAGAACCTGGCACAGTGAAACACAGTTTAACACCATGATAATAATAGTAAGGATAGTCACAGATAGAAATCAGTGGCCTAGATCCTAAAAACTTAACTTGTCTATTATTTAAACAGGAGGTTTCTTTGCAAGATTTCCAGGAAGTGAGAAGGAGGTTTGAGATTGCTGAATTTGGCTTTAAACATGATGCATTTGACATGCCAGTTAAATATCAAGTAGGAAATACCAAGAAGGCGAGTAGGGTGAAACAAGGTTATATGAAAATATGTGAAGGTTATCCATGTTTCTAATAGATTTGGAAGGTTTTTGTGGATTTTCCTTCTAAAGTTAGAAGATAAACTTCCAGACAGAGTAGAGACACGGAAGAAAGATGGAAGACACGGAAGGAAGACCTTTCTCTCTGTCTCTCTCTTTCACTGTCTAACTCTGCCTGTCAAAAAAAAAAAAAAATGTTTTCCAGGGGGCTGGCACTGTGGCACAGTGGGTTAAAGCCCTAGCCTGTAGAACCAGCATCTCATATGGGCATCAGTTCAATTCCCGGATTTTCTACTTCTGATCCAGCTTGCTGGTATGGCCTAGGAAAGCAGTAGAAAATGGCCCAAGTCCTTGGGGCCCTGCACCTGTGTTGGAGACCCAGAAGAAGCTCCTGGCTCCTGGCTTTGGATCAGCTCAGCTCTGGCCATTGCAGTCATTTCGGGAGTCAATCAGTGGATGGAAGAAACCTCTCTCTCTCTCTCTCTCTCTTTGGCTCTACCTCTCTCTGTAACTCTCTTTCAAATAAATAAAAATAAATCTTTAAAAAATATTTTCCAAATTGTAGAAAGCTATTATAATTAAGACAGTGTGTTATGGTTACAGAAATAGTGAAATAAATGTCAGAACAAAAGACAAGTACATTAAGTATGTGATAAAGATAGGGTTTAAATCACTTGGAAAATACGGTTCAGTAAACAAATGGTTTGAGAACTCTTTTTTTAAGAGATTTATTTTCTATTTATTTGAAAAGTAGTTAGAGACACAGAGAGCTTGTCCATCTGCTGATTCACTCTCCCAGTGGCGGCAATGGACAAGGCTGGGCAGGGTGAAGCCAGGAGCCAGGAGCTTCTTTCTGGTCTCCCATGTGAGTGCAGGGTCCAAGCGCTTGGGCCAGAGTCCATTGCTTTCTAAGGCTCATTAGCAGGGAGCTGAATCAGAGGGGAGCAGCTGGGACTCGAATCAGCACTCATATGGGATGCTAGCACTACACACAGCAGCTTAACTGGCTACACCACAATGGTGGCCCAGAGAACTCTTGAGTTTTAGAAGGCAATAGAATTAGACACTGTCTTATACTATATACAATCAAATGTCCTCATAAAATGAATTAAAGATCTATATGTGAAAAACTGATTGGGTGAATATTAGAGAAATGATGCAAAACTCAGAATTCAGAAAAAGAAGAAAAAAGTTAGATTCAAATTATAATATTATACTAAACTCCCCTTTAGAAAATTAGCATAAAGCTAAATAATCAGTACTTAGGGAAAAATATTTGTGACATCTGTAAAACCTTAATTTCTAAAATGTTAAATTCTAAAAAATCCAATTATCCAAGAGAAAAATGGATAAAATAGGCAAATAATCCCCAGAGAAAAATTACAAATAATCAGTGACACACAAAAATATTAAATTCTAAAGAATAGGGTGTTGTTTCTTCTATCAATCATGTAAGTTTAAAAAAAATGCATCCAGCGTGGGCAATAGCATTTAAATACGTGAACTCTCATATTTATTTGGTGAACAATCCAATTGGTACAATTTTTCTAGAATTGAATAGGGTCCTAGCAATAATTATGAAATATGTATATTGGTAAGTATTAAATATGCATACCATGACCCAGCAAAACCAGCCAGGATAACACAATTAATACTAAATCTCATATTGAATTACTCATCTACATGATTAAATAAGACAATTTAGAAACATTTACAAAAAGATCATAGCAGGGGCTGGCGCTGTGGCACATTGGGTTAACACCCTGGCCTGAAGCTCCAGCATCCCATACGGGCTCCCATTTAAGAACTGGCTGTTGCACTTCTGATTCAGCTCTCTGCTATGGCCTGGGAAAGCAGTAGAAGATGGCCTAAGTCCTTGGGCCCCTGCACCCATGTGGGAGACCCAGTGGCTCCTGGCTTTGGATCAGCACAGCTCCGGCCATTGCAGCCAACTGGGGAGTGAACCAGCAGATGGAAGACACCCCCCCTCCTCTCTCTTCCTCTCTCCCTCTTTCAAATAAATAAATAAATATTTTTTAAAAAAAGATCATAGCAGTAAAAACAGTAAGTAGCGAAAAAGAAATTAAGGTAGTATAGTATTCATTAATGGGAGAGTTATATAGCCAAAAATAAAGTACTTCAGAAAAATAAATGAATAAATAAATAAATGAAGTACTTCAGAATTTAGGAAAAATATATTATTTTTATTTTATTTGAAAAGCAGAGAGAAAGCAAGTGAGAGCAATTTTCCTTTTTTAAGTTCACTCTCCAATTGCTTGCAATAGCTAGAGCGGGGCAAGGTCACAGCCAGAGCCCAGAACTCTATCTAGGTCTCCTGCGTAGGTGGCAGGGAACCAAGTACTTGAAACATCATTTGCTACTTACCAGCATGAACATTAGCAGGAAGCTGGCTCTTAAGTGGAGCAGCTGTGACTTTAACCAGACACTCTGCTATGTGGTAATCCCAAGAGACAACTTAATAACTGTGCCAAAACTTACCCCAAAATACTTGAAAACATTTTTAAAATAGTTGAGTAAATCTACTTCCTTGAAAAAAACATCAATAATGTATTATTGGTCATTACAGCAAGGCGGGTATAAAAACATTCATTGAAACAAAGTTTGCTTAAAAACTACTATAATAGTCAGTCCTGAGAAGTTGATAAAAGGAAAGAAGAGGAATCTTTACTATAAACTTCAAAATATTACTTGGGTTATAGTTTTGCTGGTATATGTGTATACTCTTCACTATTTTCTCAAATGAATATGAGTTGTATTTATAATCAAAAATCATTTTAAAATATTTTCCTTGAATGAAATATAATTAGAATTGTGTATTCCAGAAAAATATATTCTTTATAGACAGACTACCCTAATTCATACTACAGCTACCATATTTACTCCCCTTGTGCCTTTACCAAGTTAATTCACCCACTTGTGCCTCCATTTGTTCAAATGCAAAATGTGCAAAAAAAATGTCCCATGTGTAACACTGTCTGTAGGAAAATTAAATAAAATATTATTAGGTTATTGAAGATTAAATATACTTAGACCCTGACATAGAGACTTCATTCAATATGCCAGCATGATTTTACTTTTATTATTCATTGGTGATGCTAACATTGGAAACAAAAAGGCCAGTTTTATATTTCAAAGGAAGATGCCATGCATAATGAGCAATGACAGATTATGAAATGCATTTTCTGAGTTACCACCCAGTTTCTTGAATAGCCAACTATGCCCAAGATATTTTTCACTGTTACTCACCATACTCCAGTTAACCCTGTTGACCTGTCAATCTACAGTTTTGACTATTCTCATCCTTATGTTGGTGTTATGTGCCAGCTCTTTGTACCAGTGGAAGTACCCTCACTGGTAACTGAAATCCAGGCCATCTTCTGAAGGACCTCTCATTCTTGCACTACCCTCTTCCTATCACCATACCCCATGCTTTGTGCTCACTGATAGCACATCCATTTGGTCACTTCCCACTTTTTGCCTTGTATCATACTTTGTACTCATGAAGAGCATCCTACCAGGTAAATTTCTTGATAGTGAGGGTTAGAGACAGGAAGATGATTGCTAGTGGCTTGTCTTAAATTTGATGTCCACATAACACAACTAGCATGGAAGTACTTTTAAAAGTTAGTGGGAAAAATTGATTTAAAGGTAAGAGTATTTTTGAAGCAAAATATTTGAACTCTTTGAGCTGGTTATTCATCATACTTATGTTCCTTGGATTTTTTGAGGACTCCTTGGGACAGAGAAATCTTTCAATGAGTATTAAATGACTTTAATATAATATGCAAATGAAGAAGCCAAGAGTAGGGAGGGAAATAACAGCACTTGGTGGTTTTTCTTAAGGAAAGATGGTAACATAAAGGAAGTGGTATAGCAGTAACCTCTTTAAGAATGAAAAAGAGGGGGCATTTCTATTTCAACTCCCACGTCTAAACTACAATTGAAAAAACGAAAGCAACAAAAGCAGAGAAGGAAACACCAATGTCAGTGATGACTGGGAAGAGGACAAATCTACACTTTAAACTATGAGGATTAAAAGAAAATCTGATATGAATTTAAGAATAAGCATATTATTTTTCTTTTTCTGCTCTTCCTCACAAGGATTTTTTTTTTTACTGTCCAAGATACCATTGTACATGATGAAGTCCTGAAGGATCAAATAAGCAAGCTCTTCACTGAATATGAGAGCTCTGAATATGTAACAAAGTCAGGGGTTTGTGTCTGATCTTTCTTCCCCACATCAGTGCTCAGGAATGATGATTCATGCCAATCTGTACTGGAAGTGGCTCTGTAGCACGAAAAGGTGAAGAAGAGAAGCAAACATTATAGGCACTGACTTGAGCTAGCTACATAAAGAGACTTGAATGCCAACCTGCAAAATATAAGGCCTGGATGAAATACATTCTTTTAAAATAAAATGCAGATTTCTGACACTTTCTCAGGTGATAGAAAAAGACTATCCAGCTACAAAGAAAGTAACTCATAAAAGAACTACCACTCTAAGAGTTATGGGGTCATGACTTTCAGAAGTGAAATGTATGAAATTTTTATGAGCCAGATAATTTATATTGCTGTGTTATTTAAGAAACTCCTATTAACTGTCTCCATAAAAATTTAAAAGAAGGATAAATGCTTGACCTGGTGGTTAAGACGTCCATATCCCACATCAAATGGTGTTTGTTCAATATCAGATCCCTCTAATGACTCTAGCTTCCTATCAGTGCTGATGCTGGGACCAAGCAATGATGGTTCAAGCAATTGGGTTCCTGCCACTCACATAGAAGACCTGGATCAGATTCCTGGCTTCTGACTTCAGTGTAGCCTACCCCTGGCTACCAACCAGTGGACGACAGCACTCTCCCTCTCTGTCCATCTCTCTCTCTCTGATGCTTCTCAAAATTTTAAAAAATTCTAAAAAATATTTTCTCAGATTTTTCTACAAATCCAAGGCAACTGTGATGCTGAACTATATTAAAGACAGATTAAATATCAAAAAGAGGAGAAATACAAGATTCTCCCTTACTAATATTAAGATGAAAACTATGAGTGGTAACTAAGTTAATTCAACAATTTTAGAAAGGGTTATAAGTAGAATAAAATCTTGGACTGTTAAGATGATTCAGTATTGAAAAATGTTTTTATTAATGGTTTAGGGATATATGATTATCTCTAACAAATTTAAAATATTACTTTGCAAACTATAAAATATTATTCATAGACAGTTCCTTTCTTTGGAGGGATGGATTTTCTCTTTGTAAATAATGTACAGACTAAAATCATTACTTGTACATTCATAATTTTAAATGGACAAACAAAAAATTGTACCTATGAGTATTTATGGTATGTAACATGCTGTTTTGTAATACACATACATTATGGGATGGCTAAATTAAGCTAATTAGCAAGTGCATTACCTCACAAACTTATGGTGAGAACATTTAAAATTTATTCTCTTAGCAATTTAAGTATACAACACTTTGCTGTAAGTCTAGTGACTTTGTTGTAGAACAGATTTTATTTGCCCTATCTAAAATTTTGTACTCTTGGGGACGGTGTTGTGGCAGAGCAGGTTAAGCCACCATCTGCCTCGCCAGCATCCCATATCGGAGTACCAGATCAAGTCCCAGTTGCTCTTGTGATTCAGTTCCCTGGTAATGCAGCTGGGAAGGCACAGAAGATGGCTCAAGTACTTGGGCCCATACAACCCATGTGGTAAATCCATATGCAGTTCCTGGCTCCTGGCTTCAGACTGACCTAGCCCTGCTTCTCAGGCCTTTTGGGGAGTGAACCAGAACAAAGATCTCTCCCTCTCCCCTCACCCCCCACCCCATCACCCTGCCTTTCAAATAAATAAGTAAATCTTTAAAATTGATGTAGACAGGCTGGCATTGTAGCGCAGTGGGTAAAGCCACAGTCTGTGAATTTGGCATCCCTTATGGATGCCAGTTCATGTCCTGGCTAATCCATTTTAGATCCAGCTCCCCCCTAAGGCCTGGGAAAAGCAGCAAAGGGTGGCCCAACCAATTGGGCCCCTGCCACCCACATTCTGGTTTTAGCCTGGCTCAGCCCTGGCTGCTGTGGCCATCTAGAGAGTAAGCTAGCAAATGGAAGATATCTCTGTGTGTGTGTGTGTGTGTGTGTGTATGTGTACCTCCTCCTCTCTGTAATTCTGACATTCAAAAAATAAATTAGAAAATAAAAAAGTTGAATAAAATATTGTATCCTTCAATCAATATCCATCCAATTCTCCCCACCCTCTACAAACCCCAGTCCCTTGTATCCACTAATCTACCTTTTGTTTCCATGTGAAACATACACAAATCTACTTTCTAAGACATAGGTTCCAATCTTAAAGTTGTTTCTGAATCTGCCAGTACTGTATTGTTACTTACACAATGTGAATAACAATACCTCTTACATAATTTAGTTGTATTAAATAATATGCTTAATATAAAACTTAGTATTCATTGAATACACATAAATGTATTTTTATGGAGTATACCCGTGATAATTTTCTTGGAAATATATTGACAAGCTATTATATAGATGTCATCTTGAGATATAATATTCTTAAGCTCAGCTTACATTATGATCAACTTCATACCAGAGAAAGGTATTTATTAACATTTGATCTATCAAACCAAATAAAGTATTTTCAATGTTGGAAGATCCTAAAACTTAGGTTTATTTGAAAAGAACTGGCAATTAGTTGTCATAAGAAAATGGTTTTTGGAATCTTGACATAAAATTTTGAACACTGTTAAGTATACAGATTATGTTTAGTTTCATGGTGAGCAACTATCCAAAGGAAAAAAAAAGATAACATGATAGTATATTTCAGAAGGAACTATGTTTACCACTTCACACAAAACTCAAGAAAGAAATTATTTGGATGAGAAGATAGATTTCCAATTCTTAAAAGAAACACTCAATTTCATTCAATCCCTACTATGTCTCCTTTCACAAGGATGGACAGTTTTATATATTTCTAATTTTTGCTCCACTGAACAAACCAACGTAACTTGAATACACCCTTACCATTTCTTTTCAAATGAGTGCACTGATTCCTTGCCAGGTTGCTATTTATACTGCTCACAAAACAGTCAACCTGATGACATAGGACAAAAATGGCTTCTAGTCCTACCCCCAAGTCCACTGAGCTATAAAGCAACTTTGTTAGCTTCACTTATTGGATTTTAAATTGTCATGTATTGACAATTTGTCAGTGGCATTGACTTCCTGCCCTAGAGTGGAGATTACGGCTCTAACTATAGGTTCATTCTTTATCTCCAGGTTGATAGCTCACTGTGGACACTCCAAGGTGGGAATATAGCACCAGTGTGTGTTACAGTACCATTTTTAGTACTGCCTTGAAAACTGAACTTTGGAGAATTTAGTACCTGGTCTTCTACTGGCTATCTTCACAAATTCTCAATCATCTCAAGTCTCAGCCAGCCAGTATTCACCAGCCAATATTCACAATGGGGAAAATGGAAATTTCATACATCCCTATTATAAAATTCTGTAAATAAAATGTAAAAGTATAAGACTACTTGGGGAAAAAAAAGAAAATTCTGGCACAGAGAACAAAAGTAAGTGGTTTCTTCTTTGAAACCATGTATAATTTGACTTAAGCAAATGCACAGCAAACCTTTAGAGAAAAGTGATCGAGAAACCCAATGGTGTGGCCATGAGTGTCAATCCCTGCATCTTTTATGGAAAGCATTATATCATCCTGGGAAGTGGTTTCCCATCTTGATGGCAATAAATTTGATATTTCTACAGCTTCTTTATATAAGCTTCTTTATATAAGACTTGTCAATGACGCTTCAATGCTTTAAGACCAATTTCTAATTTCTTTCTTGGAAGATTGGATGACAACATGCCTCACACAACCCACTTAGATCTGCATGCTGCTACCTACAACCTAGACTTCTCGTCCACATTGATTGCCTTGCACATTGTAGTACAACCACACCAAAACCCTCTAAGTCCTCCAAACTCCATAACCTCTTAAGCCTCTATGCTTTGAAACATATTAATTCTATTGCCTAAATCTTCGCTCTTCTAGGGTTTTTCACCTTACTCCTATACTTAACCCTTGACAATCCCTACTTCACATATATAAAGAAATGTGTCTTCCTCAAGGAATCTTTCACCAATCTGTATAATTAATTACCTTCGCAACTGGATCTAGGTATTTCTTCATTTCACCTTGTTGGTAGTGCTTTATCTCTATGTTAAATAATTTTTGCTATCACTTCAGCTGAAAATTTTTGTTACTAAGGGAAAGGATTATTTCTATATAATTTATTTCTGAACTTATTATCTAGCTAGTATATAGTAGACTCTCAATAAATGAAACAAATTAGTTGTGGATTATTGATGTGAAACAAATTCAGAAAAAAAGACATCAGTGAGATAAGAATAACCCAAAGCAGTTCTTGGAAGGTTGGATATGATGAATCAATAGGATTTTCTCAAGTAGAAGGAAAGTTTTTCATACTAAACAGAAATGGCAAACTTACAGCAAGGCTAAAAATAATACATGTTGAATAAGAAGCAGATTTTCATAACCAAAACATGGTGTGCATGTTATTACTAGTGAGAAATTTGACTTGCTAGGTATGGTAAAGGTGGATCATGAGAAATCATTGTATCAGAGAAGCAAATCCGTTCACTGTGGATTTATTTATATTTTGCCTATTTGGATTTTTTTGTGATTTTTTCAGATTGTTTAATTTTTAAGTTTAATTATTTTTATTTACTTGAGAGAGAGACAGAGAGAAACCATGCTCTTCTATCTGCTGGTTTACTCCACTAATGCCTGTCAACAGCTGAGACTTGACCAGGCTGAAGCCAGGAGCTCCATGTGAGTGGCAGGGACACAAGTATTTGAATAATCATTAGCCACATCCCAAGGTGCACGTTAGCTGGAAGCTTCATTGATAATCAGAGGTGAAACCCAAATACAGGTACTCTGAGATGTGGGCATCCCAAGTGGTAGCTTAACTTGTTACACCACAACACTCTTCCTTAATGTTTTTGACACTGAACAAAGCTGTAAAATGATTATGTATAATTGCATAAATAGTTCCCTTCCTCATTCTTTTTACATTCTTATTAAATTCTAGTAAACAGATTAATACTTGCCATTCTTTGTTGTTCCCTTTCATGTTTTTATTGTATTGCTTCTGTTGGATTGTTTGTCTCCTCAGCTGTTCTTTTGTTTGCTAAAGACTTCTTGTCTTCCATTCTGTCCCATCCACTATTAAATTTATCCAAGGCCTTTCTAATTTCAATTGTTGCAAGTTTTATCCTATTTCCTCAAAAAAGTTTATTCTAATGGTAAAAACAGAGGCAGCATCCTTTCTCTTAAATTTCAACATGTTAGAAATATTTATTTCACATTTTTTCCATAATTCCATTACTGAAGATCCTTGGAATCTCATACTGCTGTTTGTTGCTGTGTTCACTCTTGCTCATGTTGGGCTTGTTGTTCTTTGTCTGTTTTATAAGTTTCTGTGCACTCTAGGTTGACAAAACTTCTAATGAGAATGTGCTTTTATGTGTGCTAAGCATCTACCACCCTGAGACCTCACTGGGTTATTTTCAAATTTAGAGGTCTTCACATCTACCAAGCAGGCATAAATTTAAGCCACACTGCTGGTGGGAGAGAGCACCTATGGTTAAAAATCTTTAGGAGATGCATTTTTCCCCCAATCTGGAGCTCAAAGCTAAACAGCTATGTTTTATCTCTATTGGCAGTTTGGGTTACTTGGGTTTTTTTCCCCATTTGTCCCATATTTTCCTTAGGTTATAGCCAGTTTAGACTCTCAGGCTGCTCAGTTCCAGCTCCAAAGTGGCCTCACCACCCACAACCTGTTCCCCTCCAACAACTGGCCACTAAAACACCAGAATTTTAGTTACTGATGTTGGCGAACAACTAGAAGTACATAACAACTCTAATGCATCTGACAACTTCAGAGTTTTGAGCTATCTCTTTTTGGTCACGGAGCAGTTCACTTAATATATTAATCCATTAAGCACCTGGGAAAAAGTATCATAAACTGGGTGACTTCTAATAAACAGTATTTATTTCTCACTGTGGTTGAGAAGGTCAAGATTAGGCTTCAAGCAAGGTCAGTTTATGGTGAAAGTCCTCACCCAGATTTCAGATTGACATCCCCTTGTATCTTCACATAATAGATGGGGACAAGATAGCTGTCTGGGGTCCAAATTATCATGGTACTAATCCCTTCCATCTCCTCGTGGTCTATTTGCCTCCCCATAAATGCTGCCTCTTAATATCCTCATTTTGGGGTTTATGATCTCATCAAGATAGGAATTTAGGTGTGGGGGGACACAAACCCCCACACCACAGCACTTACAGTCTCACAAACTCAGCCTTTCTAAGGATAGCACTGCATTGTATCTAGTTGTTACATATTAATCTATGTATTTTACAGTAGGAGAGTTATTTATTTCATCATATTAATAAAAATTTAAGTCCAGCAAAAACACGAATATCATTCAGGAAGTAAAAAAAAAAAACCTAGCATCTGAATAATATGTAATTCACACTGGTTTGCCTAATTTTTATGTGTCTGTAATCTCTCAATGCAGGACCCTATCTCCAGAATTAAATATACCTTGAAGTCAGGATTGCCCGTAGCAAAACTAATAACTTAAATTGAACTAACTGCCTGCATCGAACACAAAAAAGAATTTAGGGAGAGTGATACAGAGGGTTCTAAAATCCTAGCAGCAGGCAGGTAGCCAAGGCTAGGTAACAGAAAAAAAAAAAAAAAAAAAAACACATTTATCCCTTGCTCAAGATTCACTTACGCTTTGAGGAAAATCCCAAGTCTCCCTGCCTATATCCCTAAATTGAGAGTTAACTCTCACTGAAATGTAAGAAGAGCTTCTTTAAAAAGGAGATATAATACAGCAAAAACAGAAAAAACTGAGACATAATACAGCAAAAAAGTAAATCTTATCATAGCATATGTGGTAGATCAGTTTAAAGACATGGTGAGGGCTGGTGTTGTAGAGTAGCAGGTAAAGTCGCCACCTGCTGTGCCGGCATCCCATATAGGCACTGATTCGAGTCCTAGCTACTCCACTTTTGATCCAGCTCTCTGCTATGGCCTGGAAAAGCAGTAGAAGATGGCCCAAGTCCTTGGGCACCTGCACACACATGGGAGACCTGGAAGAAGCTCCTGGCTCCTGGCTTCAGATTGGTGCAGCTCTGGTCGTTGCGGCTAATTGGGGAATGAACCAATGGATACAAGATCTCTCTCTCTCTCTCTCTCTCTCTCTCTCTCCTTCTCTCTCTCCTTCTCTCTCCATGTAACTCTTTCAAATAAATAAATAAATCTTAAAAATAATAAAGACATAGTGACAGTTAAAATTTGCTTAGATCTTAGGAAGTCATTGTTTTATACTTGCTCCAACTAGAATTACTCTCAAATTGAATCACTTTCATTTTACAATTGGTTAGTTTTGTTATTTTAAGTGCATGATTTTCTACTTTTTTATTACAAAAATTTTGATAGATTCATCTTGATTGTATTTCTGCCTCTTGCAAGGAACATTTCTAATATCAACTGAACCATTCTTTGCACTACTTGATTTTGCATTCTTGCTATATTCGGTTCCTGTTGACTTGACCTTCACTGCTTATCATTTGTTGAGCAGTTATGTAACTTATTGCATATTTCTGCTTTTAAATCTATACCCTTTCTATTGACTTATGATAAGCATCTTTTTATTTTTTTTAAATATGTCTGAGGGCATTCTCCACCAATTGGAGAGCAGGGGGCTGGAGTCTGAGTAGATAAAGCCCATCAAGCAAGCACAACACACATGTATGACTGACCTTCAAAAACACCTGGGCCCCAAATTTAAGAAAAACTTTAATACCACTTCATACAAGTTGTTACAGTTCATACACTGTTGCTGGGTTAGTTTAGATCAATCAGTTTGTGCCACTCTTCTTAGTTTCCCCTGGACTCCACCCTACACAAATTTTGCTTTGCTTGGTTTTATTCTGACACCTTTCACTATAATAAACCCTGACTGCAAGTTTAATTGCTTTTCTAAGTCCTTTCAGTTTGTCCTAGTCCATCACTTCATGTCAGAGAAGTCCAAGAGATCCCAAAACGTTGTCTACATCCTAACTATTCCTCTTGGAACATATTAATAGCCTTCATTACTTTCCTGAATCTGAGAACCTATACTTTTGAATGGAGTCCTGAATGAGTATGCAAACTCATGACTAAGTTTGAGAACCTGGACCCATTTGATGTTCTTCTTTCTACTTGCTAACATCTGTACACAAATTTTGATCCCTCTTAATTTCTCAGAGTCTCCCCACCCAATACTGGTTTTATTCATGGAAATTTTTCTCTTATTCTGATTAAGAACTTTGTATTTTGGAAAGCTGCCACAGACGACTTTAGAGATTTAATAGATTTAATTTAGAGATTTAATAGTTTTAGCAAGAATCCTTTGTGCCAATTATCCTGAAATTTGGAAAAACGAAATTCGTGATCACAGCCAGTTTTCCATCCTTCATGGACTGTTCACCAAACTATACGTTTCCTATCTCCCTTTCCTTTATAGTAAAAAGTCTGTACTAAATATCACTCTTGAGGGCTGGCATTGTAAAGCTGCCTTCTACAGTGCCAGCATCCTATATAGGCACCAATTCAAGTCCCAGATGCTCCACTTCCGATCCAGCTCTCTGCTATTGTCTAGGAAAACAGTAGAAGATATCCCAAATCCTTGGGTCCCTGTACCCACGTGGGAGACCAGGAAGAAGCTCCTGGCTCCTGGCTTCAGATCAGTGCAGCTCCAGCTGTTGCGGCCAGTTGGGGAGTGAACCAGTGCGTGGAAGACCTCTCTCTGCCTCTCCTCTCTCTGTGGAACTCTTTCATATAAATAACAAAATAAATCTTTTTAAAAAATCACTCTTTTCAAAGTGGTATTTGTATACACTTTTAGGTGGACCCCCACATTCACATATTTTATATCCATAAATTCAACCAATCACATACAGAAAATATTTTAAAAATTATACCTTTCCTGCACATATACACACTTTTTGTTATCACTCCATACACAGTAGGGGATATGCAGAGAAACTATTTATCTAGCATTTACACTGTACTGAGCATTGTAAGTAATCTAGGAATGATTTACATTACATAGGAGGATGTGTAGTTTACATGCAAATACTATGACATTTTATAAAAAGGACTTGAGTATGTGCCCATTTTGGTATCCATGAGGATTCCTGTAATCTACCTTATACTGGTACCAAGGGACAACTGTGTGTTTATTTATGTGTGTGTGTATATGTATTTTAAGAATGTGGAAATTTTATCTTGGATTATTCATGTGATATTATTCTTACTGTAAACACTGAATAATTGTATAAATATAGCAAAGATTTTGCATTTTATACTACTAAAATATTTTGCAAAAAGGGAGTGTTGTAAATTTTTTAAATATTGAAATCATTAAATTGATGTGACAAACTATTTCCTACAACAACTGTTAATTCTTTGTAAAGAATGGACAAATGGAATCAGGCAAATTATGAAAACATCAGTTGAAAATGATTTGAGTTGCATTTTGGTTATACATATACCCTCATAAACCAAATTTTTTTAATGTTGAAGAAAAGATGAAGATAAACAATCAGTTATGGAAAATATTTAAAAATTTTTTCAAAATGCATTCATCTTTAAAATAACATAAAATCAGTGCTCAAAAATAAGCTATAAATTAGCTACTCCAATAAAAGTACTTGGCAAATCATTACTTATGAAGTTATGTTTAATAGTACCTTAAACTAATGAAATAAAAGAATTTTGTGGAATAGTCATGCATTTTTCCATCTCTGTAAATTCTATTTGCATAAGTGGTGACCCAGTACTTTGTGCCTTTGTCGGGCAATCCCAGTGAAACATTATATTTGGCTGATTGTCCTTTAGTGGCAGATTATTTTAAGTTGAACTGTTACTGTAAATGAATTTGCTTAAATATATGGTTCTAAATTAGTGAACATAAATTACAGCTCCATGATTTGTCATCATTTTAGTTGATATAGAATTACATTTAAATATATTATAATTGAGAAATGATTTGAATACTACATGTTCAGCCACTCTGATAAGTTAGCATCCTTATTGCTATATTTAGCTTCTGAGACTATAGCATTGCCAATTCAGAAACTGAGTGTAAACTCTAAACTTCAAGATAGTTCATTGTCAGTTAAAAGGGTCACAGCATAAAAACTTCTTAGTGCATGAACTGGGACGTCACTGAACAATATTTTAAAGAAAACAGGTGACATAAACCTTGCTAAGACCAGAGGCTTAGTCCAGTTTGCAGTTCCTTTCAAAGTTTGTATTACCATCCTCTACAGTGCCATCAGTATGAACTTACCATTCAACTTAGTGAGGCTCTCCTCCTGGGCTGGTCACATAATTTTTTCTCATTCTAGAGCATCTGCTTTTCTTGTGAAATGTGGCACTCTCCTGAGTGGGGAGGCTTCAGCTTTTGAAAGTGTTATTATGTCATAAATGTACAGGGAAATACAGAACAAATTTGTTTTAGAAAATGGATTCTAGAATGGTATACTTGGTAAGAGTTACCTGCTGGATAAAGAAGATGAGGAGATTCCAAGTAGCTCTAGGAGAAGGAAACTACTTTCCACATGCATTGCCTCAAGAGGTCTAAGGACACCTAAAAGGGTTTTTAAAGCAATAATTTGGCCTATGTAAGATGAAGCCCTTGGATGACAGAGCATGTATCAACTTAACTTAGCTTACAAGAGAACGATGTAGTCTATACTTTTTGCCTCTTAGGTTTCCAATGTGAAATATTTGTTTCACTTACAAATGAAATTTTCACCCAAGAATTGAGCCAGGCTCATATGTAATTCCCCTTGTCTCTACTTTTGTTTCAGTGTTAACGTATTATTTCTGATCCTCTTACTACATCCACAGTAAGTTTGCAACAGATAATGCACTACTCTTATACCTTAGAATGGGTGTCAATGCCACTGTTCTACAAGAAATTGATGTTTAATGGTTGACTTCAAACAATACACATTTATTAACTATAAACAAAATAAAATGAATTAGAGGAAATTCCTACTAAAAAGACTTATTTGAAAGGTAGAGTTACAGGGAGAGACATAGAGAGAAAGAGAGATTTTCCATCCACTGTTCCACTCCTCAAATGGCCACAATGGAATCTGGGAGCCTGGAACTCTGTCCATGACTCCCATGTGGGTGTCAGGGGCCCAATACCGAAGTCATCCTCTACTGCTGTCCCAAGGACATTAGCAGGGAGCTGAACTGGAAGCTAAGCAGCTGCCAGGATTCAAACCAGTGCTCACACAAGATGCTGCCTTCACAGGCAATGGCTTAACCCACTACACCACAATCCCAGGCCCAAGAAATAAATTTCATAATGGAAGTTCAAAGTATGAAGTTTTAAAAGTCCTGAAGGAAGCAATGTTTGCACAAAAATGCATGAAAAGCGAAACCTTCAGCTACCATTAATATGCCTGCTTCTCTAGCCCTAGGTCAGGAAACACTGTACAATGCAGTATTAAGAGAAGGAGGGATCTTCAGCATCCTAAGGTCATTGATATGTATCTTCCTCATAATAACATTTTTTCAATGGTCAGATGGTTTTCTGAATGCCTTATTGACCTTTCTTAACTAACTTGATCATGACCCCACAATTGTTCTATAAGAGTAAAAAAGAAATTAATGTACAGATTTTAAATTTCGATATCCATTTGTAGTAAATTGTAAATTCTGAATAAGTAAACCTGTACATTTGTTCACTATTTTGTGGTAGGCATGGGAGGAGATCAAGACAGCAAAAGTAGACACCAGGATCAAGGCCTTCCAAATCCAAGAAAATAAGCTACAGGAAGACAAATATCCAAAAGAAAGTAGGCAGCAGATGTCTTCCCAAAAAGCTGTACATGTGATGGATAAAACAGTCATTCTTCATTAAGGTGATGCCTCAGCAACAATAGGATTTTATTCTCTACCAATTCGAACACACATACATGAGATAACTTGAAAAAATTTGTGCAAAAATGAAGATTTTAGTTCAATGCAAAAAATGTAAGCAGTTTCATTTTCCATAAATGATGACGCATTTTACATAATTCTGAAGTACCCATATAATGCATATATAGTATATTTATATTATATACATTATATAATATAGTACATACGCATTAGTAGAGTTAACAAAATAAGAACAAATTGGTATGCTTACTATTTGGAAAATGGTAAGAGAGAGATGGAGGAAGAACACAGGGAAGACTCTGAAAAAAGAAAAAAAAAATCCTTTCCTTAAAGGATATGGGTCCAATGGAGGAAGAGGATTGAAAATGAGCAGGTTGCTTAGAAGATGAACTGCAAATGTCTGGTTTGTTACAAAATCTACACTAAAGGCTGGGGAAGACATGGTGCACACAAAATACAAAGATACTCAAAAAGTTCAGGAAGAATGGGAATAAAAGATGAGTTTTCTTTGGTGCAAAGATCTTTGAAATGTAAACCTATTTTTTTCATAATATGCATGTCCCATGAACTACTTGAAGACCCCTGTAATTGGCTACCATACTTAACTCTGGAAATACAGTAAGCAGCAAAAACATCTATGCTTTTGCCCTCAGCTGGATTAAATCTGATATGGAAAAAATATAGAAAAACCAGATATAATAGTTAACTTGGTGAAAAATACTATGAAGAAAATTAACACGGAAAATACATAGGGAATGACTTGGGAGGAAAGAAGGGCATTCAAGAAAGAAATCTATTAGTACAGGACATGAGCAGAGACTTAAATGAAATGAGCAAGCATGTTGCTGGATTAACCTGAGGGATGGGTGATTGAGTTACTGGGAAGAGTCATTGCAAAGACTGAACAATCATGCTCTCTGCATGTGGGAGGAGTCAAACTCAGCCAAATGTGGCTATAGGAGAGGTCTATAGGAGAAATCAAGAGTGGTCAGGTTGGAGGCAGGCTGCAGGTAATGTAGAGTTTACGGAGAATCTTGGATTCTCAGAGGTGGGAAACCAACAATGTGTTTTGAACAAAGGAGTGACATGTTATGACATATACTTTTAAGCATCACTCTGCAAGCTGTAGGGAAGCTAGATTATAGTGAGAAGTGTGGAAGCAGGAGACCAGTTAGGGGGCAACTTGGTATGTGTATTTCTCTATTGGATGACTGCTCCTACAATTTGCATGTAACAGAGGGAATAATTCTATTATAACTTTATTTAACAAATTGGTTCCAGGAAGAGCATTGTCATGTTGACTTTTTAAGGTGTTACTTTACTCCAAAAACATCATTAAAAATACACATACACATAAAAACTCAAGGAAAAAAATCATGAAATCTAATCAAATGAATGTTTTTGTCAGTTCCCCTTCTAACCATTTTTAATGTAAACACTTATGTCTAATGTCATAGTGATAGAAATTATATGGATAACTTATATTTAACATTTCACCAGGCATACTTTCCTATTTTGAGTTTTCTAATGCTCTTCCTCTAACTCCAAATAATTAACTGGAATAATCTTCTCCAAATATTTCCAAACCTTTTTTGCCTTTTGATGTCTAGACAATTCTTTTTAGAAAGGTTTGTTTATTTATTCAAAATGCAGAATGAGAGGAAGAGAGAGAGCTAAGTCTTCCATTAACTGGTTCACTCCCCTAAATACCCTCAACAGCTGAGGCTCCATCAGGCTGAAGCCAGGACCAAGGAACTCCATCTGCGTCTCCCACACGGGTGACTGGGACCCAAGTTTTTGGGTCATCTTCTGCTACCTCCCCAGATACATTAGCGAGGAAATTGATTGCAAGGAGGAGCAGTCAAGACTAAGAAGCACTCCGAAATGCTGTAACAGCAACACAAGCAACAGTTTAACCCACTGTGCTACATACGTTGGTCCCAGTAATTCATTTTTTAAAATAACCTAGTTTCCAAGTACATTGTTCTGACTTATAAAATACATGATGATTCTAAGACCCATATTCTCCAAGTAAGATATCTAAGGTTTTAATGAGTTAAATGTTGCTATGACAAAAGCTGCTGACCATTTTAAAGAAAAATAAATGATTAGTCATATTCATAAAGACCAACCAGTTTAAATATGGTATTTCTCTTTCTGGTCCATTTGCTAACTGGTTCATGAACTCCTATCCTCTTTTTTCCTCTAAACTCTGCCTGAAGCTCTTTTGAAAGGGAAACGATGTGTTTGTAAATACATTTGTTATTTAAAATGTATTCCAAGAATGGTTTTAGTGACGCTTATTACAATTGCATTTGCATTAGGAAGTAATAAGTACTTACTCCAAGTACTGTTTGTGCATGGCCATCTGGTTTAATAACACATCTTAGGTTCATACAGCTCCCCAGGGCCCCATAACTCACTGAGATCCCCAAGAGGACACCATTCAATCAGCAGACTCAGAAGCTGGAAACACAGTGGCTCAACTGTTCACTGGCCATGAAAACAGCATTCTCCCTTTTGGAAATTATGAAAATGGATTGTTAAAAAAATACTCTGGCCACTAAGTTTTCAACACTTAGTTCCAATAGCCAATATTTGAGTTAGAAGGAAATTTTGGTGCTTTGATATTTTGAACATTTGATTTTCCTAACTATATTTTGAATATGTTACTTGGACAAAGGAAAGATATACTAGTGGAAATGTGCTTTCTTATCATTTTCCAGCACATGATTATTGGGTACAGTGGAAGAAGTTCATATATTTTAGTAGTATTCAGTTACGAAAGGCATCAATTATTATTTGCATGAAGAATGATTCAGTATAAGAAGTTCTTCCCAAAACCCTCTTCATTTGAGACATTTTAGAAATGCTATTTGTAGTTTTTTTAAATTTCTATTGTTTTTGAAAGAACTAGGATAAACTATATCAAATACCAAGTTTATGAATTTATATATGAATATGTATAGTTTCTATTTTATATGCATATGCACATAACTTTTAAAGAATTCTCCAGAACAAATGTCTTGCATTTAACTTAATTTGTTGTATTCTTTATAGTTAGGATTAATATTCTCCATATAAGCCCGTAATCAAGCCTTTGGAATATATATATCCAACACAATATTTTTCCATTGCATTAGCCTACCACCAAAAGTTTGTTACTTTCATTCCACTCTCTCTGAAAAAAAAATCAATATACGAATATACATTGTGAGCCTCCCTCTGAGCTTTCTTATAAAGACTTTACATTTTGCTTGAAGTACACGAGTGAGTGACTTCTGTCCTTAGAATACAGAATACACTAAAAGTCTTGAATTCAATCCTGTAACCATCAAAGCTTAAAGAAAACAGCTCATTCTGAGTTCTCTCAACAGGTTATCACTTGTATCTTTAAAAATGACTTCTTCAGAAAATGACTTCTAAAAACAATATGAATATAAGATCTAGCTGAGAGAAACTCATCCAGTTGGGCCAAAATTAATTAATTCCATCATCATAAAGATTCTTAAACTCTTTTCATGCTTGACTTACATATTTAACTAGAAGCAAAGAATTAATTTACATTAAAACTATAAATTTTAAAAGATTTATAAATCTGTAAGTCCTCCAAAGAATTAAGATCAAAATCTCAATGTATCTATCCCATTTATGCCAAAACATAAAAAAGAACATGTAAGTGATCTTATATAAAACTTTATTCCTATCATAATGTTAAAATATATTTTTCCCAAAAAAACCTTTTAAATAAGGAGTACGATTTCATAAATACAACTTTAGGAATGTAGTGATCCTTACCACCATACCCACCCTCCACCCCTACTCCCACCTTACCTCCCTCTCCTTTACCCATTCCCAGTCCCATTCTCCATTAAGATTAAATTTCAATTAACTTTATATACAGAAGACCAACTCTATACTAAGTAAAAATTTCAACAATTTGCATAGACACACACAAAAAACTGTTTGAAAACATAGTACAGTTAATTTTCATAATACAACTCACAGAGGTCCTGCATGGGGAGCAAGTGCACAGTGACTCCTGTTGTTGATTTAACAATTGACACTCTTATTTATTATGTCAGTGATCACCCAAGGCTCTTGTCAAGAGCTGCCAAGGCTATGGAAGCCTTTGAGTCCACAAACTCCATCAGTATTTAGACAGTGCCATGGGCAAAGTGGAAGTTCTCTCCTCCCTTCAGAGAAAGGTACCTCCTTCTTTGATGGCCCTTTCTTTCCACTGAGATCTCACTCACAGAGATCATTCATGTAGAGCATTTTCTGCCACAGTCTCTTGGCTTTCCATGCCAGATCTGAATGCCTTAAGGACTAATTCTGAGGTAAACAGTGTTTCTTATAAATGAGCTGCTCAGACAAAAAAAAAAATACCTTGAAAGTTAAATTTGGTACTTCTTATCATATGAAACTTTATCTTGTAAAATAATATGACTCTTGAGCTGATAAAATCAGGTGAGGTAGAGGGAGGTATGTGGCCTAGTGGTGAAGATTCTAGTTAGGATTTCAGTATTCATCGTATTCTTCATTGGAAAATCTGAGGTCTGCTCTTGGCTCTGGCTCTTGACTCCAGCTTCCTGCTAAAGACCCTGGGCAGCAGTGGTGAAGGCTGAAGTAACTGGTTTCCTGCCACCCTCACGCCAGTTCTAGCTTGAGTTCCTGGCTCCCAACTTCAGTTTGGCACAACCCAGCACTGGCCACTGCAGGCTTCTGCGGGTGGTCAACCGGTTAATGAAACATTTCTCTCTTTCTCTCTTTCTCCCCTCACTCTGCCACCTCTGTGTGAATCTCAAAAAATAAGTAAAACTTTGTTTTTTAAAACTTCACTGAGGTGAACATTCTCAGATGCATGTTCTTTCTTAGTTACACCACAATAAATAAAGTATGATAAATATTTCAGATCTTGACTTTTAAAATTCTTTTACCAGTAGAAAAAAAAAACGCTATATATACTGAATGATTATGTTCCCCCCATTTCATATGTTAAATCCTAATTGCCTGTGTCCATGATATTTGAACATGGGCCCTCAGTGAGAGGATTACATCATGAGAAAAGAACCTTTATAATAAGATAAATGACCCTAGAGAGATGCCTTTCTGTGTGAGGACCTAGCAAGAAGGCACCTCCCATGAACCAGAAAACAGGCCCTTACCAGATACCGTAAATTTTGGGTCCTCATTTTTTAACTTCAGAGCCTCTAGAAATACAATAAATTTCTGCTATTTAAAAGATATTCCATTTATGATAATTTCGTTATAATCGTTAAAAGGAATTAACAAATAACTATTCTTTAGTGTAATCCCTCAGTCTGTATTTGTAGCATTATGTATCTTACATCAGGTAAAGCTTCTTCAAAGCATCAACTGTACACCTTACTCCTACCAAAATCTATTCTTATTGTGCTCCTCAGTTTTTAACCGGGCTCTTCTTGTACAATTCATGGTAATTCAGTCACACTTAAGCAAAACCTCTATAGTTATAAAATGTAACCTTCTAACTTCTAAATAAGCAACAAAATTTTAGTCAAAGGATTTAGTTTGTTCATGATCCTTGCTGCTTATTTATTTTAAAAAATTAAGCATTTCTTCTAAAAATGAAAATACATGTTATAACACATTTCCATAAGCTTGAAAAACTGTATGGTACCAGTTCAGTTTGAAGTTGCTCTTATGTCTGTTCAGGTTTATAAACTTGTCATTTTCATCATTATTCATCTTTTGCTTCTGGCATAAAAAAAGATAAATGAGAAGATGGTATTTCTGTTAGAAAATGTTTAAATGAAGTAGATCCCCACACTATCAAGTGATGATTTTAGTCTTTAATATTTTTGATTAACATATAATACTTAATCACCTTTATGCGGCACAGTGTAGTATTTCAATTTTTTTTTTTTTTTTGACAGGCAGAGTTAGACAGTGAGAGAGAGAGACAGAGAGAAAGGTCTTCCTTTCTGTTGGTTCACCCCCCAAATGGCCGCTATGGCTGGCACACTGCGCCAATCAGAAGCCAGGAGCCAGGTGCTTCCTCCTGGTCTCCCATGTGGGTGCCGGGCCCAAGCACTTGGGCCATTCTCCATTGCCTTCCCGGGCCACAGTTGAGAGCTGGACTGGAAGAGGAGCAACCAGGACAGAATCCGGCACCCCAACTGGTACTAGAACCCAGGGTGCTGGTGCCGCAGGCGGAGGATTAGCCTAGTGAGCCACGGCGCCAGCCATGTATTTCAATTTTATATACAGCATATCTGGGGCCCACACTGTGGTGTAGTAGATAAAGCCACCACTTGTAGTGTCAGCATTTCACTTGAGCGCTGAGTTGAGTGCTGGCTGCTCCACTTCAGATCCAGCTCTCTGCTTTGGCCTGGGAAAACAGTAGAAGATGGCCCAAGTCCTTGGGCCCCTGCACACACAGGAGACCCATAAGAAGCTCCAGGCTGCTGGATTTGGATCAGCACAGCTCCTGCTATTGTAGCCATTTGGGGAGTAAACCAGTGGATAGAAGACCTCTCTCTCTCTGCCTCTGCCTCTCTGCAACTCTTTCAAATAAATATATAAATTTTATAAAAAATTAAATATATACAGCATATCTAAGCCAATCAGGCAGTGAATTTCCCAATTCTCCATTATTTAAGTTTTATTTATTTTTAAGTCAGAGTTATACAAACAAAGGGAGGGAGAGAGAGAGAGAGAGAGAGAAGAGAGAGACATCTGCTCACTGGTTCACACTCCAGGTGACTGCAATGACCAGGACTGGGCCACACCAAAGCCAGGAGTCAAGAGCTTCTTCCAGGTCTCCCACGTGGAAAGTCAGGCTCAGACATTTGGGCCATCTTCCTCTGCCTTTCCCAGACTATTAGCAGGCAGCTGGATCAGAAGTAGAGCAGATGGGATACGAATTGACACCCACACAAGATGATGGCTTCCCAGGCCACAACTTTACCAGTTACACCACAGTGCTGGCCCCTGTCCTCTAATTCTTTAGATAATACATAATCTATGATTGTGACCTTTAGTGACCTCACTATGCTGCCTAACATGGGGACTGTTTACTAGCATCTGTGTTTTATTATCCTGTAACTACTGTCCTTTGCTACTCCCTTCAAAATCTTCAGTTGTCATTTCAAACTGTATTATCAGCTTAAGTTACTTAAACTCTTTGGGAGTATTTCCAAATTTTTAAATGTAGAACAATAGTAACCTAGCCCAAACATGCTATAGACTAAATTGTCTTCATTCAAAACTCTGTGTTGATGCTTTAATGTAATTATTTTTAGAGATGAATCCTTATGGACAGAATTAGGGTTAGATTAAGACAGAAGGGTAGGACTTTCATGAGAGGTTAATTGTGCTTACAACAAGTAATGTCAGATAGGATGTTGCACTTTCTTTATTCTCTCCTCCAGAATCCATGCACATTTCAAGAAAAAACCTTCTGAACAAAGAGGAACTATGTGCGAAGAGAGCCATCATCAGGACTTGATCATGCTACCACCCTCTCCTTGAACTTTGAGCCTTCCAAAACTGAGAGAACATAAGTTCTTATTATTTAAACCCTCTGTCTTTGGTATTTTGTTGTGAGAAGTTGAGCTGCGATAGGACTGTGTTGATTTATATGTGCCCGAATAATTTTGCAGAAGTTTTTCAGTCATTTTTTACCTGGGCCTTTAGATTTAAGTATTTTAAAATCTTAGAACATCTAAATTCAATTTTACATTCCTTTCAAAATTGTAGGAAATGGTTTCTCAAAGGATTGTGTTCAAGTCTCCAAATTGATTTATTCTATTTAAGACAATTTAATGTTAGCTATACACCAAACTGTCTCAATCTCATCACATAATTTTAGGCTGTAGCACCCAGGGTGAAAATTTTAGTAATGATATTTAAAAACAAAGTGACCATATTTCTATTCATCATTTTATTCTTATAAGATTTTTTGTTTTTAATTTTTTATTCTTATAATATTTATTTAGTTACTTTCATTTTAATTCTCATACATGGGCAAAATGCTCATTTTGCATCTGCAAGTTGATGATTACCTGAAATGCTTAGGATACATTTCATATTTGAGATTTTGGAGTATATGCCTATATATAGTGATAATCTTGAGTTGAGATCTCAGGTGTAAATTCACATTTTTTTGTGTGTTTCATATAAATTTTATTCACACAGCCTGAAGTTAATTCCACATATTTTTAGTGCACCTGTGTTTTGACTGTGGCCAATCATGAAGCCAGGTGTAGAAATTTCCACTTGGGGTATCTTGTTAGTATTCAAAAAGTTTTGGATCTTGAAACACTTTCAATTTTCACATTAGGGCTGCTCAGGCTATTTCTCTCTGACTCTCTCTCTCTCTCTCTCACACACACACACACACATACACACACTTCAAAGAAGTAAAATCAAATTTTGGTTCTTGATTAGTAAGATAGGTTTTGTTCTACAAAAACAAAATTGCTTCCTGGGAGTGACTTTCACAAAAACATACAAAGCATATGCCCACGGCACTAATACAAATTGTTCTCCCAAATCAGTAATGTGCCAAATACAAGATTTGTGTGACTTAACCAGTCCTGACCTACCTACCCTTCCTTTGAGGCCCCACAGCACTTTGATACCTCCTGTGGCTCTTTCCCTGTTCCCCCTTGTTCTGAGGATGAGAATGGAGAGCTTCTGTCTTCCTAATGGTAGGAAGGTAACAAGATGATTTGTATGAATATCCTTGTTTTCGAGCCAGCTTTCTACAAACCCCCTTTCCAGGATTTCAGTTCTTCATAGTCAACTGTGGTCAAGGTAATTCAATCATCCATTCCAGAAATTAGCAGTTCATATTTTAAATTTAAAGAAAACTTGGGTCCTTGTCACCCATGTGGGAGTTACTGAGTTCCCAGCTCTTGGCTCTGGTCCTGGCTTGGCTCTGTTTGTTGCAGGCCTTTGGGGAGAGGATCAGTGTGAGAAAGGGCTCTCCCTGGCTGCCTCTAAAATGATTTTTAAAAATTATTATGAACACTCATAACACAGTGGGTTAAACTACCACTTTAGACACTGGCATCCACTCTCAGGGTACAGATTTGAGCACTGGCTCAAACATGGAATGGCCCAAGTACTTGGAGAATGGAGTTTCTGGCTCCTGGCTTCGGCTCGGCCCAACACTGGTTGTTGTGACCATTAAAGGAGTAATACAGTGGATAGAAGATAATTCTCTCTGTTGCTACGCATTTCAAATAAATACATCCTAAAAAAAATAAACTGCATAGGGGTGTTCACTAATCTGATGGAACTCAAATTCTTATGTAAAAGATAAACAAGGGAGGGAAAGAAGAAGAGCAGAAAGAAGACACTCAACTTACAAAATGCTTATCCATTTTTACAAGAAATACCAAAGAACCAAGCAAGGCCTAAAAGAGCTAACAGGGAATATATTTTGATCTGATGAGTAAAAACTCTGATGATAAGAGATTTAATATGACCTGAGGGCTGCGAAGGATGGACCTCCTGAAGAGCTCAGGGTAGGAGCACAAATAATACCATGCACAGGTGATGGTAAGTAGGACAAAACATCACTGTACACTGAAGTTGAAAAATCAGTGTGGCTTGTTCAAGTTCCCTCTTTCCAGATTACTACCATTTAAATTTCTATACTCTAAACTATGGGAGGCCTTCTAGACTTCCCAATGGCGTTTCTTTTTGGAAAGGACATTTAATGTTATTCATGGAGAACTCTTTCAGCCTAATGAGTTCATTGATTAACATAAAATAAGTTTTAGAAAACTCAGAAAACAGGGGGGGCATAAAATATAAAGTCTGTATATACACGAATTTATAGCAATCCTAAACATGAAACAAAGAAGAAAGTAACTTCTTTCTACAGAGCAAAGAAATAGTTAGGCTGTTTTGCGTGACATTTATAGCTGTGGAGTAGGGGGCTTTTCCCACATGATGGTGAATTCATTCCAATGTAAAGAAATTGAACAGAGTGCAATCTTAAATTACAGCTGCTATAAAGAAATCAAATTTATTTTTAAATCCAGAAACAGGTTGGTTAAATCTCCCATTAATATTCTCAGCATATGATTGATCTCACTGATGACTTAGAAGTAGAAATAGACAAGTTTAGCATTTTATTGCAATAATACAGCAGGTTGAATGCAATTAATTAAATTACCCAATGACCTTCAAGAACATGTTAAAATAACTTTGTAGCTTTTCTGAAAGCAGCCAAGATTGCTTATAAAGTTTCATAGACTTTTTAGTATTTTAGCCTATTTTTTATTCTATCTACTTCTAGCATTAAGATTTGTTGCCAGGCAATAAATAAATAGTGATGGTCTATTTGATACAGAGACAAGATTAGAATTTGAAAATACTGTTAACTTTATTTTTTTATCTTTTCTGTGAAGTTGCCCTTTGCCATCATGATTTTGCCTTTTCTTGCCCATTTTTATGTTCATGACCACTATAGGCTTCCTCAACCATCCTTCCAGATTACTGCAGTAGCCTAACTGTTGTTCAAAATAAATACTGTGTGACACCAACAGTCCCACTAATCTCTTAATATATATAGTAGGATTACTCTGTTCTATGTGTTAGTGGTTATTATGCCAGTGTTTCATCCTGCACGCCATCTTAATTTTATATTATTGTAGAATCACAAGAAAAAATTTTAGATGAGTAGAAAAATACATAAAATTTACACAGCTTCAAAATGTATCTATTTCTCCAGAGTACATGTGTGATTTTGAAAGATACTAAAAAAAACTAAGTTATGTGTATTTGGTTCTAGCTCATCATTCTCTAAAAATTTTAATTTTTAATTTTTCCAAAATCACAGCTGCCTATACGCTGTTGGATCTATCAACCATGTCTTTAGTAAATAGTCTGAAAATGAATATAGAAACAGTGCAAAGCTATCTCATGTCCAACTTTTACCACCAGACAACAGTGAAAAGATAAATGTTTAAGTCAAATTCTGTGAAGCTGGTCTTGAGGGAGATAAGAGTATTTTGTCTCTTAGGCTGCTGTGTTACCGTCTAGGTTTGCCGATTCTGCTTATCAGAGTTTCCCTGCCTGTGATTCTACTCACTGAATTTAGGAGTCAGAGTCCTTCTAAGACAATTCAGTGTCTAGATACAGTAATACACAAGTTCACTTTTTTGTATCTGGAAAAAACAATCTAGTCATTTATTTGAGAACGAGATAATTCACAAACATTCTGTGAAACAAGGCTTGTAAAATTAGTGAGCAAGTTGTGAGGGGCTATTATTGAGCAGGTGCCTTTTAACAGTCATTTCGACAGTCCCAGGCATTTAGACAGATTGTTAGCCCATGAACCTTTAAAATAGTTACTGATATGCTCGGTTTTCTTCTATTACTTGTTCCTGAGATTTTACTTCTGCTGTTGTTGTTTTGAGCTTCATTCTTTGGTTTCTTTCATCTACTTTTTTATATTGGCTTATATGGTTGCTGTGAAAATTTTCATGTATTTCTTTAAATATGCCATCTACATAAAGTCCCCTAAGGTGTGCTCTGCAAGCAGTAATCCCAGGAAAGTTCATAGAGAAATTCCACACAAGCCTGAAAACATGAGTGATAGTGGTTTAAGTCTTTGTCACAAGGAAGCAAGAAACGGATGTTCCAGCTTAATCAGGCAGAGAGTGACTTAACCCTTTTCGAACTTTTTGTTCTTCTTACACCCTGAACAGAGAGGATAATGGTCATTCATAGTACAGAGAATAACTTGCCCTATGCTGTTTATTGATTCAAATGTTAGTTTAATCCAGAAAACACATCAACAAGTATACCCAGAAATAATGTTAAGTAAACTATCTGGGTCCCCTGCTATTTCTCATAAAATGCCTGATAGCTTTGGGATCCGCATGGAAGGAAGGCCTATATTTCCAGGAATGGAGAAGTCCCTACCTGTACTTGCGGGGAAGAAAAGTCCTTGTCTGTGGGGAGCAATCCGGACTGGACTAAGTTACTCGAATTGGGACTTATTCTGTGCATCTGCTCTCCCACAGTGTGGCGCTGGGAGAGAGGTAAACAGCTTCCGCACAGCTGCCTCCAGTTCAACCAATTAACTGTAGGACTTGCTCCTGATTGGAGAGCAGCGTACTCAGCCGAGTTGGGATTGGCGGAGGAGGACTATAAAGGAGGAGAGAGACGGCATGCACCAGGAACATCTATGGGGAACATCTAGCTGAAGGAACACCCGTGCAGCCCCCGAGAGAACCGGCCGGCGGTGTGCCGCTCCCCTGCGGAAGTGGGGAATGTGGCCAGGGGGAACTGCCCTTCCACGGAGGTGGAAGGGATAGTAGCCAACCCGGGAAGAACCAGCAGCAAACCCGGGGAGGGCCGAGCAGACGAAAGAACAGCGCAGGGTCCTGTGTCGTTCCCCCATGAAGACGGGGAGCGACACTTGTCAAAGTCCCCACGGGTGCCTAAAGGTCAACCAATGAGGATCAGACCCGCCTCAACCTTTAACCCCCATGCCCTGAATCTATAAAAGGAGCCCTCCCAATCTCTGACCCGCGACTTCTCCGGCCCCCACTCTGTTGGGACCAGTGAACCTCACCCGGGAGCGGAACCCCAATAAAAGCCTGTGAATTAATTGATTCGTCTGCCTGGGAAGATTTGTTGCACGCCGGACACCTTACAAAGCCTAATTGTGATTTTGATTGAAATCACATTGAATTTAACAATCTTGGGGCCTGCATTGTGGTGCAGTGGGTTAATGCCCTGGCTTGAAGCGCCAGCATCCCATGTGGGTGCCAATGCGAGACCCGGCTCTTCCACTTCTGATCCAGCTCTCTGCTAAGGCCTGGGAAAGCAGTGGAGGATAGCCCAAGTCCTTGGGCCCCTGCACTCACGTGGGAGACCCGGAAGAAGCTAGTGTCTCCTGGCTTCAGATCGGCGCAGCTCCAGCCATTGTGGCCAACTGGAGAGTGAACCATCAGATGGAAGACCTCTCTCTCTCTCTCTCTCTCTGCCTCTCCTCTCTCTGTGTAACTCTGACTTTCAAATAAATAAACAAATCTTTAAAAAAAATCAATCTGAAGAATTTTACTCATGTTCTGAAAATGCTTTATCATTTTCTTTTAAGGTTTATATATATATACACACATATATATATCTTGTTAAATATATACCCATTCACATATTTTATGTTTCTTCTTATATAATCTCTTTATCATTATTTTCTAATTGCCTATTGCTAGTACATAGGAACACTAATCTTTTAATGTCTCAACTTGTTAAATCCATTAATGCTAACAGTTTATCTGTATATTCTCTTTGAATTAATAATGAAATGATTACAGTACACACATAACTAAGAAATCTTTTTTTTTCTTTTTTTTGACAGGCAGAGTGGACAGTGAGAGAGAGATACAGAGAGAAAGGTCTTCCTTTGCCATTGGTTCATCCTCCAATGGCCGCTGCGGCCAGCGCACTGCGGCCGGCGCACTGCACTGATCCGATGGCAGGAGCCAGGTATTTCTCCTGGTCTCCCTTGGGGTGCAGGGCCCAAGCACTTGGGCCATCCTCCACTGCACTCCCTGGCCACAGGCAGAGAGCTGGCCTGGAAGAGGGGCAACCGGGACAGAATCCGGCGCCCCGATTGGGACTAGAACTTGGTGTGCCGGCGTTGTAAGGCAGAGGATTAGTCTAGTGAGCCGCGGCACCGGCCACTAAGAAATCTTAAGAGTCAAGTGATTCTGGCTGCCTGTCCTTATTGCATTTTCTATTATGTTCTGTATTACACTTGTCTGAAAATATTTGTCTCATCCTTAATTTAAAAGGGCACTCATGTGTCACTCTGAAATGAAACTCAGGGATTACAGCTTGTCCCCCTTCCTCATAGGCTTAATACATGATACTGGGCTTGACAATCAAAAAACATGAAGAAATTTACCTAAGAAGGTATTGATGTTATTTTCTAGTAAATGTAAGGATGATGATTTAAAGGCATATTAAAAATTAGTCAATAACTTTACTGAAAAACAAAAAAAAATTTAAATTAGCTTTAAATCTAGTCTATTTTTCCTGCAGACATATTTAATGGCCAGAGATTTCATCAAGCAGACCAGGTTTCAGTAACTAAGATAACAGTAACCCATTATTAATTATTTTGTGCTCTTATGTATATATACTATATGTTTTGATTTGGGATACTTCTTCACACACTTTAAATCAGCAACTTTAGGTCATTATATTTTAAGAGAAAACTTCACCTTAGTTCTTCATGTAAAGTGTAAACTCGTTTAATTGTACTCAACCCAGATGTCAGTAGAGGTCTTCATGACCTAAAAATTGTGATAGGAATTACTCAAACACAATTTTTAAAAAATTATTTTAAACACTTATTTTGTTTATTTGAAAAGAAGAGCAACAGACTGAGCAACTCCATGAGAGGGAGAGAGGAAACAGAGATCTTCATTCACTGATTCACTACTCAAATGGCCTCAAAGGCTGGGGCTGGAGCAGGCAGAAGCCAGGAGCTTTTTCTGTGTCTCTCACGTGGGTACAAGGGCCCAGGGACTTTGGTCATCTTCTGCTGCTTCCGCAGATGCACTAGCAGGGAGTTGGATTCAAAGTGGAGCACTTGGGACTTGAATCAGAGCTCATATGGGATGCTAGCACTGCAGGTGGTGGCTTAATCCGTTTCTGCTAATTTCTGATGTTATGGCATGGTTCAGTTCCTCTGTCTACAATTGATTATATAATGTGCCACCATATCACAATTAGCTCACATCCTAGCCTTTATGCCTGATTGAACAAGAGGATTTATTATGCCAAGAATCTCATAAATTGGCTTATGGGGTCAGAACATCAAATTCCACTGATTTGTAGACCAATTATTCCTGTATTATTTTGTTTTTCCTTTCCTTGGTGCAGAGCTATTACATCTTTGAAAGTCTATGTCATGTGTCTGTATCTATCCTGCTGTATGTTTTATAGTCTACTATAAAAACAAAATCATCTTTCATTTTATCATATAAATACTATATCATTTTGGACAAATACATTAACTATTATTTCTAAAATAGGAGAGAATATTTATAAAATTCCTATATCTGATACTTCCATTTTTCTAAAAAATTTTGGTTATTTCATTGTAATATTTAAGTTGTTTAATCGCATTAGAATTAGGCCTATAGCTTCCATGAAATGTTATCATATCTCAAAGAATTTGATTTATAAAAACCACATTGTAAATCATTTTCAGAACATTAACCTAAGCAAGAACATGGTAGAAAATCAATAGTGTATGCAGCTTCATGTCTTTTCATGTATTGATTGACATGTCCTTTATGTGCAATTATTGTTTAAATACAATTCACTCTTTAATAGGATAAAATCATCTCTATTGCATACAGTTCGGATTTTCATGAAAATTATTTAAACAAAGCTGAAATTTATTGTTTTTCATTTGAATACTCAAGGATATTTTAACACAAATGGAGAACAGCATTGTCTTGGGCATCACAGCCTCTAGATTTTATCTTAGATCTTCTTCTTTATACTTATCAATGTAAGTTTGCGTAAACCTTCCCTGTGACAAAGAGGAAATGTTAATGGCCTGAAGATCATACTTAAGTCATTTCTACTAATGTAAGTCATTTCTACTAAGTCATTGAACTATTCATCCATGAGATCATTACAACACAGGTGGTAAGTATTTCAAGTCAAATATTTCATCTGCTTTGTTGAAAGAAAAAAATTAAAAGAAACCTCAAACTAAACATTTTTCCCCCATAATTATTCTGCCCAACAACCGTAAAGGAGGTAGAAATGCCTATATATTTCCTTCATTCTCTATCTTCAAACTGGAAGCAGTAATCCAATACAATTAATCCAAGTGTTGACTTCACCCTTCCTACCCAGGGGTGAAATTGCATGGAGTCAGTGCTAAAACTATGCAGGTGGCCAAGAAAGAGAAGTTCATTTTTAGGTGCCTGTGGTTGAGTCTGTCCAAAGCCCACAGAGGAGATGCTTGGAGGAGAAGCTGAATCTCCCTATCAAACAGCTCTCAGCTCCGCACTGGCCATAGAAATAAATAAAAGGCTAAGACTGCAATAAAGGTTTTTTCTGTTTTACATTCCTGGTCCATTCTTAAGTCACTCTGATGTTAAAATGAAAATGCCATAGCATGCTTCTACATCCTCATTAAAGCACAGAAATTAAAGATGAAATGACACAGTAATCATTAAAACAGGAGAAATTTCTACAGGACTATGAGTGCAGACTTCAAGCAGTTTAGTCTGAAAAATTCAAAATTCAAGTATCTTTCAGGAAAGATACAAAAGTTTGCTTAATCACATATAACATATCTCATGTTGTTTTAATCCACTGAAGGAATTCTTCCTATTTCTGTCTTTTCAAACTGTTTAGTAGACAATGCTTCTCTTTGACAAGCATATGACAGTAAATATGTAAAGGAATAAAACAGAAACTTAGATTGCTCTGCTCATTAGTGGGTAGAAAGTACAGTGCATCTATTTCCTGCCCCATACACTGATCTCAGGTATTTAATAGAAACTAACTCCTTATACAACTCCTTTTCATTTTGGATATAGTACAAATCCAGAACTGTATAATATAAAAATCACACCAGAGAGACCCATCTCCTTCCTTCATTTTTAAAGTCATCAATTCTATCCACATAAAGGTAGAACATAGAAAATGAAAAATTCTTCTAGTCCACAGTATGTTTTAAAAAAAGTATTTTTTAAACTTGGTTGAGTCCACAATCTTAGTAAAAAAGTAAAAGAGAAATGTCTGTATTCAAGTGAGCAATTACATGATTTTCTAAGATGCTCCTTGATTAGATTTCTGATTTTGATATAAAGAAAAATCCTTCTTGGTAGCCAATTTTCTGCACAGAAAAATTTAATGGTTAAAAAAGGAAATTTAGAGAAGAATTTGTAATGTGAGGCTTGTGTAAAAGCATGGAATAGGAAATCTAGATTCTACTGTGGAGATATGACTTACTGTTTAAAGCTTGAATTTGATGAAAAATACTGTACGAAAAATTTTCCTTTCCATTCCATCATCTTGATAGACATTCCTTTAATTTTTACTTGATGAGCGAATCAAAAAGGGGTGCACAGCCAAGATTCTGAATATTTACCATGTTTAATATATTGATATTGTGCACTTGACTTTCATTTGTTACTGTTTTAAGGCAATGAAAACAATCTTTCCTGCCCAACAGTGACATCTATGTAAAACTGATCCAGGCAGAGGTAAAATGTTTAAACATTTAAAGGCAATCACAAGCCTGGACAACATTCAAGGAGGGTAGCATGAGTGTCCAATTTTCGATTTTGGTTAAACTGAAGAAGCTGCATTTTCAATTTTAAGAACAGGATAAAATAGTGTATATGAGCAAAATTAGACTGTTTGTATTACAATAGTTTGTAAACTGTTTATAATCCTTGTCTCTACTGTTTATTAACACAGGTTTTCTTTTTTCCCTTCTAATTGCTTACTGAATACTCAGTGGAAGGTTAATTTTAAGATTACAAACTAAAGTAAAAGTACACCATTGTAAAAGTTAACAGAATAAGGAAGGAAGAGGGAGGGAGGGAGGGAGCAGAGGTGGAAGGGAGGGAGGATGGGATTTATCACTACGTTGCTAAATCTGTATATATGTAATACATAAAATCTGTACACCCTATTTAAAAATATTGTAAATAAAAAAAAACAAGAAAAAATGAAATCAAATAGCACTGCCTCTTATTTTTTAAGCTCTCTAAAAACAAAAATGCAGAGACTATAATATTATCAACATGTGGGGCCAGCACTGTGGCATACAAGGTTAAGCCTCTGCCTGCAGTGTCAGCATTCCATATGGGTGCCAGTTCATGTCCCAGCTGTTCCCCTTCCATTCCAACTCCCTACTAATGTGCCTTGGAAATCAGAAAAAGATGGCCCAACTACTTGGGGCCCTGCACCCAGAGAAAGCTCCTGGCTCCTGGATAGTGCCTGCCTCACCCCTGGCCATTGTGGTCATCTGGGGAGTGAAGCAGCGGAAAAAATGTGTGCTCAGTAGATGGAAGGTTGATCCCCTGTCCCTTCTCTGAAAATCTGCCTTTCAAATAAATATTTTAAAAATTCATGTTGTTTGATTTAAAAACATTATCAACAAGTAATGTTGAAATCAACATCTGGAAGTAATAATGTAAAATAGTTTCTAAAGGTGGGGGAAGCAGGAAAAGTATAATGAACTGTACAGAGTATTCTGAATTTTAGGTCAAACCTGTACTTGACCATGACCATGTACAAATAATGCAGAGAACCTGAAAGAACTTATTCTTAATGCACATCAAGCCCTTCAAAAACTGTTCCAGAGTAACTGTAAGAAAGACAAAGCTCAAAGTAATAATAGATGCCTAAAGAGGCTTCATGGAGAAAGCTGACCCTTAACTATCCTAAAGGATAGGTACAATTTCATCCAGCACATTAGGAGGGAGGGAAGAGTACATCCTAGTGTAGAAAACAGTCAAACAGGAACTGATTCATGTTGTCTATTGGGAGCCAGATGAACCAAAATAAGTGTTAATAGAAAAGGCTTACTTTAGTTTGTCAGGAGACAAGCTACAGTTATAATATGGGACAGATTATATTAATACTTACCTAACATTATCTCATGTTATACAAACAACTCCAGGAAAATAGTGTTAGCCCCATTTCAAGTACAGGCAAATTGATTTTTGAAGTAGGTTACTAATGTGATTGAGATCAGAAGTGATGCCATTTACAGTCAGGATCAGAATCTAGGTTTGTAATTCCCAAGCCCATGCCTTTTTGAATATATTTCAAAGCTTCATTATGATCATGTATAATGCATATTCTTGATATTAAAAAATATTTAGGCAAGCAGAAGTAAAATAATTTTCAATGACTATAAACATGATTCATATACCTATGAATCAAGAAGGATTTTTTTCTCTGATGTTGAATGGAAGGATGGAGGGGTAAGAGACACAAGGAAAATTATATAATCAGTTGGACCAACAAGCAAGGAGTAGTTCCTGGGTAGTAGAGGGTTTAATCACCTTGGTCATAAAGTTGTGATCTTCTCCACATAGTATTAGGAGAGCCACTGGAACATCAGCAGTAAGTGACAATCAGATGTATGGTTTAAAAACATGTTCTGGTTTTGGTAAAATGATGGTGAGGATGCTTCTAGCTTTGGAGCTGGAATCCAAATGTGAGATAATATTGTTCTGGCATATGAAACAGAAGTAAGCACTTGGTGACTGAGTCCAGATGATATTTCTCGAGTTGCTTCAACAACAGGGAGTAGTGACCCTACTTAAAGCATGAGGGATCACAAAATGATAGGAAGAAATGATGAGCTCATCGAGGACTTGTCTGAAGTGCTTTTGTGGTATTAAAATGGAAATGTCTAATGGTTTAAGATATTGATCTGACACTGAGAAATGAGATGTGGCATGGATATTAAGGTTTTTGATTAGTTAAAGCCATGGGAATAAAAAGCGTTATTGAGGACGAATGGGCAGAGCAAGAAAGGAAGGGACATTTAAACAGAACTCTGAAAATTTTGTTTCAACAATAAAAGAGAAAACTCTACAAGAAAATAACAAATAGGGCCAACAGCGTCTGGGGGTTAAATATAACAATGTGTTCTTTTCAATATCGAAAAAGTGATCACTGGTAAAAAATGCTGATGAGATTATCCGTCAGACAATTGACAATCCAGTCAGTATCTAAAGATGAGGGCTAGAGGGGCTGGCCCAGTGGCGCAATGGGTTAAAGCCTGACCTGCTGCACTGTGCGATCACCGTGACAATGAAGTCGGGAGGCGGAAGTCAGTGGCGGGGTTGCTTGCTTGCACTTCGCTTCCTCTTCCTATTTTTCTGGGGCGTCCCTGGGGCCAGGGCATTGGACAATGGCTTGGCGAGGACACCTACCATGGGCTGGCTACACTGGGAGCGCTTCCTATGTAACCTTGACTGCCAGGCAGAGCCGGAATCCTGCATCAGTGAGCATCTCTTCATGCAGACGGCAGAGCTCATGGTCTCAGACGGCTGGAAGGATGCCGGTTATGAATGCCTCTGCATTGACGACTGTTGGATGGCTCCCGAAAGAGATCCAAAAGGCAGGCTTCAGGCGGACCCTCAGCGCTTTCCTGGGGGGATCCGCCGCCTTGCTGATTATGTCCACAGCAAAGGACTAAAGCTAGGGATTTATGCAGATGTTGGAAATAAAACCTGTGCAGGGTACCCTGGGAGTTTCGGACACTATGACATTGATGCCCAGACCTTTGCTGACTGGGGAGTAGATCTGCTAAAATTTGATGGTTGTCACTGTGACAGTGTGAAGCATTTGATTGAAGGTTATCAGTACATGTCCTTGGCTCTGAACAGGACTGGCAGAAGCATTGTATACTCCTGTGAGTGGCCTCTTTATATGTGGCCCTTTCATAAGCCCAATTACACAAAAATTCGGACATACTGCAATCACTGGAGAAATTCTGCTGACATTTATGATTCCTGGGAAAGTATAAAGAGTATCTTGGCCTGGACATCTTCTAACCAGGAGAAAATTGTTGATGTTGCTGGACCAGGGGGCTGGAATGACCCAGATATGTTAGTGATTGGCAACTTTGGCCTCAGCTGGAATCAACAAGTAACTCAGATGGCTCTCTGGGCTATCATGGCAGCTCCTTTAATCATGTCTAATGACCTCAGACACATCAGCCCTCAAGCCAAAAGTTTACTTCAGAATAAAGATGTGATTGCCATCAACCAGGACCCCTTGGGCAAGCAGGGGTACCTGCTTAGAAAGGAAAGCAGCATTGAGGTGTGGGAACGACCCCTCTCAAACTTATCCTGGGCTGTAGCCGTTATGAACCTGCAGGAAATTGGTGGACCCTGTTATTATACCATCGCAGTTGCTTCCCTTGGAAGATGAATAGCATGTAATCCTGCCTGCCTCATCACACAGCTCCTCCCTGAGAAAAGGAAACTTGGGTTCTATACATGGACTTCAAGCATAAAAACCCGAGTAAATCCCACAGGCACCGTTTTGCTCCAGCTAGGTGGGACAAGTAAGACTACATCACACTGATGTTCACATCCATCACTTCCTCCATGCCCACTATTTCATCCAAGCTCCAAGAGTGATGGCTTAGTCCCTCACTGTACCAGTTTTCCTTCTGTTCCTCACACACCACGAGCATACTGCTACCTCAGGGCTTTGACACTTGCTTTTGCATTTTGCCTTGACCTTTCCTTCTTCAGAGGGCCAGCTCCTTAACATGCAAATCTCAGGGGCAGCCATCATGGTGCAGGTTAAGATAAATTTTGGCCTGCATCCCTTATTTGAGTGCCTGACCCGAGTCCTAGCTATTCCACACTTCTGATCCAGCTGCTTTCCAAATGAGAGGTAGTCAGTGACGCCCTAAGTACTGTGTTCCTGCCATCAATGCAAGAGACTCAGATGAAGTTCTGGCTCCTGGCATTCACCTGGCCCAGCCCTGCCTGATTCTGAATGAACCAGTGGGCAGAACATCTCTGTCATTCTTTCAAATAAATCTATGTCCTTGGAAAAAAAAAAAAAAAAAAAAAAAAGCCTGACCTGCTGCTAATACTAACTGATAGAATTAAAATGGAGAGAATTACCCACCATGGGAAGCAGGATACACAGCAGACTCAAAGAATGGCAGATGTCCTAAACAGCACTCTGGCCTCAGAATCAGCCCTTAAGGCATTCAGATCTGGCAGCGGGTGATCCAAGGGAGGGGAATGCCCATAAGGGGGTGGCCACATGGGTGGCACAAGACCGGACGTCCCCTCTGTAATTGGAGGCACGTGGGTTGAGGTAGCACTGGGCCTTTAGGGGTTACCGCCACACCTGAAGGCTCTACCTTAGTTTCAACTGCCTCTGGGGATTTATGAGCCTTCTGACATTCCTCATCAAAGGCCGCCCAGCTCATCTGTTTCATATCAACTGGCTTAGGTGTGCAAGAATTTTTGTGCAACTTTCCTTCAGTTGGGGTCGGTGGAAAGCAAGCCTTAAGGGTAGATAGGGTAGGGTAGGTCCCCAATGGAGGAATAGTCCCGAGACAGATCTCTTGTTTTTGAACCAGCTGTTCCACCCAGTCCCATGTGGACCAGTCAAAAAGATTGGCAGCAGCGAGCCATGGTGCCGCTTCAGTAAGGGCTTCCCAAACCTCAGCGGCTTGAGAATCAGACATTTCTAAGTCGTGAGTCTTTAGTATGTATCTCAGTGCCTTAGGTGCTGGGTCATCAGACTTAGCATGTGATTGCCCCATCCTTTCAGGGATACCTTACCTTACCAGGTAAGGTGGTACCCTACCTTGAGAGCCTCACTTAGCCGTGTCCACCAGTACTTTCACTTCAGCCAGAGTCAGTCCTTCTCTCGGGCCAGAGTCAGTCATTCATGTCCATCGAGCCTCACCTTGGGTGCCACTTGTTGGGGTCTTAAGCCTGAGGCTGGCCCCTGACCAGCAGGGGACAGTATAAGTACTCCCCGACAAGGCGAACGGGAAAGGTAAGGTCAACGGGTCAAGAACACAGCAAGCACCCGTGAGTTCTTTCGAAGCAGAAACTACTTTATTGAGGAAGTCTACAGGTTTTTAAGACTTACAAAAGACATGCCAATCAGTAAAAAGGTCATGCAGGTGTGGGTGGACTACGCACAGGGGCATCTTAAGCAAAGTATAGGGATCATGCACTGTCCATATGTCCGGAACTAAATTGGACCTATCCCTGCAGGTGGTCCGATCTTGCATGGCTTAAATGCAGCGGCCTCAAACACACCCCTCGAACATCCGCCAGGCGCCATGTTGTCAGGAACTATTTTAGGCAATGCCCAGTAGTCTTTCAAATAAATAAAATAAATCTTTAAAAAAAAAAAGGGCTAGAAACCAAATAACAAAAAATTACAAACAGTACATTCAGATTACTAACTTTCCAAGACCTTTACCGATAACCCATCAAGTTTTCATGGATTAGATGAAAATTCCAAAAAACTAAAAACATCATAATTTTTAAATGAAGCTACAGGACTCTAACGATATTTTCCCAAATTTTTTCAATGCTGAAAATACATCTCTTCCATAAAATGGTAATACAACTTAGCAATATATGAAAGCAATTCCTCCTAATTCAATTTGTATATTTATTTGGCTACCAGAAAATCTACAACCTACTGTTGCTGTTTCAGTCTCAAAGTACAGGTCTCTCAAAGAATGTCTCAGCAGTCCCTGATAGGTAGATAGAATGTAGAAAAAACAGGGACTTTTTTTTTTTTTCTAGCAGAGGCAGATAGAGTTTAGAGTCAGTTCTGAAGGGTCAGTAGAGAAGTATTTGCATTTCGTCTTTGGCAGTTTCATTATGTTGTCAATTATTACAGTGCAATGTTCTAATAGGGATTTCATCATGCATTCAAATTGGAAAGAGGAATCATTTAGCCGCCACAACAAATTGAGCTCAGCAGGCTTCATTTCAGGAACTTCTGTGGTGTCAAGTGGTCAGTCCTTCAGTTTTAATTTCTAGATATATGAGATGCAAATTGCATGATCTTTTCTCCTTTGATAGTCAAAGCAAATGGCTCCAATTACCTTCTAACATACCCTTAACTGGGAGGTAAATAACATTATCAGCTTAGGATGTGGTAGGATGAATCACAAAGAAAAGATTAATTATCTTGTAAAGGTATTGTATTATCTTAATTGTTCACATCACTCAAGCTTTTCTAATTAGAAAGGTAAATACCAGCCTAGGCAGGTTTTACCCTTGCATCATGAAAAAAAGGCTAAACATTTGCATGAATTATACCTTTTCAAATATTTAAACTTGATAAGAGCAACCATCAGTTTATACCTGCTTTCCTGTCATCAGCTTTTTCAAAGGTCAATTGTAGTTCATTTATTAAAAAAAAAAAAAGTCCTGCTACTAAATATTGTGAATCTTTTCACTGTATTAGTAGTGCAAGCAATCTTAACTACATCACTTATCTATACCCCACTACTGTTTAGTGACTCCCAAAATCTAAGATGATTTTTCCCATTGAATCTGTTCGATGTGTCCTTTTAGCCTGGTGGTTTATTTGAAAAATCAACAGCAATTATATACAATCCCTTGGTTTTCCTCCTTCAAGTAGCAGCTTTCATTTCTTGTACAGAGCATTTCCCAATTCATTTTCCTGATTAATGCTTTTACTCTAGATAAATTTAGTTCTATTAAACAATCAGAATTGGATCGTGCCTCTCGGAATTCGATCTTACCAGCAACAAGTTCATCTGACTTTCCCACGAATTGAGTCATGAATGAACCATATCCTAACCTGGTCTCAGGGACATGTTAAAAATTCTTGCTACTGGGGTCAGTGCCAAGGCTCACTTGGTTAATCCTCTGCCTGTGGCATTGGCATCCCATATGGGCACCGGGTTCTAGTCCCGGTTGCTCCTCTTCCAGTCCAGCTCTCTGCTGTGGCCAGGGAAGGCAGTGGAGGATGGCACACGTGCTTGGGTCCCTGCATCTGTGTGGGAGACTGGGAGGAGGCACCTGGCTCCTGACTTCAGATCAGGGTAGTTCTGGCTATAGCAGCCACTTGGGGGGTGAACCAACGGAAGGAAGACCTTTCTCTCTGTCTCTCTCTCACTGTCTAACTCTGCCTGTCAAATAAAAAAAAAATAAAAAAATTTTAAAAAATCCTTGCTACTATTAATATTTTTCTTAAACCACACAGAGCATGTTAGGTACTTAGAATTTCTGGTGTCTTTAAAAGCATTTACTTTTTATGAGTTTATGGCTTTTGTTTTCCAGCAGTGTAGTCTACTGTTTGAAGAACAAAGGCATTGGAGTCATAATGGATATACATTTGAATCTGGTTCTAACACTTGTTCTTTAATCTTGGATAGGGAATTTCACCTCTCTGAGCCTCTTTCCTTACCTGTAAAATGTGTTAACAGTAACATCAACATGTTTGTGGGATTGAAAGGAACTAAGTGATACCATGTATGTCATATTTACTTCAATGCCAGACACATCAGTACTAAAATTTTTTCATTTTATTACACTTACTGTAATTTATAAACTCTACTGCAACTCAGTTTAAGAACTATGAACCAAAAATGAAAAAATCTTGCCTAGGAAGCTCATCTACACTTGACCACATATCAAACACTTCTCTTGGTCCTAATTTCCAAGTGTCTCTCTCATTCTTACATCTTCAAAGTGGGACATTTTCATAGGTCTGATGGGCTGTAACACACTGTGTCTCTAGCTGGTTTACCAACTCACTGATCTGCAATATTTCACTTAGGGTTGTTCTTTTTTGACAGCAAGGCTTGAGGGAGATGATGATCTTAAATGCCAGGAGGATTTTCCACGTGGGCACAGAGGAAAAACGCTGGGAGCATCTGTGCTCAGCACGCAGAGCAGACTTTGAGGGTGTGAAACTCTATTTATGTGCTCAGTTAATGGACCCTTGGGCTTGAACACAAAGCACTGTAGAACGGAAGACGGGTTAATTCATCTGGAACTCGATTTGTGAAACCAATTCTTCAGTCTCATTTACATTTACATTAGCAGGACATCTTTAACAGTGAAGATATTGGATGAGATCACAGCTGACATGTAACATTTTATGAGTATGATCTCTTTGTATTCTCCAGCCAGTTACCTGGAAATGAAGCAAAAATCCCAGCTGCCTATTTTGCCTTGCCTGTTCCATTCCTCTGGCTTAGATAAGAATTTCTCCCTTGAATTTCTAGCTGGTCTTACATCCTTTTATTTTTCTGTACCAAAACTGCCATCTAATCAAAATCACCCAATAACTATCTTATTATTCTCTCCTACCTCCTTCTGACAAATGGTAAGTATTAATTTGACTACTTAACTAATTCTTAGAAACTTTATTTCTAGTCAATTGTTCATGGCTCACTTTAAAACAAGACTGAGATATATGAAGCTAGTTATACTAATACACTGTTTAAAAACCCTATACACACCACCTAACTTCTCTAAATCTTCATTTAGCATCAGTAAGATGAGAATCATAGTAACTACCATGTTAAAGGATTTATTTGTGGGCTAAATGATAGCCTCTATGTCAAGTCTTTAACCAAAGTGATTCTTAGGGTTTTGCCCATAATTTTGACATGAAAATGGTTCAAGAATCTTAAATTGCTTCAAGTATTATCCCAACAGAGGAAAACCAACACAATAAACTTTAATCCATCTTGTGTTTTGTCTCCTGAGGACTCCTCCTAGGCCCCAATCTAAGGGAAGACTTGGTGATTCAAATTGAACAACTAGTTGCACAATTCCACGATCACACTGATTTCAACAAGACAAGTTGGAGAAATACCCATGATCTGTATTAGGAATAATCCTTCAGTGATTTGGCTCAACTTCATACTTTGAATCAACCGTAGTTTCTTTTCATCCCCTCATCATTAACTTCCCAACTTTCCTAAATGCAGTACGGCATATATCTATACTCCAAAGTACTATTAACTCCACGTGTCTTGTTTTCTACAGCATGATAGTATCTTACTCTCAGACTGATCTCAAATAAAATATGACAAGTGTGCCAGTTCTTAATCAAATTTCTATTGTGTTCTTGTTAAACAGACTAATGTTGTTTAAAGAATGCAAACAATTCCAATGCCTATCTCTATTCTCATTGTGTTTGGCATCTTTCCCTCTTGAGTACTGTGATGTGGGTACACCACTTTTCAAAATTTTTTATGTTAACTTCCACAGGTTCTATCAGCTCATCTTTATGCTTCTCTCCTCTTTTTGTACAATGAAGACTTATCACCAGTATTTCATACTCGGTATTTAACTTACTGCCTGGTATTCAAAATATTTTCAATGAAAGGTAGCTACTATTACCATTCTGTTCACTATTCTAGGAGTTCTAATACCAAGGTGAATAATGCATACTTCTTGGTCATACAGTTCAATTTCTATCTCAACACTGTTAAATCATATCTGCTTGCTGTAATGCCTGTATGAACTCTGTTTTCCATTTCCTTTGAATACAATGAAAAGTATAAATCAGAATTCCTGACTTATGCTACTGGATGACACAACAGATGAACTAAGCTACAGTGGTAAAACTTCTAAGAACATCAACCAGTACTCTTCTTGTCAGCCCAAGGGTATTAATTATTATTTGCAAAACAAGAAATAGCATTTGATATAAACTGTCAACTGTAGAATTAAGAAGGCCAGGTAAACAAATGACTGGCCTTATTTCTGTCAACAGATCAATTTGTGCCCCATATTTCTAAATGAGAATAGCTGCAGCTTGAAATATTCCTGTTTGAAATGGCCAAGTTTTGTACACAAAATATTGGTTGAAGAATGGAAAATAGGATTTTTCCTTATCAGTGTTAATGGCACTTAATGTAGCAAAGCGATTTTGACTTTTTATTTTTGCCAGATTGAAATATATCTTTCTCTTTGCTTCAACACCAATGTCTTACACAATGCCTCATACAGAGTCCAGTCTCAAATATTTAACAGAAAAATTCATTTTACTACCAATTTCAATCTGGAAAGAAACAAGCAAGTTGATATCAAAGATATTTGGAAGCATTAAGAAATTGACTTGCATGATTAGAAAAAAGTCTATTCTGAACACTATGGGAAAATACAAGATTAAATGTAAACTAAGGAATTCATACTATCATCTTTCCATTAATCCTTATTTGTTGTTTGTCTCCAGTTGATGGTAAATATTTTCCATTTTTAAAGGTGTTAACAAATGAAGAGAAAAAAACAAATGCTGATTTTCTAAGATTTAGAGGTTGAGAAAGTTACTCTGCCTTTAAGTTAATGAAATCTTGTTCAAATTCATCCACCAGCCCTTCATTCAAATGTCACTTTCCTGATTGCTTTTGTTATGTGCCATTGAGTCATAGAAATTTAATGGCTGACTCATCCAGTGGCAAGGTCATAAATCATAACTAGCAAACAACGTCAGAATTTACAAATGATAGACAGCAGTTCTAAGGACAGCCTTTGGGAAACTGGGTATTTATTTTTACTTTGTGCCAACTTCTAAATTGTCTACACTTGGCAATAGGAATTGTCAGGAAAGTAAGGTTATTGCTGGTTCATTTCTAGGCAGGTACATAGGAAGGACTTGTCACATGTAGGCAATCTAGCTTCTTTGTTGTTCTAGCAACTTAAAATTAAAATTGAGCAGTATAAATGTAAAGAGAAAGCCACAATAGTAAACTCAGGCCTTTGATAAAGAAAACCAATTATTACTTTATAGAGGTGCTTCATAAATTTCCCTTAATAAAAAGAAAAAAAAAAGGAAACGAAGAAACTTTTGTTCCATGAATAAAGCCATACTTCATAATTGAATCAGTTTGGATTTGGTTTGTCTTCAAAATATTCTAGTCAAAGAAATGTACACAAATTATGTACCAGCCTTCAAGTAAGATTAAAATGTTAGACTCAAATATGAAAAAACTTTTGTTTTCAGGAAACTTTAATAAATATAAATTTCAAAAGTACAATTTTTTGGATTATTCAGTTTTCCCCCCCATAACCACCTGCCTACCCACAAACCATCATATCTCCTACTCCCTCTTCTATCCCATTCGTGTTAAGATTCATTTTTAATTATCTTTATATACAGAAGATCCACTTAGTATATACCAAGTAAAGATTTCAACAGACTGCACCCACACAGACATACAAAGTATAAAGTACTGTTTGAAGACTAGTTTTACCATTAATTCTCATAGTGCAACACATTAAGGACAGAGTTCCTACATGAGGAATAAGTGCACAGTGACTCCTATTGTTAACAATTGACATTCTTATTTATGACACCAATGATCACCTGAGGCTCTTGTCATGAGCTAGCAAGGCTATGGAAGCCGCTTGAGTTAAACTCTGACCTTACTTAGACAAGGCCGCAATCAAAGTGGAAGTTCTCTCCTCTCTTCAGAGAAAGGTACCTCCTTCTTTGATGGACCCTTCTTTCCACCAGGATCTTACTCACAGAGATCGTTCATTTAGGTAATTTTTTTTTTTTTTTTTTTTTGCCACAGTGTTTTGGCTTTCCATGCCTGAGAAACCCTCATGGGCTTTTCAGCCAGATTTGAATGCCTTAAGGGCTGATTCTGAGGCCAGAGTGCTGTTTAGGGCATTTGCCATTCTATGAGTCTGCAGAAAACAGCTTTTAAATGACTAGTAGAGACCACTCACTATCAGATATCATCCAGGCTTATTAATAACCTCAATATTAATAATCCTGTGGGTTCTTACCACCTATTCAGAGAAGAATTCTGAATACTGGCTCAAATAGACCAGATAACAAGGTAAGTTTTTAAGGATTTAATTCAGTTAGAGAAATGCACAGGAAAATGAGGACTTTAATGAGGGGAGCAAGAAGTCTAGAAGCTAAGTTGGGTCCATATCAGGCAGAGAGCAGACCAGGAACAATGTAGAGCAAGCATGCAGGCAGGAGAGCAGAGGCAGGACAGAGGGCAATGGGCCACACACCCCAAAGACACAGGGAAACATGGGAGAGGCCCACCATGTTCTAGGCCTTTTATTTACTCACAGGTGGAGTGGTTACATAGTCTGATTGGCAGGTGGGCATACAGGTGGGGTCAGGTAGGGTAATGAGGTCACACAGGGGTCATGGTTTTCCAGCTCACAAATTTAATCAATTTCATCCTATCTACCTACCTACATCATATCTATGGGCTGATTGCTGTACACATTTCATGTACGTAACTCACTCATAACAATGTTCTTTTCATCTGGGACTTGCAAAATGTATTTGGCTAATATTGATGAAATTACTTTGCCATTAAAGAGAAATGCTACCTCCTAAGAAAAATCAGTCATGATTCTATAAACTACAAAATTTGATTGTTCTGTTTATAACTTGAATTATCCACATTTAAGCACACAGACTAACAAGGAATAAGAGTACACATGTAGAGTATTTCTTTGCAAAGCCTTTACCATGAAATTCTAGAGGACAGCATTTGTATGTATCTCAAAATAAAAATGTTAGCTAATGGTTGATCTGCTTTTGGTTTTCCCCTAATATTCATTTTTATTTATTTATGAGTATATATATTCATTTATTTATTTATTTTGGTTGTCTGTTTCTAACAAACTTTTATGTCGCTCCCCCTCTTCGCGGAGGAACGACACTAAACCCTGCATTGTTCTTTTGCCTGCTCGGCCCTTCCTGGGTTTGCTGCTGGTCCTTCCTGGGTTGACTGCCGATCCCTCCACCTCCGTGGAGGGGCGGCTCCCCCTGCCACTTTCCCCACTTCCGCGGGGGAGTGGCACACCGCCGGCCGGCTCTCTCGGGGGCTGCTCAGATGTTATCCGGATGTTCCTGGTGCATGTTGTCTCTCTCCTCCTTTATAGTCCTCTTCCACCGATCCCAACTCTGCTACCCACACGCCGAGCACGCTGCTCTCCTCCAATCAGGAGCAGGATCAGCTCCTGCAGGTTATCAGTCAAATTGGTGAGAGGCAGCTGTGTAGAAGTTGTTTACTCCTCTCCCAGTGCCATATTGTGGGAGAGCAGATGCATAGAATAAGTCTTAATTCCAATAACTTAGTCTAGTCCGAGTTGCTCCCCACAGTTTTAGAAGATTTTTTTTTTCATGTAGGGAGTAACACATCTTTCTCCCAGACTATGTATATTCAGTGTAGCCTCTCATCTCTGGAAAAAAATGAGCAGGAAAATTCAAGTTAAGATACACACACTCTTTGTCAATTCACCTTTTCCCAAATTCAACCCTTCAATAAACGAGGAAGAGGACAGCTACTCATCACCTAAGCATATAGAATTAAAGCCACCTGAAGCTTTTACAGTAATATACCATCATCTCTGGTGGACCATTAAAGGATCATAGGTATATACCTAAGCCCATTCTCTGAAGAATTTTGCCAAGAAAGAAAAGCTGAGAAGGCATCTTCTTCAAAATTCTGAAGGGAAACTAGCCTTTAAGTAGGCACTTTTAGTGCACTATGCATTAAAGGGTTTTAATAGCATCCATTTATCATTTTAACAGCAAGCATTTACTAAAAGGTGTATGACCAGGTGCAAAAAAGAAAGCATGTAATGTATCTTGGGGCTTAAATTTTCAAAAGACAATGTGAAATCATGTCAGAAATGGAAAATGCTGGTTTTTTTTTTTTTACACCATTTATTGGCCTAAAGCATCTAATTTTCATGTCCTAGCTCTCTGAGAAAACTTTTGATCAGACCACCATCAATGGACTTTTTTATGAGAAAATTATTGAAATGAGATCCTATCACATCAGTTTAATTCAAAGTTATATTGGAAACTTGATTGTTGGTTAGGACCACATGGTATAAGTAGTAATGATGATGGATAATAAGAAAAATCAGAGTTTACTTACCATTCTGATCTACATTATCTAAGGTGTTGCTCCTATATAGACTGGTCCTATTCTCAATGATTATAGCCAACCTGAACCATGCTTTTTGCCTTGCTGTCAAGAAAATGCTGGAAGACCAACAGACAGCAACTGATGGAAGTAAAAATATAACCAACTATCATTAAACATTAATTGAGGCTATGTAAATTGAAGAAAATTCAGTGATTTTTGTAGGGAAAATGAAGAATCCCAGAAATGCATTTCCATATGTCCTATTATAACATAATTCCTAGCATGCTTTTGCATGAATTCTGATTTGCTGATCCCAAAGCTTAATGTATTATGTTAGCTAATATATATGGCTTAGATCAGGAGTTTGAAGTTTTGTTTTAAAGGACCAAAAAAGTATTTTAGACTTGTGAGGCCCATCTCTTGTGCAGATATTCAATTCTGCGATTGTAGCCAAAAATAGTAGAGGCCATATTCAAAGGAAAGGTGTAGCTGAATTCCATTAAGAACTTTGTTTACATAAAAAGAAGCACTTCTAACTCCTACCATAGACTATTATTTTCCTTGTTCTCTGTAGTTAAGGATAGTCTAAACTACTTCCACATTTGAAGAGTCAACCAAAAGGTGGGGAGGGTGGGGGGTGGAGTAGTAGATAATCTCTTGTCACTCACTTCAACATTTGACAGACCCGGGGGCTCTCCATCTTCAAAGCTAATGCTTTTTTTCTTCAGGCATGAGAAATTTTAGATTCCGCCAAAACTTCTCTTCTTGTTCTTAGTGCTTTGCAACTGCCAATAACCTATTTGATGGTTCCCTGCATGGTTATGACCTTTGTTCAACTAATTTCTCCAGCAAAATTCCTGCATGGTATTAGTATTATTTACTAGTACCTACAGTAGTGTGTTTTCTTATTGAAGCTGAAATGTCTTTTGAACATATAGTCATCTCCTAAGAGTCAAGGGACTGATTCTAGAACCTGATATACCCCCCAACAGGTACCAGAATTGACAAGACCTAACAATAGATAGGATAGGGTTCCTCATATCTCTTTGTGGAAAGCTTATGCACACCTTCCAGCAAACTTCAGTCACTTCTGACTTCCTTCTATCTAATACAACATAAATTCTATGTGATGCATTATACTATATTGTTCAGGGTGTAAAGACAAGAAAAAGTCTGACCGTGTTCAGTTCAGACATTTCTTTATCAAATATTTTATCCCATGGTTAGGCCATTCAGCAGATATAAACCCACAGATACGTAAGGCCAACTGTACAGAGCAATGCGATGCCAGTGGACACACTCTGGCAAGTCTTAGAAAAGGTCTTTCAGGCAAAGGATACAAAACAAGTTACACACTGTAGGCCTTCTTCATCCACTCCACTAACACATGACGCTTGAAAATACCTTTTTTCTCTTTTCTATCGTATGTCAGTTTCTGGAATTGGCATAATGTAACCATGGATGCCCGAGGCTTCTTTCCACATCTGTTCCCTGTGCTGTCAGGCCACTGACTGTCTCACTTTTGAAAAATGGAAGCTCTTATTAAGGCCTGTAACACTGTTAGTGGATAAGATTTTGTGATTCTTTTTGTGAATTTCGTTTAACAGGAAGCTCACATTGCTTCTCATATCCACCAGTCTAGTCACGTCCTAACCTGTGTCACTAAGGAAAACTGTTCTCACGAAAAGCCGAATCCAGAATAGGTAGCAATACGAAAAGGCAGTACAGAGGGTAATTTAGTTTATTCTCCAGTCTCCTTATATGGTGCTAAGAATGGAAAATTTCACATAAGACAGGGAGGAAAGGAAACAGAAGACACCAGCATCATACGCTGTAAGCCTGGTTGTCTCAGAGCAGTAGATACACAAGATAATGAAATTCATGTTTTCTGTTAAATATTATTAACTCAAATATATAATTCACACAGCTGCTATTTATTTGATGGCAAAATAAGAAGTTTGCATGTACTGTGACAACTAATGAGTCTAAGAATTTAAAGCCACATAAAAGAAATTTCCTTCCATATTCCACTTATCCACTCAAAACCAGATGTGTACCTCTATGCAGTCCATGTTTTTAAACACAAATAAAAAAGCTGCCCGACAAGGACACAGACCCAAAGCAAAAGTCATTTCCCAGCGAGTGACGCAGCAATCTCTACTTTGACTTTGACTTTAGCTCCACAGCTGTGCTGAAACTCACATTACGGCTGTGGGAAGGAAATTGTTCCCAGGTGAGAAGTAAATTATCTGGCTTGGCACAAAAATGTTGAAAAGGCAAATTCCACCTGCTTTTCTCCAGGCAAGATCTTTTTGTTCAAATATCTCCCTGCCACGTAGTCAAGTAGTTGCCCACATGTTCACTTTATATCCTGCTTCTGGAAATGATTCCAGTTTTGCTTTCTGTATATACACAGGCATGTGTATGTGTGGCAACACATAGGGAAAAAGGCCAGAGCACACAATCTATAAATCATAAAATAAAAGAAAATCAGAAAGCCTCAAATAAAGTTGATCTGCTGATTGATCCATTAATTCACTGATTCTTTGATTCATTCATTATTTTGTTCAGTAAATAAGTCCTGGGTGCCTATGTTGTGCCAGACACTGATTTAAGCTTTTTTTTTATTTGACAGGTGGTGTTATAGACATTAAGAGACAGAGAGAAAGGTCTTCCTTCCGTTGGTTCACTCCCCAAATGGCCTCTATAGCCGGTGCTGCGCCGATCTGAAGCCAGGAACCAGGAGCTTCTTCCTGGTCTCCCATGAGGGTGCAGGCGCCCAAGAACTTGGGCCATCCTTCAGTGCTCTCCTGGGCTACAGCAGAGAGCTGGACTGGAAGAGGAGCAACTGGGACTAGAATCCGGCGCCCATGTGGGATGCCGGCGCCACAGGTGGAGGAGTCGCCAGTGAGCCCGGTGCCAGCCCTGATAAAAGCTTTAAGACTACAGCAGTGACAGACAAGGTCAGTTTTCTTGTGCTCTCATAGAGAGGCCATGTACAAGTAAACACAAAATCAACTAGACAAAGCATTCCTATTCAATTCACACTTAGGCTGCATACAGCATCTGAAAAACATTGTTCTAAATATCTAACTTGAGAATGGATGAGGAAGTACAATGCGCATCATGGGTTTGGCCCTAAAAAAACAGCATTCAAACCATTTACTGTAATATTGAACTTGTATATGTTCTATTATAAAGACAGAAGACAAGTATTGGCAAAGCACTGAGGAAAGAATGCTAGCAAATCTAAACATCCATGGAAGCTTACTGAAAAAAAGATGTTAAGTTTATGATGATTGTGAGGACAGCTAATATTCCATGTATGTGCTCACTTAATACCAGGCAGTATTATAAAAAGGTACTTCACAACTTTATATATGGAAGATTAATAAATCTTTGTAACCCTAGGAGATAAGTGATTTTGCTATCTCCTATAGATATATCTCCTTAGAATGACAATAAGGCATACTAAGTTGCTCAAGGTCAGAGACACAGTATCTGGGAACTAAGATTTAAACACAGGTAGACTGAATATAGAGTCTATATTCTCACATACTGCCCAATTATGACCTTACATAATGAAAGAAATTTCAATAGGTGAGCAATAATAGTCAAGTAAGAGAATGTAAAGCACCGAGTTTGAAGGTTCCAAAGCGTATTGGAAAAGAGGAGTAGACAAACTGGATGGATAACCTGAGATAGACAACACAGTGCAATTTGAGACTGGGAAAGATAGAACCCATTGTGCTAACCATGAATACCACAATATTTAATTTTATTCTTTAGGTGGGAATGGGAGACACTGAAATCATTTGAAAATGAGACTAGTACTACTATTAAGAGTTTTAGAGTATTTGGTACACTTATTAAGATGCCACTTGCAGGGGGCAACATTACAGCATGGCAGGTTAACCTACTAATTTCTATGCCAACATTCCCTCTCAGTATGGTGGTTCAAGTTCCAGCTGTTCTGCTTCTGTTCCAGCCTCTTGTTATTGCACATGGACTTGAGAGGCTCAAAAGGATGGTGGCCCAATGTGTCCCCGCCACTAAAGCTGGAGACTCAGATGGAGTTTCTGGCTCCTGGCTTTGGCATTGCCCAGCCCAAGCTGTTATGACCCTTTGGGAGAGTGAACCAGCAGATGGAAGATTTTTCTCTCTGCATCTCCTTCCCCTTCCCTCTCCCTCCCTTTTTTTTTTCTCCCTCCTCCCTCTTCTTCTGTTTTTCTATGTCTCCGTGTCTCTCTCTCAGTCCATCACTCTGCTATGCAAACAAGTGGGTTTCTTTTTTTGTTTTGCTTTGTTTTATTTTTAAATGTCTGCATCACATATTGAAGTCCCTGGACTCGAGTCCAGGCTCCATTACCAATTCAGCTTACTGGGAATGCGCAACTTGAGAAACAGCAGGTGATAGCTCAAGTATTTGTTGTCCGGTCCTGGCTATTGAGAGCATTTGGGGAGTGAACTCGTGGAATTAATATTGATGGAATCATCTCTTTACCTTTCAAGCAAGAAAATAAATGTTAAATATTTTACAAAGAACAGCTTTATATGAATTCAATGAATCTGGCATATCCTACCTTTGTGCCAGGTGTTTTATGTATATTATTATTTTTAAGCCACAGACCATGGTCAATGTTATTAGCACAACCTTGGATATGAAAAAAGGAAGTCTCATTGAAGAAATCCAACAACTAGTGTTTGATTCCACATATTTTAGACTACTGTATCAATTCCTTTAATTCCTGTAAATCTGAACGTATAGCAGTACTGTGGAACAGCGGGAGATCATAGGTAAGGAGATGCATAGTATTCCTATTAGCGTGTTTTTTTTTTTTTTTAAGTCTTCACTGTTCGCCAGGCTACACACTAGAGAACAATGAAGATATCTAGATAAATGCCGTCTTTTTTACTGTAGAATGTTTAGGTCAATAACGAAGATAAAAAAAATGAAAAAGGGATAAGATAGAGAAATGAGAATGTGCTATGATACCTTATGGCTCAATGACCTAACCTAGTTAGATACTAGGTTTAAAAAGGAGGTGGGAAAGAGATTACTAATGGTAGAAGAGAATTTCCTGGAGAATAAGTAGGTAACAGGACCATTTCTAAGATCATGTGCTATCAAGCATCATGTAATGAGAGGTAACATGTCTCCCCCAACTTGCAATATCTGATGGCATTTGAGACCTTCCCTCCATCTACTAAGGAGGGCTTAAATAACACACCTGGGTTGCTCACTGAAGTATCTTAAGAGGTTGATTTATTGCTCAGTCTATCAAAGGGATCTCAGTAGCTAACAGCCTGAGTTGCATCATAGTTTCCATATGTTCCTCCTTCCTACCATTTTTAAAAAAGAATTTTAAAGGCGGAGTGACACAAAGAGAAAGAGATGCAAATAGAGCTTCTGTTTGCTGGGTAATTCCCCGAATGACCACAATAGCACAGTCTAGGCCAGGATGATACCAGGAATTCCATTCAATGCTCCCACAGGAGGGCAGGGGCTCAAGTATGTGGTCCATCTTCTACTGCCTTCTCAGCAACATTAGCAGACAACTCGATCACAAAGGGACTCAACCAACACTATAAAATGGCATGTGGGCATCCCAAGTGATGGCTGAACCTACTGTCCCACAGCACCAGCCTCTCCTACCCCTTTTAATGGTCAGAGGTTCCTAATCAAGTTATTAGTGCCAAATGCTAGCACAGATCAGCAAAAATAATTCAGAAACAGACTCATTTTTTTTTTACTTATTACAGATAAATGTTCAGTGTTGAGGGTCAAGTCATGGGAACATCTTTGATTCACAGAGATGGAAGCCCTTAGGGACTTTATGGTTTTACAAAGTGACAGGTGATAACAAGTCATCACACACAGAATATTCAGTAGTCCACTGAATCTATCAAGATATCAGGAAACAATTAGTTTTTCAAGAACCACCTAGGTTTACCTTCATTTTATTTTCCAATAAATGACAAGCTACAAGTCCAGGAAGCCTAAGTAGGAAAGAATGAGATTCAATCATCAGCAACATGCCTCTGCAAAAAGGCATGCACATGTCACAACAATGGACACCATTATTATAAATAGTTATAACTGTGAAGAAGTGTATAGTGAGAGGCAAAAATGTTTCCTTTGTAATAAGACATTTTTGTCAAAGACCTTGATTTATGCTAACTGATTTATAGGGGGATGAAATGTAAATTGATGGGAAATGTTGACAACACTCTTATTTCTAGGGTTTTATATTGAATTCTCCATCTGGATAAAGTTCATGGACAAACATATAGTCACTCTGCCTTTAAGAATATTTTCTAGTTTCTAAGCCTTTGCTTTATTTCCCCCTTAGGATGCTGTTCAACACCTATTGTTGGGTCCTGTCAGCTGACCTCTAATTGCTATAGCTTTGATTTTCTCATATGCTTCAAAGACTTTTAGATACTAGTACCACTTGAGTGGCACTTATAATTGAAAACTTTATAAGTGAAATCCTTGAGAAAAACATGTAAATTGTAAAAAGAATGAGGGCCACGCCCAATGGTAGCATGGTAACCTTAACAACTGATTCTCTATGAAATGATTTTACTTGATAAAAATAGCTTTATGTTATGGTGATAATTACTGAGCACCTATGTTATACCAGGCACTGTATGTGCAAATGATCCAAACATGACCCCATTTATTTTATACAACAACCAAGAAAATTAGCATTACATAAAATAAGTAGTCTGCCCAAGAATAGCAAAGGACACTTGGTTCAAATAAAGTTCTAACTTCAAAATTATATTACTTTGTGTGTATATAGCATTTTTAAAGAATGCACTGGATATATTTGTTCTACTTGCTTTGCTTACATAGCAAGTAATCTTAAGAACTGGTGTCTTAAGAGAAAGATACCATTTGCTCAGAATTCTCTAATTTGGGAGCAGATGTTGAGGCACAACAGGTTAACCTGAACCTCAGGACATGCACATCCCTTATCTGAGTGCCTGAGATTGAGTCCCACCTCTACTTCTGATCCAGCTTCTTGAAAATTCACACCTCAGAGGATGACTCAACTGTTCAGATCTGTGCAACCCATGTGGGAGACCTGGATGGAATTCCTGGCACCAGTGTTTGGCCTAGCCCAACTCTAGTGACTGAGGGCATTTAGATGGTTAAAAAAATTATCTATCTATATATCTATATCTATATCTATATCTATATCTATATCGACACACACTCTCTCTCCTCTGTCACTATGCCTTCCAAGTCAGTAAACGTTAGGAAAAAAAGGAAGCCTGCAGTTTGGGCAAGGCTTAGTGGGGGATAACTTGCTTTCTTTCCAGGCAACCTCATCTCAAGTACCTTGAGGACAGGAGACTAGAATCATTTGAAGGCCATCAGATCTCCAAGTATTTCTGGACTGAGACCTTAACTGATTCTGTTAGCATAGACAACTACACTTGGCTTCTGCACCTGAGCTGGAGTTCCCCACAACTTTACTGCAGAGTTCGAAGGGGGAAGAAAAGGTAGAGAAAGGAGAATGCTGTAATATTTCATAGCCACTCTCCGGGAACCTTGAAGCAGCTCTTCTGCTACATTTTGTTCCCAAGTTTCAGAAAGAGAAAAAGGAGACTCTTCTGCTTGGCAGGCAACTGCAAGATTCTTGAAGATTTCTGGTGATCCCAGAAATATTTCTTTTACCATCTTTAATGTCTTCAACTTGTAACTCATATGAAAGTGTAAATACATGAAGGAACTTCAAAAAGCTCATGGAAAAATATAATTACACTGTATTGTGGTCCAAAAATTTGAGATCTCTGCATATGTATGTGAAGTCTTTAAGTGTTCCTGAAAAATGCCACTATGCATGGATTTCAAAATTTTTTGTGCCAAATAAACTTTTAACTCCATTTTCCATGAACTTGAACTCACCCGATATGAGTTACATACCTATAAATAACTCATGTACATGAAGATAGATAACTACACAGGCACACACATGAATATATAAAAATAGGGAGATAAAAGGGTGGCTTTGTAACACCATGAGCATCTTCATTCTAACTGCAATATAGAAAACACATTCTAATAAAGGTGGAAATTTAGCTGAGGCCTTCAGAATCCAGTTACCACTAACTACCACCTGGAAAGACTGCTTTTTCTCACACTCAGTTTCTTCTGACCAATACAATCTCAGTGTCTCTTTCAGATGTGTATGCATATATTTCATTGTATGCATATATTTTATTATATATACAACATATCAGCTAGTAGGGAAAATAGGACAAAGGAGAAGTAGATTCAGTGGGGAGTATAGCCGGGCTCTGATAGTGCTAGATCTTGTTCATAGTCTTGGCTCCACCACTCATTAGTTCAACAACCTTGGAGAAGTTATTTAACCTGAGGAATCTCAGTTGTCTTATCCAAAAAATAGGCAAACTGTTGCATTCCTCACAGGACTCTTGTGAAAGTGCGTTAAATAGCATCAGTAAAGTACTTGGTACAATGCCCAGTGCATTGATTTTATGTGGGAAAACAGTATAAAAGTTTAGATAAAGAAAATGTTAGGATTTTTTAGGCCTGTTAAACCTTATCATAATTTGGTCCCTGTTAACCTCCCTGGCTTGATCTCACTACATACTCTACTATGTCCATTAGCCATCACCATGCTCTGAACTCTGTGACCTTATTTCCATTTTTAAAATTTTTCCTGCCCTCCAAGCTGCTGTATTTGTCCTTCTACTCTCCTGAAAAATCCTTTCCTCCAGGATTGCAGGGTTAATTTTTTCCCATCACTCAGACCATTGAACTCATTTCACTGGGAAGGCATTTTTATGATCAACCTCTTACCCCAAGTACCCTGGTTCTTGCCAATAATTTATCATCATGCTATTATATTTATAATCTTCTCAATAATTATTTTTACTCAGAATTGTCTTTATTATAGCTTTATTTACTTTTTAATTAGATGGCTTCCCCCAAGATTCTGAGCTGTATAAAAGCAAATAAAAACTGTGACCTTCTCTGTCTTGTTCTAGTGTCTGAAAGAGGGTTAGACCAAAAGAGGTCCTACTATATATTTTGGTGGGTGGATCAACATGGATGTATGTATATTTTTCTACTGAAAATACAGTAAAAAGGGGGAAAACAAAGATTTAAAAGGAAACAGCACATAAAATTGCATTTCTGGAGATGAATTGAGACTGACATTGACCTACTGACTCTCACTGTAGGGATACAACAGAAAAAGATCTGGGTGACTTCTCTCTGTTAGCCACATGCTTACACTATAGACAAGTCTACCTCATGCTCCTGTGAAATCTCAAGTCAACTTTATCTTTCCCTTGATACTCTTCATTCTTTCTTTCCCTCAAGCCTGGTGATGGCATGACTTGGCAATTATCTTTTATTTTACATTTGGGTCTTCTAGGTTTAAAACTGCATATATGGCTGGATAACACTCTATCAAGAAAATCTGTCTGCCTTTTCCAGGAAATATTTCAAAATCTTAGACAAGAAACACATTGAACATGCAAATCATTCCTTCAAGAAGCAGAGTTCTAAAAATTATCCAAGCTTGCATAAAAATAAATACTAAATTCATTGAACTACTTTTACTTCTCTAGTCTTGATACTGGAGCTGTTTGGTAACTGAAAATCTATCAATGATAAATGAATTTATGTGTCCACATAAGCAGCTTCTAATTAGCACATACAGTCAAGTGTGGAGAGTTTTCTATGTAGCATTCTCTGGCTGTGGATTAAAGCCAAGGTCTGTCCTCCAAAATATGTGGACAGCTGCTTCGTGGTCAAAAAAATTATACAAAGAAATGAAGTAAGTTGTTAACTTGGGACTGTGGAGTGGAACGTAAGTGTATCTCCAGAACAGCTGTTCCAGGTCTGGGACGCTTTGCATGGTGTCATTGGAGACTTCATATCCAAAGACTCCTGGGGTGCTGTCTGACTGTAGAGTTTAATTAATAGATCTCTTTGCAATTCTACAAGCAGAGGAGCCAGGGAATTAATGCTGGTGTGCTATGCCGATTACTTTTCCACCTGGAAAACTGCTCTGGTCACCCTAGGTGCCCTTGGAGTATGAATCAGACTTCCTTCAGCCTCAGTTTCCCTATTAATTAGAAAATCCTTATTTCATAAAAAGGTATCTGAGGACTCAAACTAATCAACTGTACCAAAGATGCTTGCTTCCTCACAACCAAATTTAAAATTCTTGTTAGCCTTCTTTGTCCTTCTAATCTTACATATTATCACAATTCTGGGATTAGAACCACCCACCAATAGTCTCAGAACAGTTTCATGGCACTCAGTTTGCATTGTTCATCATTCAAAATACAATTTGGTATTGGGAAATTTCCTAACGTTTTTAAGAGTTAGAAAGAAAGAGGCCAGCGCCGTGGCTCACTAGGCTAATCCTCCGCCTTGCGGCACGGGCACACCGGGTTCTAGTCCCGGTCGGGGCGCCAGATTCTGTCCCGGTTGCCCTCTTCCAGGCCAGCTCTCTGGGTGGCCAGGGAAGTGCAGTGGAGGATGGCCCAGGTGCTTGGGCCCTGCACCCCATGGGAGACCAGGAAAAGCACCTGGCTCCTGCCATCTGATCAGCGCGGTGCACCGGCCGCAGCGCACCGGCCGCGGGGGCCATAGGAGGGTGAACCAACGGCAAAGGAAGACCTTTCTGTCTCTCTCTCTCACTGTCCACTCTGCCTGTCAAAAAAAATTAAAAAAAAAAAAAAGAGACAGAAAACCTATGAGCCTTGCTCTTCTGTGCTTATCAGCCACACTCATTTCTTCTTAAGCCTACAGAACTAAGAGAGTAAACGTGAAATACTCATAGAGTGCTCTGTACATCAGTTAAAAAGGTAGCTTTCTTCCTATTTTGCTGATCTGTGAAGAGATTAGTGGTAAGCAGCATCTCTAAACTCCCTGCCTAGCTTTGCAAAGTACTACTCTTAAACTATTAAGAGAATATTGTTTTAATATTGACAGAGAAATCAAAATGTTTCACTGAGTGGTGGTTGCATGTTTGCTTCCTGGTGGAGTAGAATTTCCTAGTATCCTTGGGAGGCCAACAATTCCCTCTCAACACCCCCACCCCATTGGAAAACAGTTTCACTCTCTTTGCTTCCTCAAATAAAGAGACTTCCTATTCACTTAGTTCAGTTCCCTTGTGGGCTGAAGTCATTCATCTATAGAAGACAGATGACTTCAACTCTCAATCTGGAGCTTGAATTGCAATACAAACCAAATTAGATAAAATAAATCAATAATACCCTTGCAGGCCAAATTCACTTAAGTAACATTTACAGTACAATTGCCCAGTTCACCCATACATTTTAATCCATTAACACTATACATGTGGCACCTGAATAAATACGTTACCTCTGCTGAATATAAATGAACTAGAATTCCATCTTTATCTTGAGTTGAGTCAAAGTTAAGTAAATTTCATTAAAAAATAAAAAGTTCATTTTGAAGTGAAGCAAAAAGTTAATATACCAAAAAGCCTAAGTCGTTGGACAAGCTATCGCAATGCCCTAATAACCTATTCATGGCTTAGACACTTATATGGCAACAATTATATGGGCTATTGCATTCACAACTATTAAAGTATCAACCTTCAAATATACAGCTCAATGTTTTGCTTGTGTAGTCTAACTTGGAAAGCAGGCCTAGATTAACAATAGATACATACAGTGAACTATGGCAAAACAAACTTCAGAGTGCATTCCGTGCACACAAAATGATCAGGACCTCTAATATGATTGTAGCTAATGTAGACACAACATCTTGATCAGGCCAATCAGGTCATGGTAATTGCAGCTGAATTAGTCCCTCCTATTCTAAAACATCACTGAATGTGGTATGCAAGAAGATTGTTAACAGGTTATGATAAACAAAATTTAAATTTATTTGAGTGCAAAAAAACTTTCAAAGCCATGCAGTTTTTCTCATAGCATGCATTTTTCATGAATTCTCTCAGGACCCTCTCCTCCCCACCCCGTATCAGGCTGAACAAAGGTAGGAGGATAAGGCTTTCATTCAATCACTTCCTTCAATTTGGGAAAGGCCCTCAGACAACTTCTTATCATGGCCTTCATATTGTCAGAACTTTGCTCTCAACTAGCAAGGGGTGAAAATGAAAAACAACCCAGATGCCTGCTTAGGCAGATGTCCTAGGCAGGTGCATGCCACGGCAGTCCAGGTACATGCCCAGGCAGATCAATCCAGCAAAATACCTAACAGGCCGCTTTGAGAATATTCTCACTGAATGTACATTTCAGGGTTTTTGGCTATGTTATGGTTTTGGCTTTATATTTCCCCTCATAGGATGCTCTGGCAGACACCACGTAGGCATGTTTTATACTACAAGCATATCACAGGGGCTAAAGTAGAAGTTTCAGTGTTAGGAAGCCTAGATTTAAATATTGGCATCACTGCTTACTTCATAAGTGACCATGGGAATAGCATTTAACCTTTTTCAGACTTGATTGGAGAATGAAAATGAAATCAAGACCCAATTCTGAATGTCTCACGGTAAGAACTGAACAAAATGAGAGTGAAAAGAGCTGAAGTATAAGGGAAAGACAAACCAAAGAATAATTAAATAAGGGGAATATTTGTTCGCTATTGCCCTCAAGACAGGTAAATATTCAATGAGAATTAAGTGGGGAGCCTTAATCTCTTGCTCCCACAGGTTGTCATAATTTACATGCTGCTCATATTGTCAGCACCATTCAAGATGCTGAGTCTGATCCTGATATTAGAATATGTGCAGTTTTACTCATAACCGTGACAGATGACACCCAAGTATCTTTCACCTGCTGCTCAGTTAAAAATACTTTACTCTCCTTATGAAAGGCAGGGTTATTTTTGAAGCATATAAGCTATATGCTCTCCTGAAGTTGACCTTCCTAAGAGAGTTTCAGAAGTTAAGTTTGGATTATTGCTAATTTTTAACAAATGACGTCTTTAAAACACAGCTAAAGGTGGTTCAGTGGTTAAGCTATTATTTTTGACACCTGCGCTGCATATAGGATGCCTGGTTTTTTCTCTCCCTTTCTGGCATTCTGCCTTTCAAATAACCATTTTTTAAAAAAATCTCACCCAGAATGACTCAGGGCCTTTCCTTCTGGGAGAAGAAGTCCAATGGATGCTCATGGATAAGAGCATACCAAGGGGCACATATGGGAAAATAAAGTTACTCAGGGACTACCAAATGGGCAAAGTAGAGTCATGGATAATGACTCTTCAATTTAACTGGCCTCTAAAGTTAACTTATACTTGAGACTGAGTCACTGATTCAATAAGGAAAACTCAGATTTCAGAGAAAACTCACAGGATTTACCCAGAAAACTGCATGAATAAATACAGAAAAAAAATAGCTACAAAAAGCACTTATGCAGAAGCCCAAATCACATGGAAAAACAATTTACAAAATGAGTACTTTAATAGACAAAGTAGAATGTTTTTGCTAGTTAAAAAGTGCTACAAAATGTTGGCAACAACAGTTCCCATCCAAATAGTCAAGCCTAATTGTTTGTGAATGCAACTTAATTGAGTCTTCCTTGTAAAAGCTTTAAGAATACAAGTAATATAATACAGAATTTTATGACACTGAAAACAAATAATTTGCACCGGGTTATTATGTTTGAAAGCACACACATGCACACTCCAACCCATTAGATTTCATTAGAGATAGACATACTGTTAAATGTTTTGTTTTGCTTCAAAATTGACAAAAGAAAAATCATTTCTATGGAATAATTTCTACTGTTTCTTTAGAAATAAGCTTTTAAAATATTAAAATAAAACTACATCTAAATACTACACTGATTTACTAGTAGCTGATAATTGTGTTAATCAACTTTGTGAGTGACTGTTGCATAATGTCACAACCTCTATAATTGAAAGTCACACCTAAAAATTACTTTGAAGAATGAGGCTAACCAACTTAAATGTAAACTTGCACTATTAGCAAGGAACTCTGCTCAGGAGAAAACCACACTGAAAGATTCTTAATAACCTCTGCTAAAGCAAATACAAGCAACCAAGGAAAATGAAACAAATTTTAAGTGACTTTAGGAACGTTATAAGGATTCCCAGCTTCTGCCATTTTTTGAGCCCTGCTGCACACATAACATTGAAGAAAGAAATTAAGCAGAGAGGCAAGTTATGGATCACACACTCTAGTATAATCAAACTCCAGCAGATATAGCAAGAACAAAATGTCAACTCTAACTACCTTATTGAATTTCCCAAGTCTGTGACCTACAAGATAGCTATATTCATTTGGTCATACCCAGAGCCTCAGTGAAATTACTCAGGGAATAAAGGATATCCAATACTGACAAAATTAAATGCAAGGTATTCTAGCTTTTAAGATACACACAGAATCATTTGACCACAGTCACCAACTTGTCCCAGGTTACCTGGGACTTAACTGGTTGGAGTGCCGAAAGTCCTGCCACTGAACTCTCCCCTGCTGAGAAAAACTGAGCAAGTTTATCCCTCACCTATTTAAACTGGGCTTCTCATTACTGCTTCATTATGTCACCTGCCCTTGCTTATCTTTGAACTTTCTCTAGTACAGCGCAACTACAAGTTTACCATACTTATGAGATTCACTTGGAAAGCTTTGTAAACTACAGAAAACTGGGCCCCACACCAGGAAATTCTGATTCCATAAATTGAACGAGGCCAATGAATTTGCATGTCTAACAAGCTCACAGGTGACACTACTGATGATGGTTCAAGCAGTACATTGTGAGCAACACTGCTACAAATGTTACATAAAATTTTGTTCCCAATTTCCCTTCCTACATCTTGAGTTAGTTTTCTGGGGTACTTGTGCGTGAACAGATTATATGACTCTCTTAGGAGATCTGCTTCAGATCCAGCTCCCTGCTAATGGCCTGGGAAAGCAGTAGAAGATGGCCCAAGTCCTTGGGCCCCTGCACCCGAATGGGAAACCTGAAAGAAGCTCCAGGCTCCTGGCTTCCCATCGGCACAGCCGTTGCGGCTTCCCATCCAGCCATTGCGGCCAATTGGAGAGTGAAACAATGGATAGAAGATTCTCTCTCTCTCTCTCTCTGCCTCTCCTTCTCTGTGTTCTCTAGTTTCTGACACCAGCTGAATGTCCAACAATGCAATTCTGACACTATTAAGTTCTGAAAGGTAGGTCACATTTTGCAGGTTAAGGTTCAATCCCACAAGATTTGCTCCACTTCCTGTGCCATTTATAAGTCCCGAGCACTACCCATAATTCTTTCAGCCTGGCTATAAATTTGGAGGTTACCACAACATACTTTTCAATCTCTATAATTACTAGGATGACTCAAAGAACTCAGGAAAATACTTCATGTATATATACAGGTTTGTTTTAAAGGATATAACACAGGAACACCCAAGTGGAAGAGATGTATAGGGCAAGGTATGGGAAGTGGCATGAACATGGTTTCCAAAGCCTTCTCCATGCAGCTTTTCTCAAGCATGTATCACAAATTCAGCAACTCCTTAAACCCCTGCATTTGTGAGTTTTATTATGTAGACAACACTGATTAAACTATTCAATATGTGTGACTGAATCCAATTTCTATCCCCTCTCGCCTGGTAGTGGGGAAGTAAGTACTAACTTTCCAATCCCTCGACTGGTTTTTCAGGAACTGAGAAAAAGACCAAGTATTTCTTTCTTTTTTATTATACCACAGCAGGAATGTATTTTTATTTATCTCTCATGATGCATGATGAAAGTCACAGGGGGAATGAAATATATTTTCTGATGCAGTCAGTTTCAAAAGTCATAGTGCTTTATTCATCACCTTCTATAAACATAATTCAAGCTGAAGACCATGATGTTCACCACAATGCCACAAGGTTATATGCTATCTACTGTAGTTACTATAGTAGGGAAGTCAGTGACTTAATTTTACAGGACTTTTCAATATCAGAGCTGAAACTTGAAAGAAATTCTCTGGACAAGTCCATTTACCTAGAATATCATTCTTTCTGGATATTTCATTTTACTGAATATTGAATGCACTATTTGCTTATAGATAATCATTACACATTAAATATATTTTATAAAGGCTAACAGTCATAAATAGACTCCAATCTATTGACTTGGCATTTCTCATATAATAAACAAGGAAACTGATGCATAAGCACTGATACTTACAATGTTCAATCTTCACAGTTTACAAATGAGCATAAATGCCTAATGTTTCATTTTAATCTGAAAACAGTGCCCAGTCCTTAGTTATAGTGATGTTTTTTTCTTTTAATTCCCATTATTATCACTGAATTTCTAAAGTCTTTGCCTAATTAATAGCAACAATATATGCAACTATTACATGACATGTACTGAATGTTTTCTATGATACTTACTGATGCTGTGGTATTCACTGTAATTTATTTATTGCCATCAAGTCTTCACTAGGGCCAAGACCATGGTGAAGTGTGGGGAGCAACCGGACTAGACTGAGTTACTGGAATTAAGACTTATTCTATGCATCTGCTCTCCCACAATATGGCGCTGGGAGAGAAGTAAACAGCTTCCGCACAGCTGCCTCCAGTTCAACTAATAAACTGTAGGACTTGCTATTGATTGGAGGAGAGCAGCGTACTCGGCGTGTGGGCAGCCGAGTTAGGATTGGCGGAGGAGGACTATAAAGGAGGAGAGAGACGGCATGTACCAGGAACATCTATGAGGAACATCTAAGGGGAACATCTAGCTGAAGGAACACCTGTGCAGCCCCCGAGAAGAGCCGGCCGGCGGTGTGCCGCTCCCCTGCGGAAGTGGGGAATGTGGCTAGGGGGAACTGCCCTTCCACGGAGGTGGAAGGGATAGTAGCCAACCCGGGAGGAACCAGCAGCAAACCCAGGGAGGGCCGAGCAGACGAAAGAACAGCGCAGGGTCCTGTGTCGTTCCTCCACGAAGAGGGGGAGCGACAGTGAAGTGAGTAAAGTTTTAATGTGAAGTACAAAATGTTAGGAGCTGTCAAAATCTTAATAAGCAAAATAAATAAATAATGCAATATTTTAAAAAATGAAAATCACTGTAATATCCATGTTGAACAGAATGTCAAAATTTAAGATAAGGACTAGATAATAATATTGATTTTCCTTTTGTTTCTGCTTCCAATATGGCACACCAGAGCAGTGTCACCAGTTTGTACAAACCCTACAAAGTACACAGAATTATCATTCTCATTTTATGATCAGAAACTCTAGGAAGTTAAATGTTTCACTCAAGGTCACACAGATGGTTAATGGATGAGCCAGTATTTAAGGCTTCAAAGGTCTTAAACTATGATATTACAATGCTTCCCAATCACGCACATTTATGAATACTTGCTATGAGTGTGATATTAGGAGACATGATGCCTGCCCTGATTTCAGTATAAAGACTCAAAGAACCCCCAGAAAACAACTGCTTTCATGATAATACATTATGACATGAAAAGATAAATATTAAAGTCAGCTAAGAGAAAAGATGCTTGGGACAGAGTCTAGGAAGATTGTAAATATGAAACTTCCAATTATCCTCTGTGTGAAATCAGACAAAGCTATCTCTCCCATCAATGATTTCTGACAATAAATGGACAGAATATGGCCAATCAAGAAACTCACTAAGTCTAAATAGAGAGTATTTATTCAAACTCAATCATATGAACATAATTGTCTGAAGGTATACCTGACCTTAACTCTGTGGTTTCTCTGAAAGAAGAATGGATATCACACAGCCCAAAGTATTAATAAACAATCATGTTGTTAGACTACCTGGCATGGCCTAAGGTCCAAGGTACACAAAATTACTGTCATTGGAGATGACATTTCAGAGCCTGGAAATCACCTCCTAGGAGCTTTGGGCAAGGGCTGGAACTCTTTTTGAGTATGGTTAACTTCTTCCTTCATAACATATCAGCACTGATAGCAGGAGAGAAGCATGGATATTGAAAAGGGAATAGACATCTGTTTAGGAACAGAAGATAGGTCTTAAGTAAATAAAGTACATGACTCCATGGAATTATACTTAAAAATCAGCCATTTTACTATATCTTTACTATTTCCATGAACAAACATGGAAAAGAAATCTGGATGGACAAATTTTGTCCTTTTCAGGTTCAATAATGGCAGGATATTGCAGGCAGTGTTCAAGGTTAATATCCCTTCCAAAGGTGAAAAATTGTGGGTAATAATAGAGAGAAGGATAACTATTGAGGATAAAAAATAAATGCGTTATAAATTGAGGAAAATTCAACCTTAAAACCTAGAAAGAAGCTCTGAGCATAAGACAACATTGTCTTTTAGCTCAATTATACCAGATGCCTGAGAGGGTGAAGCCATATGTTTGCAGAGACCACTCCTGCTTTTGGAACCTGACAAGATGATATGACAGCCTGTAAACCTGAGTGGCCTCACCCTGGGAGACAGATTCATCCAATCTGATGATGGACTGCACTAATTACTAATGATTGAATGGGATTCTAGTCATGTAGCAGTATCTTATGAGCTGTACATTCTTTTGATGTAATGCATTTTCAAAAATCAGGGAGTTCTTGTGATACTGATTTTTTTTGTTTGTTTTTATCCATAGTTTCTGGTTCAAAATTCTCTTTTCCATTGCAGGACACAGAAACTCCCATCTTTCCTGCCTTTTTGGACCTACTTTGTCCAATAATAGGATATAAGACCCTCCTCATTCCCGGAGGAGTGCTGCTGTACAGAGAGGCCCAGAAGAATTGGAATGAACAAGACTCGCTGAGGTTTCCCTCAAGTCTATCAGCAGTTATGCTTGTGTGATGATACCTCCATAAAAACCTTGAGGGATGCAGTTCAGAGAGCAGACAAAGAGTTGAACACACAGAGGTTCTTGGAGGATGGCGACAGAAAGCATAGAAGCTTTATACCCCTTCCCTCAAACCACTGCCTTTGCATCCCTTTATCTGCATCCTTTGTAACGTACTTTCTTATAAGTCAGTAAAAATTTTGTTTTTAAATATCACCGGTAGGAAAACTGGTACCTTGTCTTTATATAGCCTACTATACCTACTAAACCTACCTTACTGCTTTGGTGAAAGAAGATACCTTGCTGTAAAACAAACAGTATTGCATCCAAGAAATCAAATTCCATCTATACACATCCATAAATAATTTACTTGATAAATAGGCTGTACCATGGATCATAAATATTTCTTTCCCAAGGAACTGCAGAATATCACTTCTACTGTCCTAGCCCAAAAACTAGAAAAGAATGCCTAGGAGGTAGTAAGTGTAGTATCATGTGAGATAACTAGGTGTTAAGTAAATAAACAGGTTTTGGGGACAGTGCTCACTTGGTTAATCCTCCACCTGAGGCACAGGCATACCATATGGGTGCCGGTTCTAGTCCCAGCTGCCCCTCTTTCAGTCCAGCTCTTGCTGTGGCCCAGGAGGGCAGCGGAGGATGACCCAAGTGCTTGGGCCCTGCACCTACACGAGAGACCAGGAAGAAGCACCTGGCTCCTGGCTTCGGACCAGCCAGCGCCAGCTGTAGCGGCCATTTGGGGAATGAACCAACAGAAGGAAGACCTTTCTCTCTGTCTCTCTCTCTCACTGTCTGTAACTCTATCTGTCAAATTAAAAAAATAAAATAAAATAAATAAACAAACAGGTTTTATCTTAGTAGGTATGTATTTATTCAATGTGTATTAGAAAAATTTTATATTATATTATTATAATAATATTGGAAATATCCTAAAGAAAGTATTTAAGTTTTTAAAAAAGAATCAACTTAAGAAAAGCATTAAGTCACTTAAAAATTAACCAGAGAAAACACACTTAGATATGGCAAAAGTCAGGAAGGAATGAATATAATTAAGGTTTGGGAAACCACAGATTACTAGATTGTAGACTTTATCCTGTCTTCCTAAATAAGAGGATTTCAATTCTATGGCTGTCAAAAAATCAGTTTCTGAAGTGGAAAACTAACCATGCACAATTCAGGTTTCTATATATTTATAATTTCTAAATGAGGGCATTTCCTCAAGCGTTCTTCTTTGACTAGAGATCAGTATTTAAGGGGAGGTAAGAGATAATTCTAACCAAAGGCAGAAAATCTAATCATCCCTAAATATTTTTACTTTCAAATTTCTTAGCTGAGAAAAAATGGTATTTTCCAGGCTTCCTCCAGTGCTGACCATTAACATCAAATGCTAAAAACCCAGGCATCCTTCCTATGCCTGTTGATTAAGTCTCTTATCTCTAAAATCAATAGACCTGAGGTGGAGAGAGGGAGGTGGTATGCAGGGTATTGAATTCCCCAGGTTCCTCTCCCACCTCCGTATGTTAGTAAATGTTTCCTCCCTTGCATCCCTCTTTCACCATTTAGGAGGAACGGGACAGTGACCTTCTCAGCACCTGGTGGGAGGACTGAGTTCTATCTGCTGACATTCTGAAAAGTGCTTGAAATGCAAAGAGGAAAGAGGTGAAGGAACAGCAGGGCTGCTGGCTTCATCTGATCAGAGCAGGTGGCTATGCAAGGACCTATTCTGCATGTGAAGGCAGTTATGGGCTGGCTTTCTTGTGATACAGGAAGATTAAAATGAATGAGCAAATGTTAAACTAAGCAGTGGAATCTGTCTCACAGATATTTTTCTTTTCAGTTTAAATGTGTTTTGTTTTGTTTTTCTTTTAATAATGGACTCAGAGAAAATAAATTTCCAGAAGATGTTAAGGGTGGAATAGCATAGTGACTAGTTCCAGAAACTCTAAACTGGAGAGATCTGATTCTCAGTTCACTACTTCCTATGTAATACTGAGGGACTAACTTAACCTCTCAGTTTTCTCAGTTGTAAAGAGGAAAAGGGTAACAGTAGCAACCCCTTCTTTTATTTGAGAGAATTAAATGAAATCCCAGTCCTGCATCAGCTTTCCCAAAGGCTGTCCCATTCCATGGAGAGGAGAAGAGAGAGATAAGAAGGGAGGAAAGAGGAGAGGAGAGGGGTGGAGATGGGAAGAGAGAGGAGAGGGGAGAGAAGGGGAGAAGAGAGGTGAGGGGAAGAGAGGAGAGGATAGGAATGGGTGGTTTGATCCAACTAAAAGTCTTCCTTGTCATGATGTGGGAATACCATTACATCCCCATGGAATGAAAGTTTCTTACAAAAAGATTTTCAGCTAATCCTCTGCCTTGCGGCGCCGGCACACCGGGTTCTAGTCCCAGTTGGGGTGCCGGATTCTGTCCCGGTTGCCCCTCTTCCAGGCCAGCCCTCTGCTGTGGCCAGGGAGTGCAGTGGAGGATGGCCCAGGTGCTTGGGCCCTGCATCCCATGGGAGACCAGGAAAAGCACCTGGCTCCTGGCTCCTGCCATCGGATCAGCGCAGTGTGCCGGCCTCAGCGCGCCGGCCGCAGCGGCCATTGGAGGGTGAACCAACGGCAAAGGAAGACCTTTCTCTCTGTCTCTCTCTCTCTCACTGTCCACTCTGCCTGTCAAAAAAAAAAAAAAAAAAAATTTTCAGAAGGACTACTAGAATGGAAATCACAGTGTTTACTGACCATAAGGCATAAGTTGTCTGACTGTTGATGCATCTGACTGTAACACTTGCTTGTGTTCCAGAGGTTGACTACAGACTGTCAGTGAAAGACAATATCTCATAATGTTGCTATACTGTGTGAAAGCATCTCATTTCCACTTAAAACATTAGAGAACCAATATTTAGCCAAAGAACTTGAACAACTGTAAGTCAAATGATCTTTACCTGCATTCCTGAGATTCCAACTTTCATAGAAATACTCACCAAGAAGAATTTCATCCTTTATCACCAAGCTCATGCCAGCTTGATCAACATGGTGATTTTGGCTCCCAAGTGCTATATGACAATGTCTGGAAACATTTTGGTTGTCACAAGTGGAGGTAGTATATCTGAAAGGTAGAGCCAGGCAAGTTGCCAAATATTCTACAATGTATGAAACAACTCTTTGACCCAACAAAAAATCGTCTGCTCTCAAATATCTACAGTGCTAATGTTATAAAACTCTGAATTCGGGATAAAATTGGGGTCCAAGTGATAGAAACTAAGAAGCCCTCCCTGAAGACTTCTTTGAGAGGTACCATGTATCAGTTCCCTTTTAGAGTATCCTCTGTTCCATACAAAGCTTTCCTTCCCCTTTCAAATAAAAGTCTAGGTTGGAGCTGTCTGCAGAATAACTCCTACATTATATAAACTTGTTAATTCCTGATGAAGTAAAGAAGCCTGTGCTGAGGTTTCACAGGCCTTCCATGAGGGATAGTATGTGGCAGGGATAAAGGTATTTACACTCTCAGTCTTTAGGACTGAGAAAGAACTGGAAATGTAAGAAGTCCAGGTATCTAAACAAACTATTCCTCCTCACCCTTCGTTTTAAAGACATCGCAAACTCAGTCTAATATTTTGGGAGTATGGACGTTATATCTTCCTTCTTGCTATTTATTCCAAAAGATACAAGAAGTAGCAAACACGGAAATGGTATGTAATAATGTAAACAGAAATAACGGAGGCCATGATGATGGTGATAGGCATACAGTGCTCAAGAATTACTTTCTTATATGCCAGTTACTGAACTAAGAATCGGCTTTGTATTACATTTTTATATCCACTTTATTGGAACGATATTGCAATTTACTTATATGAATTAGAATATGGAGATCAAAAGAGGTGATTTAAGTTGTACAGGTTCAAAGTGATACATAATAAAAGAGAAAGGGTTCAAGCTAGTATCCAAAGTACTAAAACTCAAGCTCAATAAAACCAATTCACTTCCAGTGTATTCAGTATTTGTCATGTACTAGGCACTCTTTGGAGGCATTTAAGATGAATCAAAAAAACAAAAGGGAAACAAATCTCTTAACCACTAAGTATGTTACCCATAGTATGAACATTTTCAGCTAGACTATCAAAGTGAATTTTTCCTTTTCTTATAACTCTAATGAATTGTAATTATTTTTTCACTTCATTTGTTTGTGTCACCTTGGTTCCCATGCAAAACAGATCTCATTGTTAGATGATCCTTGTTCATTGCACAGGTCAGACTAGTATAGAAATTGTACCATTACAAACCATTTTGATTCTTTCCCAATATATCAAATAATAAAACTTAGGGGAAAATCCATAAACTAGAGCACAATCTCATGTACTTCAGGCACTTGGAGAAGAAAGAATTTACCAGAGGCAAAAATCTCCTTTAAAGTCTGCATGAAGAATCTGGCTAAGAACCACAGTTCTTTAATCACACAAGGTTCATTTTTCACTGCCTGGGACCTAATGTCACCATTTTTACCCAACCAAAAATTCCCTTTGACTGTGGCAGCTAAGGCCTGTGACTGGGGATTAGCCTCAGGAAGGGTGGCTGTGTTCAGGCCGAATGGTATTGGTTTTATCTCATGACAGTGGGATTTCAGTCATCACATTGTAAACACGAATCTGTCATGTTACTGAAAGTGTGTCATAAATTATCATAGAAAATTGTTTCAGGATAGCCTTTCTGGAAAGAGATAAGAGACATTCTGGAAACGAGGAACAGAATGAAACTACTGAGTCTGCAGAGAGATATAATCGGTAACCTGCAAGCAATTAATCGTTGCTTTCCAAATAATATGTTCACAATCTCAGGAAATAAACATTACTAAGGAGGTGGTACTAAGAATCATTACACTGCTAAGGTTGAGAATCAGAGCCCTGTTCTAAAATTTGCTCCATTAGCTAACAGATGAAGCTACTTCAAAGAGTTCATAGAAAATGGAATTACAAAATAAACTTATTGTAGTATAAAATAATTTTTAAATCTATGGATATTCATGGTATATTTTCAAAATATTTATTTTCCATGAACATTTTGAAGACCCATGGTATGCATGGGTTTGAAAAATATTTTGCAGCGAAGAAAACCTTTAATGCATTTTCCTTGAACTTTAACAAAAAAAAAAAGTTTATTTATTTTTATTTCAAAGGCAGAGTGATGGTGTTAGGAGTAGGGAGGAAGATCTTCCACTCACTGTTTTGACCCCCAAATGTCCACAACTGCCAGGACTGAATCAGGTGAAAGGCAGGAACCCAGAACTCCATCTGGATCTCCTGGAGGCAAGTACTTGTACTGCTGCTTCCCAGGATGTTCATTAGCAAAAACAACCCAGACAGAAGCAGGGGAAACTGGGCTCGAATACAGGCACTCCAATATAGGTTATGGGCATCCTAAGCAGCATCTTAACTGCTATTATCATAAAATCTATCCCTCCCATTTACTTTTTGAAATATTCACCTATAACTTAAGGTAAGCCACCTTCTTAACTCCTTTGCACTTCAGGATTTTTTACCCATAAAAATAGGAATATTGACAGCATTTGTCATGGAGGATAAAATGAAATCATGTACATAAAAGACTTAGAAGTTCTGAAATATTCTAACAGTAAACACTGGCTATTCTTACAACTAGTTGACCACTTTGTTAAATTAGGCAAGTTGGAGTCTGAAATCAGGTGTCTTCCTGAAGGCAGTGTTCTCTGTAAAACATCACAAAAATTGTGTATTTCCCAATGGTCTTTTGAAATGTAAAATACAGGAATTATATGATCAGTAACACATGGATTATATAAAGGAGTTCAAATTGTAGATTATACATGATTAAATATATGTGATATATGATATATACACATAGATTACATATTTATGGTAGCATAACTCTTAATTACTTAATCATTGAACTAAGTGCTTTTATTTACTCTGAACAAAATTTATCTCTTCTTTTTTTTGCTTTCTTCATAAGCAATCTAAGTTTAAAAAATGGAAGAATTGCAAAACTGTGAAATGAAGGGTGCAGTCTAGCAAACATTTTGTATTCTATAAGAAATGAGGAGATTTTGTCACTTAGTTCTTTGATCTGAACTGGGGAAATGAGGGAGTGGCTACTAAATAATGCTCCAATAGATCCTGACATGAGGTAGATCATAAAACTGAGATTTTAACTGGAAAGACCAAAGGAAGCAGTGAAAATAAACTTACACAGCCCAAAAGAAGACTTGAAAAGGCAGGGGAATGAAACGCACAAAGGAAATACAAAACCACAAAATGAAGAAATGTTCCTTTGGATTATTAGTATGGTGGTAAGTGAGCTCCTAAGTGCTTTATCGATAAATAGAGCCATCATTAATCTTTTGTGACAAGACTCTTTGGAGTAACTGAATTGTGATAATTCCAGGCCATGAATATCCTGTATTATCCTCAGGATTAAAGATGACTTCTACATACAGTAATTGTTGTATCGTGTTTCTCCATTGCAGTAAATTTTAATGGATATGGCTTTCAAAAGCTATCTTAACAAAAGTGATTTAGGAATAAAAATACCCAACTCCTGTTATTTCTTTTTCAAAGTGTTTTCACTTGGATATATTTGATTTGAAGTTCTAAAAAGAAGGACAGAGTTACCAAGCATTTAAAGTACAAGGAAGAACTGAGCAGTTCTAACACAAGATCCTTCTGAATCGTCTTATTAGCACTGTTTGCAGAGAATATTATAAATACCAATTCATGAAACCTAGGCTTTCTGTAAGAGAGATTTTTAGGGAGAGGTTAAGATCAAAACTGGATAAATTCAAAATCTAAACTATTATTTCTTGGGAAAAAGCAGAATATATACCAAATAGGAAGGCTTTCCCTAGAAGATCAAAACAGAAAAGGGGGTTTTGCTATTTACTACAATAATTACAGAAGCTTGCAGCAAGTTGGGAAAGAATAACAAGAGAGAAGCCAGGCCACCCACAATGCACTCACTCCCATTAGTAAAAGAAGAGTCTTATTGTTTGGCAAGGAGGGAAGACAAGGTCACTCTCTGTGTGTCTTCCAAACTGTTTCATTTCAACTAGTTCTTATTGATTAACCATGAGCAAATTATTTAACTGCTCTAAGTATCAATTACCCTATCTGATAAGCATGGAGAATAATAGTATTTATTAGGGTGATAGTGAAAATAGTTCAAGTAGAATTGATAACAAATAATATCTGCCACAAAATAAACATTGAGGTAGGAGCTTGGAATGGGTTGAATGGTGATCACAAGGATGTACCTACCTCCCAGGTACTGTGAGCTTAATATGAGACCATAGTGGATTATTTCAGTAAGCTCTAAACCAAGTAAAAACATCCTTATAAAGACACACAGAGGAGAAGGAATGTGAAGGTGTGCTGAGACTAGAGTGATGCAGTCACAAGCCATGGAGCCCCGCAGCCACCAGAGGTTAGGAACAGGCAAGAAGTTAACCCCCTTGAGCCTCAAAGGGATCCCAGCTCTGCCGAACCTTCCTTTTACACTTCATACCTCCAGAACTTTAGAACAATAAATTTCTCTTGCTTTAAGCCTCCCAGTTTATGGCAATTATGCAGTAGGTCTAGGAAACTAAAACATAGAAATATTTTTTTACATATTTTTTGAAATAAAATTTATAAACCCTATAAGTGATCTATTCAAAATGTGAAACTGAATGGTTTGGGATATATAACCACATTATTAGATTTTTTAAAAAACACATAAATATACAAAGTTTAGCATTTTAACCATGTTAGAATACTCAATTTGGTTTCATGAATTATATCACAGTGTTGTGTGACCATCACCTTCCACTTCTAGTCCTAAAAATTTCCATTACTCAATAAAAACTCTGCATTGTTTAAACACTAACTCTTCCGTTTTTTCCTTCTCCTAGCCTGTGTCCATTCTACTCTCCTTTTTGCAATACAGAGCTTTGTACTACTTTCTAAAACTCCTATTATTTCCACTACAATAACAGCATCTAGAGGTGTGAAACATCTTCCTTTGTTACTAGATTGTGGCAATTTGGGCAAAATATAACTGCCAGGCAACAAGCTAAAAGTGAAAATTTTTGCCAATTCCCCATTCATGAGCTATAGGAGATACCAGCAAACTGATTTGGACCTTGCACAGCCAAAGAAAGTTGACAGGGCTCTGAAGGTGATTACACAAGAAGGGCTGCCTTCCTATCCCCCTCAAATGTCTATATCCTGTTATATCCTTGCTTTATCAGTGGACTTAACCCTTCTCTCCTTCTAGGTATATTTGTTGAGCAATTTTTATCTCCAGAAGTTTTATCTATAATCCACTGACTCTGCTGTATTGACAGTTGACAGGATTTCTAGTTTATTCTCCTCTTGATGTGACAAAAATTGCTTGGATTTTATCCATTATACCACTTTTGATTTTTTTCAACATGAGAAATATGGTTTTCTAGGGGCATATATACTGTTGGTTCTATTGTTCTTTATGCCATTTATTCATTACCTCAACAAATGTTAGTTACTAGAAATGGCACACTAATCTAGCCATTCTCAAGGAGGTAAGTATTAGCAATGTATTTGGTCCACAGTTGTTATTATTTTTTTAAAGATTTATTTATTTATTTGAAAGTCAGAGTCACACAGAGAAGGAGAGGCAGAGAGAGAGAGAGAGAGAGAGAGGGGTTGAGGAGAGAGAAAGAGAGAGAGAAAGAGAGAGAGGTCTTCTATCCACTGGTTCACTCCCCAGATGGCCTCAACAGCTGGAGCTGCGCCAATCCAAAGCCAGGAGCCAGGAGCTTCTTTCGGGTCTCCAACATGGGTGCAGGAGCCCAAGGACTTGGGCCATCCTCTACTGCCTTCCCAGGCCATAGCAGAGAGCTGGATCAGAAGTGGAGCAGCTGGGACTAGAACTGGCGCCCATGTGGGATGCCGGCACTGCAGGCAGTGGCTTACCCACTATGCCACAGCACCAGCCCTGGCACAGTTGTTATTATTAACGTAACTGCTGCTTTGCAGCTTTTGGAGCATTTATAAACCATGGAACACTCCTTTCATATTTCAAACTATATGCTAGGAAGTATTTTTGTTTCTTAGAAAACAGCATGCACATTTTGACCAAGGGAATTTCATGTATGATCTTGTGATACTCATATGTTGGTTCAGGTCCTGGATCTGCTACTGATACCACAATGACAGTAGGAAAACATTTAGTCACACTAGGTCTAATTTTCCTTTTCTTAGTAGAGAATAAATCTTGAATTGAATTCTTAGAGTTTTGAGAATTAAATACCATAAATTATTTAAAACAATTAGCACAGTCTTGTACCTCAGTATTCTTAAAATGGTATCACAAATGGTCAAGAATATTTCTCTAAAAACAAATAAACAATAGCAATAAAAAAAGAGAATTTGGAATATCTGTGCTATAACAGAATGCTAAATATTTAAGAACATAGATAGTTTTAAACTTATTGGATATTACACGATGCATATAAAAGTACAATATAGTACACCACAAAAATACATAATTTTTGGTGTATCAGTTAAAATAAAATTTAAAAGGTTAAAATGACCAGGGAGTTAATATAAATATTAAGAAGTCTTTAGTTGTAGAATTCCATTATTTTCTTCTGATATCCTTTTGATTTTATAAGTTAAAGATAAAATCTGTGGTTTAAAGTGAGACCCAGATTGCACAGCCAGTTTCCTCAGCAAAATATTGCCCTCTTTGTTCAGTGATCCAGTGAGCATTTATAAAGCACTCATCACCTCTGGGGTGCTATGTTCTGTGCTTTGTCCCAGAAACTCACCATACAGTAGCATGTAGAGACACAAGCGGATTATCAAACAATAAAACAAAGGTTATAATGGGGCATGCAGGGCACTAGGTAGGGGGAGTGCTAAGAAGAGAAAGTGGCACTTAAAGTGAGTCTGGAATCATATATAAAGGGCAGGTAAGAATAAAGGAAAGATCTAAAAAGGGTGTGTGAAGAAAAGTAGCAAAATCATTTTTCCATTAGAAAGAATATTCAATCTGTATTTAGAGATGTGCTAGAGGAATAAAACTGGAGATAAAGAAATTTTATATGGCGCCACTATCATAATTCTGATAAGATATGAGAGTGTCTTAATAAGATGATGGGAGTGAGTAAACTTTGGAGAGATATTTAGGAGGTAGAATTAACTGAACTTGGTAGTATAAAAAATAAGAAGAAGATATGAGATGAAAAACAAAGAGAAATTAAAAATAATGACAAGATTTCTTGCTTGGCAGCCCAGGGGCTGACAACACTTTCATTATATGGGGAATTCAGAAGAAACAGTTATGCTTTGAAAGAAAATGATGAAATCAGTTATGAACAATTTAAACAAGAAGAAACATTCATATAAAATATTTAATATTTCTAGGGCCAGATGTTCAGTGCATCAGTTAAGATCTGCTTGGGAGACCAACATTCCATATCAGAGGCCCAGATTTTGAGGACTGACTCTGCTCCCAATTCAATCCAGTCCTGCTAATGTACATCCTGGGAGGCAGCAGGTGATGGCTCAATTACTTGAGTCCTTGCCAAACACATTGGAAACCCAGGTTGAGCTTCCAGCTCATCACTTCACTCTGGCCCAACCCTGGCTATTGCAAATATTTGGGAATAAACCAGTGGATGAGAGATCCATGTCTCTGTCTCTCTCTTTCTGCTGTTCAGTAAACAACACCAAAGCATAAAGAATATCATCTGGGGGCCGGCGCTGTGGTGCAGTGGGTTAAAGCCCTGGCCTGAAGCGCTGGCATCCCATATGGGCTCCGGTTCTAGTCCCGGCTGCTCCTCTTCCGATCCAATTATCTGCTATGGCCTGGGAAAGCAGTGGAAGATGGCCCAAGTCCTTGGGTCCCTGCACCCATGCAGGAGACCCAGAAGAGGCTCCTGGCTCCTGGCTTCAGATCGGCGCAGCTCTGGCTGTTGTGGCCATCTGGGGAGTGAACCAGCGGATGCAAGACCTCTGTCTCTACCTCTCTCTGTAATTCTGTCTTTCAAATAAATAAAATTAATCTTAAAAAAAGAATATCATCTGATTTTCAATTCAAAAATATAAAATAATAAAATAAATATTTCTAGATACTGAGAATGGAGTTGATATTAATATAAACAGGAAATATAAACTAGGTTATTAGTAAAGAGTTGGATGCTGTTGTTGTATGGGAGATTGTCCAAGATGGAATAAATGAAAATAAAGGAAAGCATAAATACAGAAGGGGCTTGGAAATAGCATCTACTTTCCTGTATATTTATTATATATATAAATAGCATTTATTGTTCTGTAGGAGTATAAAAAATGATCTGGCAGTGGCAGGCAGAAAGGTATAAAGAAAACCAAAAACAACATTATTACATTAACCAAGAAAAAAATAACAGGAAGAGAAAGAAGTCAATACCATCACTAACTAAAGATAGTCAAATGCAAGGACTAAAGAAATTCATTTTTGCAAAGATAACTATAGACAGATATGACAGACAGAAAAGAAAATACTGAGGACAAAGGTAAGAAAATCATTTCTCAAACTGATACACATGTACAAGCAAGAGATGATGTTATCAGGAACAGTTTAATAATATTGGGACCATATTTGGACATGGAGCATACTTCAATTTGTGGAAAGTGGAATTAAAGGACACATTTATTTTTGTGCCAAAAAACCCTTTTGAAATCCAAGTATATGAGAAGTTTTCAACAAGTTTATGAAAAAATGTGAACTATGGAAAAAACTATGCATTTCAAAAAGTTGCATACCAAATAAAGAACTTTTAAGATTACTTTTCCACAAATTTTATTAAGTATTCTAGTATTGGGGGATTACAGATGAGACTGAGAGGTAAGACATGAGATAGGAAACAATCAGAGAGATGAGATGATTAATTTAGTTAGATATTTGTTGAATTTAGGAAACCACTGAAATTTCCTAGTAGAATATTAAATTAAGAACAAAATCCTCATGGAGCGGCAAGATGGCGGAATAGGAAGGGAGCACACTGATAGTCCAGGGAGAGACAGTTTAATAAAAGTGGAGATACTGCAGGTTCAAGGAAGAGTAGGGGAAGAAACAGCAGAGAAAGCTCTTCCGGAACTAGTGATTCACAGTGGACCTGTGTGGAGAGCGTGGGAGCCCACAGTTCGTGACACCAGTGGCAGACTCAACACACCAGTGCAGGAACGCGAGGTGAGCCGAACCTCAATAGCCCGAGACACCGGCAGGCAAGCCAAAAGAGGAGACTAGAGGGAACAACCCCGTGGAGAAAAGTTCACCAGGCTAACTAGAAGAGAGAGAGAGAGAGAAAAAAAAAAAAAGTGACTGATACGGACACGAGTTTCTCCCTCTCCGCTCACCTCTCAAAGGCGAGCAAGACAAAGAGCAGGTGCCATCTTGGATATACGTCATAAGCAGGGCAACCTCAGGTCTGCACCGGACCTGAGCCTAGCAGAAAAACCTAACTCTGGGGTGTGTGTGTGTGAATTAACAGGAGATTAGGACCAAGTGAATGTGTGGTGCTACTGAACTGAGACTGTGAAAAAAAGAGACAGTGAGGGAGAGAACTCACGGAATTCATGTGAGTACTCTCCAGAGTACTCTCCAGAGACACTACAATTCGGTAACCTATTGGAACTCATAGAAGAGTTTGGCAAAGTAGCAGGATATAAAATCAATGCACAAAAATCAACAGCCTTTGTATACACAGGCAATGCCACGGCTGAGGAAGAACTTCTAAGATCAATCCCATTCACAATAGCTACAAAAACAATCAAATACCTTGGCATAAACTTAACCAATGACGTTAAGGATCTCTACGATGAAAATTACAAAACCTTAAAGAAAGAAATAGAAGAGGATACCAAGAAATGGAAAAATCTTCCATGCTCATGGAATGGAAGAATCAATATCATGAAAATGTCCATTCTCCCAAAAGCAATTTACAGATTCAATGCAATACCAATCAAAATACCAAAGACCTTCTTCTCAGATCTGGAAAAAATGATGCTGAAATTCATATGGAGACACAGGAGACCTCGAATAGCTAAAGCAATCTTGTACAACAAAAACAAAGCCGGAGGCATCACAATACCAGATTTCAGGACATACTACAGGGCAGTTGTTATCAAAACAGCATGGTACTGGTACAGAAACAGATGGATAGACCAATGGAACAGAATAGAAACACCAGAAATCAATCCAAACATCTACAGCCAACTCATATTTGATCAAGGATCCAAAACCAATCCCTGGAGTAAGGACAGTCTGTTCAATAAATGGTGCTGGGAAAATTGGATTTCCACGTGCAGAATCATGAAGCAAGACCCCTACCTTTCACCTTACACAAAAATTCACTCAACATGGATTAAAGACTTAAATCTACGACCCGACACCATCAAATTATTAGAAAGCATTGGAGAAACTCTGCAAGATATAGGTACTGGCAAAGACTTCTTGGTAAACACCCCAGAAGCACAGGCAGTCAAAGACAAAATTAACATTTGGGATTGCATCAAATTGAGAAGTTTCTGTACTGCAAAAGAAAAAGTCAGGAGAGTGAAGAGGCAACCAACAGAATGGGAAAAAATATTTACAAACTATGCAACAGATAAAGGGTTAATAACCAGAATCTACAAAGAAATCAAGAAACTCCACAACATCAAAACAAACAACACACTTAAGAGATGGGCCAAGGACCTCAATAGACATTTTTCAAAAGAGGAAATCCAAATGGCCAACAGACACATGACAAAATGTTCAAGATCACTAGCAATCAGGGAAATGCAAATCAAAACCACCATGAGGTTTCAACTCACCCCGGTTAAAATGGCTCACATTCAGAAATCTAATAACAACAGATGCTGGAGAGGATGTGGGGAAAAAGGGACACTAACCCACTGTTGGTGGGAATGCAAATTGGTTAAGCCACTATGGAAGTCAGTCTGGAGATTCCTCAGAAACCTGAATATAACCCTACCATTGAACCCAGCCATCCCATTCCTTGGAATTTACCCAAAGGAAATTAAATTGGCAAACAAACAAGCTGTCTGCACATGAATGTTTACTGCAGCTCAATTCACAATAGCTAAGACCTGGGACCAACCCAAATGCCCAACAACAGTAGACTGGATAAAGAAATTATGGGACATGTACTCTATAGAATACTATACAGCAGTCAAAAACAACGACATCCGGTCATTTGCAACAAGATGGAGGAATCTGGAAAACATTATGCTGAGTGAATGAAGCCAGTCCCAAAGGCACAAATATCATATGTTCTCCCTGATTGGGGAGAACTACCTGAGCACCAAAGGGGAAACTTGTTGAAGTGAAATGGACACAATGAGAAACAGTGACTTAATCAGCTCTTGTCCTGACTGTTGATGTACAAATAATACTTTATGCATTTTAGTATTTTCTCTTTGTTTTGTTCTAGTACCATTGGTTGAACTCTTTAATTAACACACAAATATTTTAGGTGTTTAAATTTTAACTGAAAAATGATCCCTGTTAAATATAAGAGTGGGAATAAGAGAGGGAGGAGATGTACAATTTGGGACATGCTCAATCGGACTTTCCCCAAATGGTGGGTTTGAATCATGCCAGGGGATCCCAATACAATCCCATCAAGGTGGCATGTACCAATGCCATCTCACTAGTCCAAGTGATCCATTTCAGTTCACAACTGATCACACTGATAGGTCTAAGAGTCAAAGGGATCACACAAACAAGTCTAGTGTCTGCTAATACTAGCTGAAATGGGAGAGAACGATCCATCATGGGAAGCGGGATACACAGTAGACTCACAGAATGGCAGATGTCCTAAATAGCACTCTGGCCTCAGAATCAGCCCTTAAGGCATTTGGATATGGCTGAAGAGCCCATGAGAGTATTTTAGGCATGGAAAGCCAAGACACCCTGGGGGAAAAAAAAAAAAAAAAAAAAAAAAGGAAGACCTAAATGGAAGATATCTGCAAGTGAGATCCCAGTGGAAAGAATGGGGCCATCAAAGACGGAGGTACCTTTCTCTGAAGGGAGGAGAGAACTTCCACTTTGACTATGACCCTGTCAGAATAAGATTGAAGTCGGCAAACTCAATAGGTTCCCATAGCCTTGGCAACTCATGACTAGAGCCTAGGGAGATTACTGACGCCATAAACAAGAGTGTCAAATTGTTAAGTCAACAACAGGAGTCACTGTGTACTTACTTCTCATGTGGGATCTGTCCTTAGTGTGTTGTCCAATGTGAAGTAATGCTATAACTAGTACTGAAACAGTATTTTACACTTTGTGTTTCTGTGTTGGTGCAAACTGATGAAATCTTTACTTAATATATACTGAATTCATCTTCTGTATATAGAGATAATTGAAAATGAATCTTGATGTGAATGGAATGGGAGAGGGAGTGGGAGATGCGAGGGGTGTGAGTGGGAGGGAAGTTATGGGGGGGAAGCCATTGTAATCCATTAACTGTAGTTTGAAAATTTATATTTACTAAATTAAAAATAAATAAAAAAAGAGAACAAAATCCTCAGCTCAGATTAGAGGTGAAGAAAGGAGGAATCTAACCAAGAAGTACTAGTTATCTCTGTGGGTGAGAAGTGTGTACAGACTGTGGAGAGGAGACTAACGAACTTTGAGAAGAACCATGAAGACTGTATTCTTTCAACCAAACTCAACAGAAAATGCACAGCATCAAATGCTGCAGAAAGCTTCAATTACTCAGATCAGTTCTCCTGGTCTGACACAAGAAAAATAGTCCTTATTGTAGTAATTACAATGTGAAATTACAAAGTATAAACACAGCTCTAAACATTCAAGGTTTAGATAAACTAAATAATAGATTCTCTATTAAGAAGATGTATATAAATGCCAATCTAAATGGGCACAATTGAATATCATGGAGAGTTTGTAAGGTTTTATTTTTGGCCAAGTTCAGTGTCAGAGAATTATTCATTAATTACATGCTGAATAATGGCACTAGAGTAACCAACAGATAGATGAAGTGCATGGATATATAGGACGCTGTAGGGGTAAGAAAAACTTTCTCAACAATTCGAAGGAAGCACAATATGAAACATTATAGGAAATATTACATGGCCTGCCCTAAATTCCTATGGATGTAGTCTGAACTTCTTATGTAAGCCATATTAGCTGAGATAGTATTTTGATACCCAGAATGTTTTAAGACTATTATACACAGTAGAAATATCATTCACTTCAGGGAAAAATAAATGTGTCTATAACCACCACCAATATATTCTCACTGAATATAATTTCAAAATATATACAATGGAGAAAGTTGAGAGTGTTTAGAAAACTATGTAAAAAAAAAAAACTGAATATCACAAACCTGAGAAAGAGCAGTTTTAAGATCATAAACTGATCCAAAAATCACAGGCATTTTAACATACATTAGCAAAACACTTAACCACTTTGGTACAGGGTCAGTGTTGTGGAGTAGCAGGTAAAGCCACTACCTGTGATGCTGGCATCCCATATGGGTGCCAGTTCATGTCCTGGCTGCTCCACTTCACATACGTCTCCCTGCTAATGGCCTGGGGAAAGCAGCAGCAGATGTCTCAACTGTTTAGGCCTGTGCACCCATGTGGAAATCCCCAGATAAAGCTCCTGGATCCTGGCTGGGCTTGGCTCAGCCCTGGCTGTTGCCCTCACCTGGGGAATGAATCAATAGATGGAAGATATTTCTTTCTCTGTCTCTCTCTCTCTCTGTCTCTCCCTCTCTCTTTAGCTCTTTCAAATTAATAAATAAATATTTAAAAAAATAGTTTGGTAGAACATAAGTGCCTTAAATTATGTAATGACTACATTTAGGAAAAAAAAACATTAAATATAACATAGTCTTATGTCCTTCCATGAACAAGTAGTAGCATTAAAACGACACCAAGGCCATGGAAGCCCCCTGAGTTCACTGACTCTGATCATATTTAGACAAGGCCATGGTCAAAGTGAACTCAGGGGTCTTCCATGGCCTTGGCGGCTCATGACAAGAGCCTAGGGTGATTGCTGATGCCATAAACAAGAGTGTCAATTTTTAGGTCAACAACAGGAGTCACTGTGCACTTGCTCCTCATGTGGGATCTTTGTCCTTAGTGTGCTGTACATTGAGATTTAATGCTATAACTAGTACTCAAACAGTATTTTTCACTTTATGTTTCTGTGTGGGAGCAAACTGTTGAAATCTTTACTTAACGTATGCTAAACTGATCTTCTGTATATAAAGAGAATCAAAAATGAATCTTGATGTGGATGGAAGGGGAGAGGGAGTGGGAAAGGGGAGGGTTGAGGTGGGAGGGACATTATGGTGGGGAGGCCATTGTGATCCATAGGCTGTACTTTGGAAATTTATATTCATTAAATAAAAGTTTAAAAAAAAAGACACCAAATGCTAGATCTGTCACTGAACGTAAATTATCTTCATATACAACAACCACAATGAGAGCAAGATATGTCTCAATGCACTGAATCTACTCCATAGACTAATAGCCAGTTTGTAGCATGACTTTTTTTTTTTTTTTTTTTTTTTTTTTTGACAGGCAGAGTGGACAGTGAGAGAGAGAGACAGAGAGAAAGGTCTTCCTTTGCCGTTGGTTCACCCTCCTATGGTCGCCGCGGCCAGCGCGCTGCGGCCGGCGCACCGCGCTGATCCGATGGCAGGAGCCAGGAGCCAGGTGCTTTTCCTGGTCTCCCATGGGGTGCAGGGCCCAAGCACCTGGGCCATCCTCCACTGCACTCCCTGGTCACAGCAGAGAGCTGGCCTGGAAGAGGGGCAACCGGGACAGAATCCGGCGCCCCGACCGGGACTAGAACCCGGTGTGCCGGCGCCGCTAGGCGGAGGATTAGCCTAGTGAGCCGCAGCGCCGGCCTGTAGCATGACTTTCTACCCATCTCTACTCCCACATGTCCAGCATACTTTTGAACTGAAGAAAAAAAAATAGGATAGTTTACTGAGTAGAATGTCTACATTAACAGTTCATACAGCCTTAAATTACTTGATGTCCAAAAATCTCATAGCCTACAATAAATTTACAGAAGGAATTTACAAGCAATGGAAAGCATAACAGAATGTTTTGTTCTTTTAAACCAAAGTTCTGGACCAGTGGCTAGTTCAGTCTCCACAAAAGCTATACTTTTGAATCATAAAATTCTTCTTATGTTCTCAATAATGAAAACAACCTCTAGCCTCAAGAGTAAACAGCATAGGTTCTTTTTGCCACATCCCGCCCTAAGAGAGTATCCATGACTTCATATTTATTAACATCCATATAATCATTTTAATACACTACTTTGTCTTTCTAGGAGAGTGCATAGAGTGCGGCAAAAGCTGTATTTTTACAAGCCAATTTTAAATGCCTTTTAATGATGATTCACAGTGCTCTGATACAGATTTCTCATCAATACTGCCATCCTGCAGGCACGCATTAAAGCTGCAAATCATTTCTTGGGTGGTGCTGCTGTCAGACTCCAAATGTACTGCAAACATAACTCAGGATCTGAGTTAAGCATCTCCCTTGGATGCAATGAGTATGTCCTGATTTTGGCAAACTGGAAACAATGTCAGCTCTGCCAGAGGTAGGTTGGAATGTTCTTGATTGGAAGATGTGTCTGAGTTTCTCTTTCACAGATGAAAAGCAGGCAGGCAGTTGTTCAGTTCAGAGAACTGACTCCCCTCTCCTCTGCAAAATAATCATGAGTTGAGCATCTGTCTAGGTTTCTACAATTTGCAAATTGTTTGATTATTTAAGACTTTTTTCCCCTAGTAAGTGTTAATCAGCATTCCTGCTGGTCGTCCTTAGGGTTGTTACCATGGAACTCAAATGATTTTAAAGATGTAGCTGAGATACAGGGGACACCTGTGGGTGAGTTCTTTCCATTATCATTAGCATAAACCCTTACAGGCCAGTTCCTGCAACATTGTGATAAACTGCTGGAAATGAAAATGTTTGATACAAAACATGGTGGGAAGGCTTAAATGGTTCTTGGTCTTTAGCATATTTTCACGTTAGTAATAATTTAATCATTGCCTGATTATAGCAATGTTAGGAGTAATGAAATCCTTGTCTTATTACATATGGACTCATTCAGAGCCTCATTATTTATTTGGCAAGCATTAAGCATCAAATCAATTTAGTCAGATACTTGAAAATGGAAAATTCAAGATGAAAGTTAAAATGAAGATTAAGAGGTAAAATTAAAACTATTTATTTCTAGCAGGCATAGCGCAATTTTCTTTGCTAGAGATTCATCCCATGAGAGTTTAAATGGGAAGAAGGGCAAGTGGTAGACTATCTCAAAGAAGGAAACTTAAAATGAACAAGAGTTGGCAAAGAATCCCCTACTTACATTTGCCTGGGTCAAATGACATAGGAAGAAGAAGACACTAACTTTGATTTGCAGCTATGGAATATACTCTGTGCTTTTATGCAACTGATTATTATTGGAATGGTTTCCATTTCCAGCTCAACAGATGTGGGAAGAAGGGAAATGCATGACCATCACTTGGGAATTTGTAGTTTCCTTTTGCCTACGAAGACATACTGATATTAGTAGAATGCAGTAAACATATTGAGTGGTATTTTCACTGTGGACTTTGAGCGGTAGCTACATCAAAGGCTACATATTTTCACATCACAATGTATATGTATGAGCATCGCATCCACACTGAATTGATACTGGAAACAATGCCATAGCACACAGCTGTTTGGTTGGTTTTTCGTTGTTAATAAATTTTCTAATGCATTGATTCACAAGAATAATTAGTAGACTGGATAACAGGTAGCAGATCAAGTTCAATGTACAATAAGAAATAATTGCCACTAAAATCATAAGGAAGCCTTAAGGAAAAAAAAATCTTCCTTTTGAGCACAGAGGTAACTGGAAATACAATCACATTTACCATAAGGTGGTATCTGAATTTATTGCCCTGGTTCCAACACACCAAACTGCAATACCTTTGTTATAGGGAATCGGTAGCACATGGTAGAAGATGAGGACTTAATCACACTTTTAATGGACAAATGCAAAGTTAGGCAATTAGGATTAATGTTGCAAGTGGTCTTTCATGTTTCTAATAGGTCAGTATAATAAACAACTACATGAAGCACAACCATGTTTATTATGAAAGGGACACAGCTTAGCTCAGGAATGTACAAAACATGTTTTTGCATTAAGAAAATGAGAAAGGAAACAAAAAACAAGAAAAAGGAAAACTGTTCTTATCAGGCCAGGCACTGAATTGGAGGCGTTGCTCACATGTCATGTGATACTGATTACAACCTTCTGGCTGAGGTAATATGAAATTTTTTTAGAGATTTATTTATGTTTTTGAAAGTCAGAGTTGCACAGAGAGAGAAGGAAAAGCAGAGAGGTCTTCCATGCACTGGTTCACTCCCCAAATGGCTGCAATGGCCGGAGCTGTGTGATCCAAAGCAGCAGCCAGGAGCTTCTTCCTAGTCTCCCACACAGATGCAGGCGCCCAAGGACTTGGGCCATCTTCTGCTTTCACAGGCCACAGCAGAGAGCTGGATCGGAAGTGGAGCAGCTGGGTCCTGAACCAGCACCCATATGGGATGGCGGCACTGCAGGTGGCGGCTTTACCTGCTACACCACAGCGCTGGCCCCGGAAATTTAAATTTAATGGATGTGGTAACAAATTTAGGCAGATTATATCCCTGCTCCAGTTTATACCTTTTGGGTATGAATAGTCTGGATTTAAAACCAGCTTTCTGATTCTAAAGCTTATGTTTTTTTTTTTTTTTTTATGTACACTTGGGGTATCCAGTAGGTACCATAATTTAAAATCCTCATTTCCTCCAAAATATCACTCAACTATATTTACTGACTTCTGGCTTTCTCTGTGTTTCTGTCAAGCAGTTAGAGAGAATGATAGAGAAGACCTAAGGTCAAATGACCCTGTGAAGTGACCCCAAATTCAATAAGAAGTCATTTAATCTGCTGAAGTGGCAGAAGTGACTTTAGTCTCATTCAGCAGTGGATCAATTCAACCCCCTTGGAATTTTTTTTTAATGCTTACATTTTACTAGGAAGCTCACTAGAAAATCAAAAGGGTGGTAACTGGGTAAATCCTTTAAAAATGTTCATTTGTTTCACTTATGCTTCCACAAAGATCATTTATAAAAACAGACAATGTTAATGACAATGTTAATGTCAATAATAGACAATGTCAAGAGAGGAAATTAATATACTCCTTTGTTCTGGCTATCATTGGATAATACTGTCATTCATTACCAGTACCTATGTTATTTTTCAGGAAAATATATGTTGAATTTTTAACCAATTCTTCATTACTGAGTTGCACTTTTCTCTTTATTATATCAAGTTTTGATCTCTTAATATCCTGGCTAATAATAAACAGATGTCAAAATATATTCATCAAATATATGTAAGGGTACTTCAACATGTTTGTATAAAGTGAAATCAAAACAAAGTTTATTTGGTGCAAAAATATTTGAAATCTATGCAAAGAGAAATCTTCAAAAAGTTCATGAAAATGCATATCATGAATAAACTTAAGCCTGGGTTTTACATTTTCTTTGTGCCAACCTAAAATTTTTTAATTCCATTTTTCCTTTAACTCTGTGAAGTAGGCTTACTTAAGAGACAGTGTAGTCAAAATGCTCTGGGCTCTTTGAGGAAGTCAACTTCTATTCACAATGTCTTTGTGAACAATTCTTTTATTTAATGAAGTTTATAGTTCCTTTCAACAGATTTTAACTTTCTAGTATCACGTGAACTAAGAATTGTCCATATGATTACATTTTAAAAGGTTTGACACCCTCACAAAAACTAACTGTCCTATGTGGTCATCTTAACCAAGTCAATATTTTTTTTTAAAAAATGAAGGTTCTTTGCAAATAAATAATACCCCATTGTAAATGCCACTGGCCTTCCTAAGCAATAAAAGAAACAGTGTTGTGAATATATTGGAGAAGAAAGATGGATTGTACTCTCTCTACAAATATTACATCAAGAGGTGTATATGGGAAATAATATTATAAAATGCAGAGGTTAAAATGAAAGTCAAAGTCTTTTAGAGCAAGAGGTCCGAGGGAAGAGATTTTTGAAAGCTCCCAATGCCTAATGCAGAAACATATTTAGGTAAGTATTACAAAAACTTGGTAGAGATGTTGCAATTTTAAAATATTACCCAGCACATATTAAGGACTGTTGAGGAACTAAGTGCATATGAAGTGGACATAATGAAGGAGAGAAAAATGTGCTGTCACTGACCAAGGAAGCAATTTTGACTATCTAGTGGAAGTATAATCTCGAAAGAAAAGACAGTGGGGAGGCGGGTACACTGAAGTAGTCAAAAATAAAATTATAAGCTCTTAATAAACATGTGTTGGATAAGCAGAAAAATATAGCACCCGTTTTGTCCATCATCAAGTATTTGAGAATAAAAGAAAAGGCATCACATTCCCACTTTAAAAAAAACTATTATGTTAGAATCTAAAGATAACACACAGTGGCCACTAGCTAATCATAGCTATATCACACTCAAAATATAGTTAGTTGGAATTGAGATATGTTGTATAAGTAAAAGACATGCACGATTTCATAAATCAATACAAAAAGGAATGCAAAATAGCTCACTATTCTTATACTGATTACATGTTGGAATGCTAATATTTTACACGTATCCAAACAAATTGATAGGAATTAAATACTACTATAGTTTTAATGGCTTTGTGACTATTTTAAAATTGACTTTTATATGTATAAAGTTAAACATCTTCTCATTTGATTGTTATTTATACCACCTGCTAAATTTTCCTGCTGAACTATATTCTTTTTACTTTTAATTTGTTGAACTATTTAGTGGAACAGTAGGCCTTTGACTATAATGTAAATAAAAAATGTTATCTCAAAAAATATTAAGGGGTCCAGCATTATGGCAAAGCAGATAAAGCCACTGCCTGCAAAGCCAGCATCCCATATGGGTGCCTGCTCCACTTCCCACCCAGCTCCCTGCTAATGACCTGGGAAAACGCATGACAGATGACCCAAGTGATTGGGCCCCTGCTACCCACATGGGAGACCTTTATGAAGCTCCTGTCTTCTGTCTTCAGCCTAACCTGCCCTTGGTTGCTGCAGCCATAGTGAATGAGGCAGCAAATACGATATATTTCTCTTTCTCTCTCTCTCTCTCTCTCTCTCTCTCTCTAACTCTGACCTTCAAATAAAAAAAAATAAATCTTTAAAAAAAAGTTGAAAAAACAACATTAAATTAAATGCATTAAAAAACCATACATATATGAAAGCAAACAAATTAAAAGTTTAAGCAAATATTGTACATATGTAAATACCTGCAAGTATCATTCAATTTAAGAAGTAAAATAAAATTATTCCTGTAGTCCAGAATCTCCTATACAGATTTTCTGACTGCAATGCATTCCTTTCTGTAGATAACTAATATCTTGATTTTATGTTGTTTTACAATATCTTTGCCTTACAATAAAATTCTATATGATTATTCTTCCTGAAACAAGGTATTTTAACTTACTGACATTCAAAATATATGGGGCCAGCGCTGTGGCTTACTTGGTTAATCCTCTGCCTGTGGCGCTGGCACCCCAAATGGGTGCCAGATTCTGTCCTGGTTGCTCCTCTTCCAGTCCAGCTCTCTGCTGTGGGAGAGCAGTGGAGGATGGGTTTCCATATTTGTGAAAGGCTTGTTAGACTTCGAATTTTTAAAGCTTTGATCACCTTTATCTTAACAGATTTTCAAAATTTCTTTATTTTTATGGGTATGAGTTTTGTTACTTAAATGTGTTTTTAATTTCTTCTCAACTTTCATGCTTTTAGTTAGGTTTTTCACTGAGTAAAAATTCATTTTTTTAAAAACTTGTATTTATTTATTTTAAAGGCACAGATAGAGAGGGAGACAGACAGAGAGAGCTCTCATCTTCTAGTTGAGCCAGGCTGAAGCCAGCAGTTGGGGATTCCATCTAGGCCTCCCACATGAGTGGCAGGAACCCAATTACTTGAGCTGTCAAAGCTGCCTACCAGGGTCTGCATAAGCAGAAAGCAAGAGTCAGAAGCCAGAGATGGATACTGAATCATGCACTCTGATAAGGGACAACAGCATCTTTTTTTTTTTTCTTGAAAGCTTTTATTTAACAGATATAATTTTATTATTTATTTAACAGGTACAACTTTTGGATGACAGCAGTTCTTCCCCCCATACCCACCCTCACACCCCCAAACTGTCGCACCTCCTACTCCCTCTCCCATCCATTCTTCTTTAAGATTCATTTTTAATTATCAATATACACAGAAGATCAACTCTATACTAAGTAAATATTTCAACAGTTTGCACCCACACACACACACAACTAGTCTTACTGTTAATTCTCATAGTATAACTCATTAAGGACAGAGGTCCTACATGGGGAGCAAGTGCACAGGGACTCCTGTTATTGATTTAAAAATTGACACTCTTGTTTATGACGTCATTGATCAGCCAAGGCTCTTGTCATGAGCTGCCAAGGCTATGGAAGCCAAGAGCATCTTAAATTATGACAATCAGTAGAACAAATGCCCACCTCAGAAATTATTCATTATAGTGTGTTCTGTTTGTAAATCTTTTCCTTTGTGGGTGGTACCTTTTGTGTCTTGATTAAGAATTTCCCTTACTCTAGAAATTATGAACATGGAATAATTCATTGCATGGACTTTGACAATCATGTTTATAATTCACTGGGAATTGATTTTTCTGTGTGTTATGAGGCCTGGAATATTGCTTTTATTAGTGAACAAGTATTCATGTAAGCAGGAAACTATTTCTAAACTTTCAATTCTGTTTATCTGGTATATTCATCTATCTTTATTTATTATCATAGTTTTATATTAAGAGTTGATCTTCAGAAAAGCAATATTCCCCAGTTTGATTTTTTTAAACTTTTTGAATGCCTCTAAGTTTATACTATAGATTTTCAAATATCTACACATGTAAAAGATTAGTACTAGGCAACTTCAAAAAGTTAATGGAAAGATTTAAGAGATAAACTTATTTTGGTGCCAAACTATTTGAAATCCATGTCTAGTTCTTTTAAAATATGCTTCTTCCATGAAATTTTTGGAAAACCCTCATATACCACGCTACTATGTGCTTATGAATTGATTTCTACAATTATCAATTATAAACCCAAAACTAGTCATATTTCATGCATGCAATATCGTTTAATTTCCGTTCCCATACTCAACACAAGGTTGGTTTTAGAAAAATTAGAGATGTCATATTTTTTTACCTACATACACTCTGAAAATATTTTTAATACAGATGAAAGCATAGAATAATCCAAAACCCCTCAATAATTATGTAGATATACATGTGTATCTCCTCAAACCAAGTCCAAATTTCCTTAATAAGTTAGATATAGATGTATGTATAACTGAGCATACTTTTGGTGTATATATACATTTTATGAATGTACTTATACATACACTTTTATATACATATATGCAGATAAGTATACTTCACATATATGTACATATATTGTCATATACATTTGTTTATATATGCATATATGTGTATATATACATTTTATGTATACATTTTAACATATGCTCTATGTATACATGTCCATACAATTTAAAAATTGGAACAGTGATGTGAGGAATTATCACTATTTATATAAGGAATTATCATTGAGTATATTTATCTAATGCCACATATTATGTATATAATTATGTGCATATAACTTATATTACATTTCTAATGCACACATATGTTATACATATATGTATTTGTATTTTTAATTAATTGGGATCCAAATGAGATCTATACATTTCACCTGATAGATTTATTTGAGATGTTGTTTTTAACAGTCAATAAACTTTTTATTTTAGAATAGATTTAGATTTACAGAGAAGTTGTAAGGATAGTACACAATTCTGTTTCTTTACTCATTAACACCTTGAATTGTTATAGTACATTTGTCACAACTAATGAACAAATCTCCACACACTATAATTATCTAATGCATATATTTTATTCAGATATTCTTAGTTTTTTATTAAAGGCCTTTTTCTTCTCCAGAATATCATCTAACATATCGTATTACTATTATTATTATCATCACAATATTATTTAATTGCCATGTTTCTTTAAGGTTCTCAGGGATGACAGTTTGTAAAATCCCCCTTGCTTAGATGATGATACAGTTTTTATAAATCCTGGTGAGGTATTTTTAGACTTTTCTACAATTGGGGCTCACTCCATGTTTTTCTCTGGTTAGAAAGGCATATGTGTTTTAGGAGACAAGATATAGAGGTGATATGGAGGTGAATGGCCTCTTCCTACTATGTCTAAAGATTTGGGAAATTGCCCGGTATATATTTCAATATCTGAGTGAATATGAAATCATATTCTGACAACTTATTCTACTTGCTGCCTGTCTCACCACAGTGAAGAATATTATCTGTAGATGATAGTCCCAACCAATTGTATTTTTTACTTTTTCCCAATTTAATTTACTTTTTCTCAATTTAATATACTAATGGATAAATTAGAATAAGTATACTAATATCATAATGATATATTAAATTTATGGGCCTATCACAGTTCACATTATAGGAGAGAATCACAAAAATGTTTATACATTTAGTAAATAGGAATCTGCTTGAGATCTACCTAAGCATTTCATATAGTCCCTGTTTCCTTACATTTCTCATTGGCTAGGCTACATCTGTACTGATCTCACATGGGTAGCCCAGTTTGTGTTATCATCAGAGACAAGAACTGAAAACCCATGGACACTTACCCTGCAACCTGCCTGCAAACTGCTACAGCTATTAAATGTCCTACCATCCAAACTGAGTGAATGTAAATATTTATTTTAACACTTTCATCTCAACCATGGTGATTAAATTGTGTTGCATCTATTGTACAGTACATTCTTTCATCAAAAGAGAATAAAATGGATTTCAACATAATTCCATGAGAGAGTGTGTATTGCATTTGCTAATTTTTAGGAGCCCAGCTTATTTCTGGCATTTTGTCACAGACTTTTCTATGTATGTTTATCTTTTCTCACCTTCACATTATATGAGTGGAGAATCCCACTCCATTTTGAAATGAAGGAAACACAGTAGTAAATTATAGATCACCTTCACTTTACTTTACATAGTGTTTGTGACCAATGAATTACAGTATTGACAAATCCATCTATTACTGTTGGAGAAATGGAGAAACCCAGACACCAATATATAATCACAGTTTTGTCCAAAAGCATCTGGTAAAAGAAGCTTAAGAAGAACATGTTAGTTTTAAGTTCACTTTCAATTATTACAAAAGCAAGAACATAAATACTGAAACAAAAAAAAAAATGCTTTGGAACTAACAAAAGCAAATGCTTACTTCACAGTATTAAAAGATATCTTGCCAGGTAGAGCTTTGAACCATAACTTAGGAGGTCTGCTTTGTTTGCCTTGCTAAGCCATTATCTCACCCTGAGAATTTGGATAAGACCCTTGAATAGTATGTATTTCATTTTCCTTATCTGTCTAATAGCAGTGATATTTTACATACCAATACAGAGCTTTCTCTGAAAGTCAGTCTCACAATATATGAAAAAATACTTAGGAAAGCATTATGCAATGCACAAATATTTGTTATCACACAGACTCTTTTTTGTACACAGAGCACTGTGCTACATCCTACATAGAAGCCACTCAGGCAGACAGAATCATCAGGGCTAATCAACTTCTCTCTGACAGCCACTTAAAAATTCTGCTGTGACCCTCCAAGAGCAAAGTCCAGCTACACATTTTTGTGTTCTGTAGATGCTAAGTGACTCAGGGTCCTGGAATAGGAAAAATTAGTTGAATTTATAAAGTGGTTTGGGGCCGGCGCCACGGCTCACTAGGCTAATCCTCCGCATTGTGGTGCCGGCACACCGGGTTCTAGTCCCTGTCGGGGTGCCGGATTCTGTCCCAGTTGCCCCTCTTCCAGGCCAGCTCGCTGCTGTGGCCTGAGGGGGGCAGTGGAGGATGGCCCAAGTGCTTGGGCCCTGCACCCCATGGGAGACCAGGAGAAGCACCTGGCTCCTGCCTTCGGATCAGCGCGGTGTGCCAGCCGCAGCGCGCCGGCCACAGCGGCCATTGGAGGGTGAACCAATGGCAATGGAAGACCTTTCTCTCTGTCTCTCTCTGTCGCTCCCCCTCTTCGTGGAGGAGCGACACTGAACCCTGCCTAGGCTTCATATCCGAGTCACGGCACCATTATGTCGCTCCCCGTCTTCGTGGAGGAACGACACAGGACCCTGCGTTGTTCTTTTGTCTGCTCGGCCCTCCCCGGGTTTGCTGCTGGTTCTTCCCGGGTTGGCTGCTGTCCCTTCCACCTCCATGGAAGGGCGGTTCCCCCTGCCACTTTCCCCACTTCCGCAGGGGAGCGGCACACCGCCGGCCGGCTCTCTCGGGGGCTGCACAGATGTTCCCCTTAGATGTTCCTCTTAGATGTTCCTGGTGCATGCCGTCTCTCTCCTCCTTTATAGTCCTCCTCCGCCAATCCTAACTCGGCTGCCCACACGCCGAGTACGCTGCTCTCCTCCAATCAGGAGCAGGTCCTGCAGCTTGTCAAGTTGGTGAGAGACAGCTGGGTAGAAGCTGTTGCCTCCTCTCCCAGCGCCATATTGTGGGAGAGCAGATGCATAGAATAAGTCTTAATTCCAGTAACTCAGTCCAGTCCGGGTTGCTCCCAACACTCTCTCTCTCATTGTCCACTCTGCCTGTCAAAACAAAATTAAATAAATAAATAAAGTGGTTTGGTTGAGATGTTTAAGATAAATGTACAGGATATGCATTTAAAACTGACTATACACTATTCTTTGCCTTTGTGAAGTTTAGAGTTTAGCTGATACATTTATAGACAAATAATAATCTTAAATCTCTCCAAAAATACCCTACAATCACAAATTATTAAGCACAGAAGTTCCCAGCCTTCATATCTTACTGTCCCTTGTGATTTTCCTTCCAACTACAGCCTATTATTCAGACTCTTGATCTGACCCCACTAAGACCTCATTTCTGCTCTTTCTCTGCCAGATCCATTCATGTAGCATGCTACTTTCTCTACGTGAGACATCTATTCACCTCTTGAAGTTGCTCACTTCTTTTAGGAAGCAATCCATGACTTGTCCAATAATTAAATCTACTTTTCATCCTCAGCACGAATCATGGGATTTTCTTTAAAAAAAAAAAAAAACATTTATTTATTTATCTGAAAGGCAGAGTTACAAACAGGCAGAGGCAGAGAGAGAGAAAGAGAGAGGTCTTCCATCTGTTGATTCATTTCCCAAATGGCCGCAATGGCCAGAGCTGCGCCCATCCAAAGTCAGAAGCCAGAAGCTTCTTTCAGGTACCCTACATGGGTACAGGGACCCAAGAACTTGGAAAACATTCTGCTATTATCCTAGTCCATAGCAGAGAGCTGGATTTGAAGTGGAGCAGCCAGGACTCTAACCGGTACCCATATGGGATGCTGGCAATGCACCTTCATCCACTACGCCACAGCACCAGTCCCTATCATGTGATTTTCTATAATGTTATGGTGATCCTTAAAAAATAATTCTTACTTTGGCATTTTCGTATACTAATGTTATCAAATCTTATAAAAAGCCCTGTGCATATCACTGTAAAAAGATTGCGTATACTACTAGAAAAATAGGTTTTAACTAATGGTGTCTAGGTATACCTGTGAAGATTTTAAATGTATGGGTGTAGTCGGGAGCTGGTGCTGTAGCATAGCCGCTAAAAGTATAGTATATGACCTCAGCTAGGTTAATACCTCCTCAAGGCATTGTGACACTTATTTCTGATTAGAGAATACTATACTCATACACAGAAAATTAAGACAAAAAAAGAGAGAATAAAAAAATGCATCATTGGATTAATCATTTTTTTAAAGTAGTTTTTTTTACTTTAAAGGCACAAACAGATAGATCGTACTTCTATTGATTCACTCCCCAATGCCTGCAGTAACCAGGTCTGGACTAGGCAGAAGCCAGGATTCAGGAGCCTGAATTCAATCTGAGTCTACCACATGGGTTTCAGGGTTTCAAGTGCTTGAGCCATCATTGCTGCTTCCTGGGTTTGCCTTAGAAAAAAGCTGGAAATGGGAACAAATCCAAGACTCAAACCCAGGTACTCCATTATGGGATGCAGACATTGCAAATGGTGTCTCAGCCACTACACCAAATGCTTAATGCTGGATCAGTGATTTTCAATGTGTGGTTCCTAGAACAGAAGCATCAGCATTTGTACACTTGGAAAAATATCAATTCTTGAACCTCACTCCACATATACTAAATCAGAACTGCCCTAAAAACGTGTATGTTGGGACTGGCGCTGTGGCGCAACAGGTTAAAGCCCTGGCCTGAAGCGTCGGCATGCTATAAGGGTGCTGGTTCTAGTCCCAGCTGCTCCTCTTGCAATCCAGCTCTATGCTATGGTCTGGGATAGCAGTAGAAGATGGCCCAAGTCCTTGGGCCCCTGCACCCCTGTGGAAGACCTGGAAGAAGCTCCTGGCTCCTGGCTTCGGATCGGCACAGCTCTGGCCGTTGTGGCCATCTGGGGAGTGAACCTGTGGGAGAAAGACCTCTCTCTCTCGATCTCTACCTCTCTATCTCTGTAACTCTGTCTTTCAAATAAATAAAATAAAACTTTTTTAAAAATGTGTGTGTTAACAATTTATCAAGGTGTTTCTTATTCAAACTACTGTTTGGGTTTCACTGCTTTTGATAAGTCTTAAGACAAGAATAGTATATTTTGCCATATACTTATGTGAGAGTACTTCAAGAAGTTTATGAAAAACAGAATTAAAATTTAAGGATGCATACTTATCTATGAAGAAAATAATATGGTATTTGACTGTAGTACTCTTCCCATTTGAGAACAGGCATGACTTCTCCACATGCCTGTCTCCACAAAGAAATCTAGGAAGTTACTGACCGTCAAGCCAAGCTTAATTTGAATTGTAATCTATCTGTGATTTCTTATTTTAAGTTCCTGCCATATTTGTATTGCTTCTTAGTATACAGCAAATTATTTAGCACATAGGCTCTGGGCAATGAAGAAGGAGGATTGGACATGAAAATGTTAACTTTCAGATGCCCTTAAGGAAGAAAGGAATAAAAGAGATGGTGAGAACGAAAGCATCTCCAAACACCGAGAGAAGTATAAATACAACAGTAGGGAGAAATCAGATAAAAATGAACAATAACAGGGCATAATATGCAGAAAGGTGAAGAATCCAGAATAGAGAGAGTTTTTAGCTACCATAACATGTAATGCCATTCATGGGATGGGCATTTGGCCCAGAGGTTGAAACTAAGCTTGAGATGCCCATAAGCCACATCAGAGTGCCGGTTTTGGGTTCTAGATTCAGCTTTTTGCTAATGTATGCCCTGGAAGACAACAGATGATGTCTTGGGTACTTGAGTCCCTGCCACTCACAGGAGAGACCTGGATTGAGTTCTAGACCCCTAGCTTCAGTCTGGCCTGGCCTGGCCTGAGCTGTGGCAGACACTTGGGGAGTGAACCAGTGGATGGAAGATCTCTTCCTGTGTCTGTCTGTCTGTCTGTCTCTTTCTTCCCTTTGAAATAAAGTTAACAAAAATTTAAAAAGCCAAGTGTATTAATTTATATATACCAGTTCTACTGTATCCTATAACTAAGGGTCTAATCCTTGATTGTGATATACAACGTAACAGCAAAAATTTTCCAGTTGATTTCAATGGGAAAGAGAAAGCAAATATATTCAAATTTGTTTAATTTGAGGCAGCATTTCTAACAGACTAAATTTATAAAAATTAAGACAATTTTGAGAACTTTTGAGTTTTTAAAACATACTATACAGGGCTTAGTACAGTTAATATTTAGACCTGCACTTATTTTATTATAGTTAGAAAATCTTTTTCGATAAACTGGATTACCCCCATGCTACTAGTGCTCCCCTCTTTTGAGAGGAACAGGAAATTTTATGGTTACATTTACAGTTCTTAATTTTTCTAAACCATAAGTTTGAATCCTCAAAAGGTCCAAAATAGTGTATAAATAGGAGTAACCAGAGTATTTTAAATGTGTTTATAATGATCCTATTTAATATATATTTCTTATATTGTCCATTATTTACCAATATTTTGAAAGCCTGAATAGTCTCATTAGAACGTATGCTTCTATGCTAGAATTTGTGTAACTTTGCTGTCACCAACAGGTTGCTCTGTGAATTAAATGTTTTACCTCAGTATGTTCTCATTGTATCTTACAGTTAAAAATCAAAGAAAATGCCAGACTGTTATTTTTCTTAAACTTGAGATGTTCTGTAGAGTGCAATTAAGCATTAACATATTACATCTGGGAAAGTGATTATTATTTTTTCATTTGCCTGAAGAGGATAGTGTGGACATATATCAGCCAAAGAGCTATTTTTATTTTTTTTCCCTAGCAGCAGATTTATTTCTCCATTAAATGTAGAAAGATCATCAATATCCACTACATAGCTTCAATTAACTGAACATTTTGTCAACCAGTGCTATTCTCCAGCTGCCGGATATACCATATGAAAAAATAAAGAATCTGTCCTGTTTTCTTATCTTCTTCCTCAATTAAGGAAAGGAAAATAGCATGAGACGAGGAGATCAAAATAAAATCTGCATCTTTGTTGACATCTGTGCTTCTAAGAACAATTTATTTAAAAAAATGCATAAAGGAAGGGCACATAAATTCAAAAATCCAAAGCATTGAAAATGTTTCTTGAAAGAAGGAGGGAGGGAATTATCATTCTAAGAATTATATCTATAAAATTTAGGCAATCTGTTCTATATATATTAGTCAATTTACAAATGTAATAAAAAAGAAAAGATGACTAGCCAGAAAAGACAAGAAACAAACTTGAAAATGAAAGAACTGGAAAAGAAAAAAAATCATTTATCTTCCCTTCACCTGAACATCAATTTTTATTATTTTCTTTTATTTGTTTCTTTTTTTCTTTTTTTTTCTTTTTTTTTAAATTTAGTTAATATAAATTTTCAAAGTACAGATAATGGATTACAATGGCTCCCCCCCCCATAATTTCCCTCCCACTTACACCCCTCCCATCCCCCGCTCCCTCTCCCATTCCATTCACATCAAGATGCATTTTCAATTCTCTTTATATACAGAAGATCAATTCAGTATATATTAAGTAAAGATTTCATCAGTTTGCACCCACACAGAAACACAAAGTGTAAAATACTGTTTCAGTGCTAGTTATAGCATTACTTCACATTGGACGACACACTAAGGACAGATCCCACATGAGAAGTAAGTACACAGTGACTCCTGTTGTTGACTTAACAATTTGACACTCTTGTTTATGGCGTCAGTAATCTCCGTAGGCTCTAGTCATGAGTTGCCAAGGCTATGGAAGCCTTTTGAGTTTGCCGGCTTCGATCTTATTCTGACAGGGTCATAGTCAAAGTGGAAGTTCTCTCCTCCCTTCAGAGAAAGGTACCTCCTTCTTTGATGGCCCCATTCTTTCCACTGGGATCTCACTCGCAGAGATCTTTCATTCAGGTCTTCCTTTTTTTTTTCCCAGGGTGTCTTGGCTTTCCATGCCTAAAATACTCTCATGGGCTCTTCAGCCATATCCAAATGCCTAAAAGGCTGATTCTGAGGCCAGAGTGCTATTTAGGACATCTGCCATTCTATGAGTTTACTGTGTATCCCGCTTCCCATGATGGATTTCAACATCAGTTTTTAAACTTGATTGTTGTGCATCACAGAGTCATAAAAGAGAAAGATGTGGCCAAAACAGAAATATCCAAGTAAGCTATTGGATCAACCAGGAAACAACACAGTTTACTAATGTAATTTTACTTATGACAAACACCTTGTTATTTTTACATTTTAAAAAACAATCCAGACCCTTTTGTGACTATCTATTGAGTATGATTACCTTAAAGTTCCATAGAACCTAAAATATATGAGATAAATGCCATGAATTAAGTCCTTTATTAAATTTAGGTTCATCTTTTTAGAAAATAAAGATTGTATAATTATTTGGGATTACAAAGGTGACAACATTAAGACAACACAGACTGTGTTTATGTTACATTCTAATGTAACCTATATGTACACATGGACTCCTATTATATGAAACAACTGTTCTATTTTTTACTGTTGCAATTTTTTTGAAGAAGAAAGAGAATGAGCTCCCACATTTCAAGTGCCCACAATGACTTGGGGTTGGAAGAGGGCTGAAGTGGGGAACTAGGAATGCCACTCAGATTTAACATGTGGATAGCAGGAACTCATCCGTATGAAATATCACCACTGCCTCTGAGAGTTCACATCAGCAGGAAGCTGGACTTAGGAGCTGGAACCAGGAGTCCAACCTAGGCACTCTCCTCTATGATATAGAAATCCTTAGTGGCCTCTTACCCACCAGCACAAATGCCCATCTTATGCTCTGTTTAAAAATATATTTATGTATCTTTAACTGACACATAAAATTGTACATATTTAATGGGTACCATGTGATGTTTTAAAACACATACACATCATGTAGTGTACAATCAGGGTAAACATCTATCTCCTCAAACATTTAACATGTCTTTATAGCAAAAGCCTTCAAAGTACTTTCTTCTATCAGTGTGTTTTTTTAGAGAAATATAGAGTATTACCATGATCTCTAATCATCATACTCTATATTTTATTCTAATTTTCACTTATTTAATCATCTGAAAAATCTTGATAAAGTGCTGAACAAATGAGACACTTTAATACTACTGTGTGTTGAGTATTGTATGTGATTACTTAAGCCAATATTTACAATGCAGTGTGACAAGTATAACAGACACATCGGTTTTTATATGTGTGTGAATTATGAATATGGGAATAAGAACTAAGAGGAACCAAGGTGTCAAAGAGTGGTTACAGAAGCTTCTAAAGAAAAAATATTATATGAGCTGAGTTTTCCAGATTATAGCCTGAACATTACAGAGAGAAAGAATGTCTTGAATTGATACATGAATGAAGTATTGTCTTTTTGGTTTTTTTTTAACCACAACTGGGAAACTACAAGGCAGGTTTGGTACATGCTTTAAGAACTCTCCCTTTAGTCCTCTTAAACAACTACGTGGCATCGACTATTATCATCTGGATATAAAGGGTAAAATGTAAACAACTTTTTCCAAAGTAAAACATGATAGATTTTAGCCCAGAGAGTCTGATTCTGGAGCTCATTCATTAAACATTGGAGACAACAAGGCACTTCTAGAAAAAATCCATTTTTCTTCATGAATAAAAACCCATAGTCTTTGAGGATAGAAGGAGCTTTAAGAGATGACAGTAATGAGAAGCAAAAGTCTGTAAAAGAGAGTCTTTGTATATGACAATACAATGTTTGGATTTTGTTCTGTTGACTATATAATATCATTGTATATTTTAAAGAAACGATAGACACTTTTACGTAGTAATTGTATGTTAATTTTATAAAAATACTGCTATTGTTTTAGCTTTCTAATAATCAGTACAGAAAATAGGCAATAATGATTACACTTAGGCAGTAACTAAGAAACTATGGCACTATTTCAAGCAACAAATGATGGCAGTTTAAACTGAGAGTAGGAAGAAAGTAGACAAATTCAGGAGATATTGAAGAGGTAGAATCATTGGACTTTTTGATAGATTGGATATTTAGATAAGTTATGAAAAGGATGTTTCTGGACTTCCAATTTTTAGTTTGAGTAATAATGTTTGGATTGCAGTTTGATTCCTGCTGATAGGTTAAATAGGAAGAAAACACATTTGGATATGTAGCAAGGGGAGTGTTGACTTCCTTTTAGGGCATGAGGACTAGAGAATACTGCTGCAATTACATAAAATGCTCAAGGGTATAGAGAGAGCTTGAGATCACAATGTATGTTTGTGTGTGACTAATTTATAGCCTGTCAAAACTGTTCCAGTTAGCAAGATCAACCAGGGGACTACACAGAATTGCAAGGCAAAGTGACTCAATATCAACAAAAGCAGAAACCTCTGAGATATGTTGAGAAAAAATAAGAGTGAAGAGAGACAGATGCAGGAAAAATCCACAGAAGAAAACATTTTGGAGTATAGTCCAAGTTACCAGTGCCATTGCCAAGAGTATAAGACAGATAAGGACCAAATATGTCTGTTGAATATGGCCCTTGAAGAAGCAATTTTGGTTGAGCTGTAGGAAAGAGATTAAACTATGATTAGATGAGGCAGAGGTGAGCTTTTCTAGGATATACAATGGTTTAAGTGATGCATTGCGAGAACTTACAGGACAAAAAAAATATATTAAAAGTATGCAGATGCCAGGAAAAAGGATACTGTGATTTCAAAGAGTAAAAGCTGTAGCACCACGGTACTAAAAAAATGAAAGACTGAAGAGTTATGGTGATACAATTTGTCACCAACTTCTGTATTTCCAGAGATGAGACATATCTGAGCAATTATACCGGCTGGCATTTGACCATACATTCAATAACAGAATGGAAATGATGCTCAGTGGAGAACTGAAAAGACTAGAAACTTGTACAGGTGGCCATGCAAATGTTAGAAGTACCTGAGGTAGCTGACAGAAATTGGAATGGAAAGGGAGACTACAACAACTAATTCACAAAATACAACACAAGATTTTAGGAGCAGAGTGAGGAAGAGACACTATCCGGTGACAGGAGTCTCATGTGAGGATGGTTTTCCCTAGAAAACGGGCAAACATTAGTCCAGCAGTGGAAATGGGAAAATGAAGAAGGTCAGCATCATCTCCTGCAACATACACATAAAGTAGAAAATCAAGGTGTCTGCATTAAAGAAAGCTAGAGAGTGGAAATGAATTTCCCTGCTAAAAATACCTGGCTTCCAGCCACCAATTCATCTTCCCTCAGACTAGTCTGAACGTCCTTATACATAATAATATCTGTTCTCATTATTACAATAGTATATTTGTCTTTATTGTATTTAATTTGCATCAGAGTTATTGGATTATAGCTATTGCTCTATTTCTTACTTTGTTTATTCTTATACCATCCATGGAATACAATAAAAACATTTTAGTAAGTACTGTGTGAATTAATAAATGGATGCAAGATATTCAGAAAGATCACTGTATTTCTATCTTACCATTAGGTAACACAAAAACAAAAATATGCATATATCTACTCCACAAGATCCACATTTACATCATTACTTGTATAATTAGTAAACAAGACAACTAAAGTTTTAAAATGCCTATCCTGATCAAACTTAGCTATCTATTTTTTGATCAAATTAGTACTATTGGTTGAACTCTGTGATTAACACACAATTATTCTTAGGTGTTTAAATTTTAACTGAAAAGTGATCCCTGTTAAATATAAGAGTGGAAATAAGAGAGGGAGGAGATGTACAGTTTGGGACATGCTCAATTGTACTTGCCCCAAATGGTGGAGTTAGAAACGTGCCAGGGGATCCCAATACAACCCCATCAAGGTGGCATGTACCAATGCCATCTCACTAGTCCAAGTGATCCATTTCAGTTCACAATTGATCACACTGATAGGTCTAAGAGTCAAAGGGATCACACAAAGAAGTCTAGTGTCTGCTAATACTAGCTGATAGAATCAAAAAGGAGAGAACGATCCATCATGGGAAGCGGGATACACAGTAGAATCATAGAATGGCAGATGTCCTAAATAGCACTCTGGCCTCAGAATCAGCCCTTTAGGCATTTGGATATGGCTGAATGGAAGATCTCTGCGAGTGAGATCCCAGTGGAAAGAATGGGGCCATCAAAGAAGGAGGTACCTTTCTCTGAAGGGAGGAGAGAACTTCCACTTTGACTATGACCCTGTCAGAATAAGATCGAAGTCAGCAAACTCAAAAGGCTTCCATAGCCTTGGCAACTCATGACTAGAGCCTACGGAGATTACTGACGCCATAAACAAGAGTGTCAAATTGTTAAGTCAACAACAGGAGTCACTGTGTACTTACTTCTCATGTGGGATCTGTCCTTAGTGTGTCATCCAATGTGAAGTAATGCTATAACTAGCACTGAAACAGTATTTTACACTTTGTGTTTCTGTGTGGGTGCAAACTGATGAAATCTTTACTTAATATATACTGAATTGATCTTCTGTATATAAAGAGAATTGAAAATGCATCTTGATGTGAATGGAATGGGAGAGGGAGCGGGAGAAGGGAGGGGTGTAAGTGGGAGGGAAATTATGGGGGGGGGAAGCCATTGTAATCCATTAACTGTACTTTGAAAATTTATATTTACTAAATAAAAAATAAATAAAAAAATAAAAAAATATGGCAACAGTATTACTTCAAGTTATGCCATTCATAAAGAGGCACAGGGATAAACATATCAAATTAATTAAAGATATACATGTCTATCAAAAAAGGTTTATTTTAAAAATTAGGAATAGAATACTATAATCAATACACAGTTATTTTTAAGTGTTGAAACTTAACTGAAGATTGATCGTTGTTAAATATAAGAGTGTTAATAAGAGAGGGAAGAGATGTGCAATTTGGGACATGCTCAAGCTGACTTGCCCCAAACAGTGGAGTTAGAAACATACCAGGGGATTCCAATTCAATGCCATCAAGGTGGCATGTACCAATGCCATCTCACTAGGCCAAGTTGTCGCTCCCCCTCTTCGCAGAGGAACGACACAGGACCCTGCGCTGTTCTTTTGTCTGCTCGGCCCTCCCCTGGTTCTTCCAGGGTTGGCTACCGTCCCTTCCACCTTCGTGGAAGGGCGGTTCCCCCTGCCACTTTCCCCACTTCCACGGGGGAGCGGCACACCGCCGGCCGGCTCTCTCGGGGGCTGCTCAGGTGTTCCTTCAGATAGATGTTCCTGGTGCATGTTGTCTCTCTCCTCCTTTATAGTCCTCTTCCACCAATCCCAACTCTGCTACCCACACGCCGAGTACACTGCTCTCCTCCAATCAGGAGCAGGATCAGCTCCTGCAGGTCATCACTCAAGTTGGCAAGAGGCAGCTGCGTACAAGCTGTTTACTCCTCTCCCAGCGCCATATTGTGGGAGAGCAGATGCATAGAATAAGTCTTAATTCCAGTAACTTAGTCTAGTCTGAGTTGCTCCCCACACAAGTGATCAATTTCAGTTCACAATTGATCATAATGATAGGACTAAGAGCCAAAGGGATCACATAAACAAGACTAGCGTCTGCAAATACTAACTGATAGAATCAAAAAGGGAGAGAATGATCCAACATGGGAAGTGAGTATATAAAGAGAATTGAAAATGATTCTTGATGTGAATGGATGGGGAGAGGGAGCGGGAAAGGGGAGGGTTGCGGGTGGGAGGGAAGTTATGGGTGGGGGAAGCCATTGTAAACCATAAGCTGTACTTTTGAAATTTATATTCATTAAATAACAGTTAAAAAATCAGGGATAATATTGCCAATGATGCATTTTGCACTCTTCCAGCTTTGACCTGCACTTTCCAACTTAATTCCCTTTAATCTGTCTCACTTTTGTATTTCTTGTCGATGCTTTCACTTTCAGTTTCAAAATCTGAAATTACAATGCAAGGGACAGTGCTGGAATTCTCAAGGCCCAGAGTAACTGTTGTAATGAGTAAGAATACAGGTTTAGTCACTGTTTCAGTTAAAGGATCAATATTTGTATCTTGTCCAAAGTCTGCTGTCTCTCCTTGACAATAACTTCCACCACTCCCTTGAGGCATAACCTGCAAATGTCTGCAATTTTCTATCTAAGGTCCTCTTTAATCTCTTTTCTATATATTGTCTTGGCAAAATAATTTTCCTTCTCACTGTTTCAGAGCCTGCCCTTGTTACCCAACTGCCATTGGACAGGACATCTGCAATTGGTGGAAGCTGATCTCAAAGAGGTCAGATAGTCAAACTGATATTTAGAGTTTAAAAAAATGTACTTCCTATCGACAGAACTAAAATTTTCAGATACAGAACCAGCCACCAAATGCTGGCTGCCAACATGGGATCGATATTTGATCTATATTGCTTAATTATGTCACTTTTATGAAGCCAAATTTAATCATTGAAAAAGTCAGTCTTGGCCGGCGCCGTGGCTCAATAGGCTAATCCTCCACCTTGCGGCGCCAGCACACCGGGTTCTAGTCCCGGTCGGGGTGCCGGATTCTGTCCCGGTTGCCCCTCTTCCAGGCCAGCTCTCTGCTATGGCCAGGGAGTGCAGTGGAGGATGGCCCAGGTGCTTGGGCCCTGCACCCCATGGGAGACCAGGAAAAGCACCTGGATCCTGGCTCCTGCCATCGGATCAGCGCGGTGCGCCGGCTGCAGCGGCGGCCATTGGAGGGTGAACCAACGGCAAAGGAAGACCTTTCTCTCTGTCTCTCTCTCTCACTGTCCACTCTGCCTATCAAAAATAAATAAAAAAAAAAAAAAAAAAAAAAAAAAAAAGAAAAAGTCAGTCTTTCCTGTCAGTTAAAAAGTCATATAAGTAAAACAAAGAATTTAATTCCTTTGATAAAGCAGACATCATCATCATCATCATCATCATCATAAAAGGCTGACACTGTCTTATAGCTTACAAAGGCGTTTAAACAATGCAATTAATAGATAAGTTCCATGTATCTGTTTATGTCAAAGACCCTATAATATCTTCATGGTGTATACAATTAGCCTCAGTTTTATTTGAAATATTGAGGACTTGCAAAAATCATTAAAATCATTAAATTCAGAAACTGTTAAATGCAGAAGACAGAACTTGGTAGCAGAAAGCAGAGCCGATTAGAAGAAGAGATCTTTGCATTGCAGTCTGACATTTGGCTTATGTTTTCTTGTTTCTTCATTACATCAGTGACACAAGTCATCTCCTTCTAGGTTTCCTTCTCATTTATGATTTAAATAATATATGCAAAATATTCTTCTAGTGTTAGCTAGGTCTCATAGCTAACACTTATCTATCTACTATGCTGTGTCTTCCTAATATTTAACTCAAAGTGTTTTTCCAGATACGGTAAACTCTAAGCAACTGAAGAATAATCTCAGGAAAGATGTTGAAAGATATTCTAAGTTTCCTGATATATTATAGGACTTGTCTATTCACAGACATCTTGTCAAAATATATGATGTTAAAAGTCTTATTTCATAATTGTTATTTTGTCAAATAGCATCATCAAATATAAGCCAAGAACTGAAACTTCTACCAGTGCATCCAGTACTCAGCTTTATGGGAGACATCACTCAAGCATCTTTCAAGTTCAAAATTCACAAATGGTTTTAGTTATCATGCATGCCATCACTGGATTTTATCATATCCAGAAATTACATATTCAAATTTAAATCTAGGGGCTGGTGCTGTGGCATAGCAGGGAAAGCCCCAGCCTGCCATTCCAGCATCCCATATGGGCACTGGTTCAAGTCCCAGCTGCTCCACTTCTGATCCAGCTCTCTGCTGTCACCTGGGAAGGCAGTGGAAGATGGCCAAGTCCTTGGGTCCCTGCACCCGCGTGGGAGACCTGGAAGAAGCTCCTGGCTCATGGCATCAGATTGGCACAACTCCGGCCATTACCGCCAACTGGGGAGTGAACCAGTGGATGGAAGACCTCTCTCTTTCTGCCTCTCCTTCTCTCTGTGTGTAATTCTGACTTTCAAGTAAATAAATAAATCTTTAAAATAAAATCTAAGTCTTGAAATTAGTGTGTCCCTGATTAAGTGACACCAGATTAACCAACCTACATATATTTCATATCATACACTTAGGAAAAAATTTACATCATTACATTAATTACAGTTTTAATTATCTCTACTATTTAACATCATATGCAAAAATTCCTATTAGAGTGATGCAGAAATAGAGATGGATGAATAAATGAACAAGTTTGTACATGAATAAAAAATTGTAAACCAGGACTACAGGCATATCACATGTATTACTGCATTTGAGCTTCACAAATTTTTAAAAGATATCTATTACTATATTTTTTCTCAGTAATTAAATTGAAACAAATTTAGATATGTGACGTGACTCATTCAAGGTCAGAGTGGAGAAGAAAGTAGAGACCATGACATCTAACTTCCCAGTCCACACACTCACTTAGCTGCCATGTTCATAACCTTAGATACTGCAGGCATTTAGTTTAAACTGAATATGAAATGGTCAATATGATGTGTGACACAGGAGTATCCTAAAATATGAAACAGAACAAACAATGGTGAAGAGTGTGGACTCAGAAAGAGGAAAAGGGATTTCACAGGTGTGCATTAGCCTAGTGGTAAAGATGCTGGTTAAGATGCCTATATCCCATACCAGAATACCTAGGTTCAATACACAGCTCCAGTTCCCAACTCCAGCTTCTTGCCAATGTAGACCCAGAGTGGCACTGGTGATGGCTCAAGTAATTGGTTCCCTGCCACCCATGTGAATTGAATTCCTTGCTCCTGACTCCAGCTTCTCACCAAAACTGACTCTGGAAGGCAAAGATGATAGTTCAAGCAGTTGGGTTCTTGCCACCGACATGGGAAACCTGGATTGCATTTCCAACTCCCAGCTTCAGCACAGCCCGCATTATCAATGTGGGCGTTGGAGGAGTGAATGAGCTGTTAGTAGTCTCTCTCTCTCTTCACTACATGATTTTCCAAAAGAGCTAGTAAAGAAAAAAATAAAAGAATGCACTGTTTAATTTCTATCTCTGGCCACTTACCAACTTTGAGACCATGGGAAAATTATCTAAGTAAATGTACTAGGGCATATATGTAAAATGGGAAAAACAGAGTATTCATATGGGTTTTGCAAGGATTAAATAGATGAATACAAGCAAAACACCTGAAAAATGCCTAATTTAGAGGAGGAATTAATTATTATTATTATCATTAATTATTATTATTGCAAATATAAACACTATTATTTGTGTAGAACACTCCAGAAATAACAATGTATGTTTAAATCAAGTATTTCTTTCTCCCTTTATTATAATCATCATTACTATTTTTCCAATGAGATATCTAAGCAACAGAAAAGCTAAGTACTTTTTCAAGGCTATATCAGTATAAAATGTCACAAACTCAGTTCTTCAGATTCCAAAACGTTTTGCTATGTTATATGTCCTATTTCTCTATCCACAAACCAAAACCAGATCACTGTCAAGGCAAGTAACAATCTTACCTCTAATTCTATTTAAAGTCTTTTGGAAGAAAAATATGGGTAGGAGCTTGATATCAACAAACATAAAGAAGTAGAATCAGAAATATACTTCTCTTTTGGAAATCAAAGAGGACTTAAGTGAGTACAATGTAGATAAACTATGACTTGCATATTACAGCTGGCTTCCTGAGTGTGTATGGCCCATGAGCTAAGAGTAGTTTATACAGTTTAAGTGGCTAAAATAATAAATCAAAAGAAGAACATTTTTCCACCATGAATATTATAGAAATTAAAAATTCATTATTCATAATTTTTTTCTCAGGAAACAGCATGTCCATTTGTTTACCTGCTGCCTCCAGCTGCTTTGCATTACAAAAAATATGCAATAGCAACAGCTCAGCCTCAAATCTGAAATAGTTGCTATCTGGTTTCTTACAGAACACAGATCAGTATCCATCGTATGCATGTACTGAAATGTCACACAGAAGCCCATGAAAACGTACAATTATTTTTAATGTTTTTAAATAGGAATTGCTTTCTATGAAAATGATTCTGAAACAAACACTACTTGATCACGCATATGCTCAGCAAAAATCCCTTGGTATTGGTCATCTATACCATGTTTATGACTAACAGTACTTACAGATAGTGTAATACAACATTATAAAGTTTGCCTTTGATTCATAGATTTTTATTTGGTTTCAAATCTAAAGTATATACAAGTGTACTTGCACTTGAATTGAAAGTGAAGGTCCTCAGGCTATCAGCCTCCAGAGCTTCACAGTGAGCACAGTATCTTAAAATGGAGGAAAATATTGGTATATTCTATATTAAAAATGGTACACTATCCCTAGGCTCTGGTACAGAAGTCAGTTGAGTTTATATTCAAGGGCTAAGGAACACAGATGACAACCATATACTCAGAACCTTTGGAATGATAAATGATATTGGATCTGTGTCAGCTCAAGCAATGGTGTTCTCTGGTTTAGCATTTCTAATGACCTTTGAAACCATAAGCTCAACATTATTTCATAATGAATTTCCTTTGTCCTATTTCAGGAGGCCTTAGCACTCCTTGGTTCCACTTGGGTGGCTCATAATTAGTTCTGCAATACTAACATAGATTGCAAGTTTTAAAAAGAGAGAAAGAGAGAGAGTAAAAACAAATATGCTTTCAATCAGAGCAGAGGGGGAAAAATTGAAAAAAAAAAAATGTGCTGGTATTACAAATTACCTGGTTTTATTATTACTTACTTACTTACTTACTTAAGATTCTAGGTTCTTTAACTCAGCCTTGTTCTTTCAATCACATTTTATAAAGATTTTAATAAGTGATTTTAAAAATATACCTTAATCTTTTGGGGGATTTGTTTAGAAACTGCATCCCCATCATTTAATTGACCTTCAGGTAAATAGCATGCTGACTACTTTACAGCATATCAAAGAATCATGGAATACCAGAGTTGTAAGTAACATTTGAACATCTGCAGATATCGATAAAATAAACTGAAAGAGGTTAACATCAAGGGATGCACAGTCTAAAAAGCCTTGGTTTATACCTTGTTCCTGATATTCACTAACTATAATCTCAAGCAATTTATTCCAATTCTCCAAGCCTCTAATTCCAATGTCCTGAACTCAGAGAGCTTTATTCAGAATTAAGTATAGTACAGGTTGAGCGAGGCTAATCTGAAACTCCAATATCTAAAATCCAAGACTGTTTGAGTGTTGACAGGGTGCTTCGAGTAGGAAATTCTACACCTTACCTCACATTAGGGATAGCATTAGAAATGCATAAAATGCACACTAAAATATTTTATGAAACTATATCCAACATATGTATATAAGGAGTATATGAAACATAAATAAATATTGTGTATAGATTTGGGACCAAATCCCAAGATAGCTCATTATGTATGAGGAGGTCTTCAAAAAGCTCACAGATAACCTATGCATGGATTTCTACATTTCTGCACCAACACAAACATCTTTTAATTCCATTTTCCATGAACATTTTAAGTATCTTGTATATGCAAATTTTGCTAAATTTTACCAAATCCAAAACTTGAAACCCTTCTCATTCCAAGCATTTGGGGAGATACTCAATCCACAATTCATGTAAAGTTACCATCCCAGGAAATGCTCATTAAAGACATTATTGTTGCTCTAATATGATGCCATCTGCCAATCCCCTACTTCACTGACCTAATGTCCAATGCTAAATAACTGAGTGTCCTATTCAGTGTCCTTGAGAAAACTCTACCCAAACTCACGATGTACACAAAAACGCATCCGTTTTTTATGTCATATTGCTTTAATTATCAAAATTTTCTTTAAGTTTGTCTGCAATCATCAAGCATCTCTGCATGGTCCAATCCTACTTCATGGAGATACATAAAATAAATCTTTAACAGTTTCCCATGGATGTATGAAATCATACCTATGATCATCTACCTAATCTTTCTCTTCCTCAGATAATTAACCCACATTCCTCTAATATTCCTCAGATTTTATCAGTGGTTCTCATCTCTGGCTATACATGAAAACTATCTTGGGACTTTTCAAATTTCTGATGCACAGGAAACTCAATAGAAAAATTAAACCAGAATCTCTGGAGGTGGGAGTTACATTTCAATGTACTTCATATCTCTTCCAGCAGTTCTAAAAGTTCAGCCAGAGTTGAGAATTACTGTAAATGATCTCAAGTTATTTTGCCATGTTGATCGTTTTATTTCTAAATAACTTCAGTTTCTAACAGTTCAGTGTCAGTTACTGCTCTCACACAACTATGGTCTTCTACACATGGCCTGAGCAGGACCACTGTCACATGACAGAAGAGAGACAGAAAGAAAGAAGGGAAGAGAGAGAGAGAGAATGAAAAGGGGAGAGGGAGAGGGGGGAAGTCTTGGTCTAATGAGTCAGGCTATTGAATATTTTATAATCTATATTCATATGGCAAGTTTATAAGCAGGTTGGCAAGCCATCTATCTCAAATACTGCCCATTTTCTCAGATGTTCTGCTTGGTGTCTGTTTTGGAAACCAGCATCTATTTGTCTTTATGGCAGCTAGAAAGGTAAATATAGCTAGCTTAAGGGATTCCTAGTAATATCAATATTGCAATTGTAATTTCTTTGTTTTAAAGATTTACTTATTTATCTGAAAGAAAGTGTTAAAGGCAGAGGCAGAGAGAGAGAAAGAGGACTTCTATCTGTTGGTTCACTCCCCAGATGGCCACAATGGCCAGAGCTGGGCTGATCCAAAGCCAGGAGCCTGCAGCTTCCTCCAGGTTTCTCACAGGGGTGCAGGGGTCCAAGGACTTGGGCCATCTTCTGCTGCTTTCTGAGGCACATTAGCAGGGAGGTAGATTGGAAGTGGAACAGCCAGGACTTGAACCGGTGCCTATATGGTATGCCAGCATTGCAGGCAGCAGCTTTACCCGGTACATCACAGTGCTGGCCCTGCAATTGTAATTTCTAAGAAAGAAAACTTTCTACAGCATTCATATAATCTGAACAAACACTCTTTCTGAGTATAAATATCATTTGTTTTTTGGGACACTTGGTGTTTTTAATGTGATACATACACAGAAGATGCTAAATGAGGATTTGTTTATTAACTAATTGCTGAAACTTATTCACTGGACAATGAAACACGTTTTTATGTCCATGAAATAACTAAAGAATATGAGAGTATGCCAAAAATGACAAATTGTAGAGTATAACAGTGAATATAATTTTCCAATAAATGACAAAATTGAAAAGGATGGAAACAGGGCTTTGAAAGAATGATAATCTATATCTGTATAGATACATTTTTGAAAATTAGACAAAGAAGGCATGTAAAAGACACTTCAACCTTTAATATGAGCAGTTTTATGTTCAGAGTCAACATCATGCTTGACTTGGGATATCTAATGAAACTGCAGACCTAAATGGTGTACTTGTAGGACCTTCTGTCACATAATGTCAGGGATAATGTATTAAGCTGAGGAACATATGAGTTATACTACAACTGCAAGGGAATAAAAATTAAAACCCCTTCATGTGGAAATAGACATAATCGCGCTACATTTCCCTGTAGAAGAGCATACAGTAGCAATTTTTCTTCATATAATATTACATTAGTTTTAATTCTTATTAATAAGATACAAGAGTCATTAACACTATTAAAAATCTAATTATGTTAGCAATTTTCTATCATGTCATATTTGAGCAGTTAAGTATTGGTATTTGTTTTTCCTAATGGGATTCAAAAGTCTAATTAATAGGCTTTCTTTTGTGGTTAAGTGGAATGAATCTCTATGAGAAGCAAGCCATTTTTAATATCTGCAGACAGCTTATTTTTTCATATATTATACTACCAAGCCATCTGGCCGACGATGGTATAAATTACTAAATAAGAATTATGAGATTATCATATCAAATAGAACAATGCTTTTTGTTACTTGTGATGTTACAGACATTATGTTTTTTTTTTAAAGATTTATTTATTTATTTGAAAGTCAAAGTTACACAGAGAGAGGAGAGGCAGAGAGAGAGAGTGAGAGAGAGAGAGAGAGAGAGGTCTTCCACCCGATGGTTTACTCCCCAGTTGGCAGCAACGGCCTGAGCTGAGCCGATCTGAAGCCAGGAGCCAGGAACTTTACGAGGTTTCCCATGTGGGTGCAGGGGCCCAGGGATTTGGGCCATCCTCTACTGCTTTCTGAGGCCATGGCAGAGAGCTGCATTGGAAGTGGAGCAGCCAGGTCTCAAACAGGCGCCCATATGGGATGCTGACGCTTCAGGTCAGGGCATTAACCTGCTACGCCACAGCGGCAGCCCCCAGACACTATGTTATTAAAACAATATTTTCTTAACTAGAAATGTGGAAAGTGACTGTGTAGTATATTTTTACTTAAAGAAACTTGAGGAAAGCAAAGACAGCATATTGAGCAGGCCAACTGTTTTTTTTCTATCTGAGTTAGTACTGTTTGGGCAAAGTATATGTCTAAATAACTAAACAGTTGTGTTTCTTACTCCAGTCTTGTTTAATTAAGGTTAATGTCTTATATAACTATCATCTAACTATCTTCTCTATTTCTAGGCACTATGCTAGTATCTATATTATATCTACACAGAATATGATTATCTATATTTAGATACCTCTTTTTTTTTTTTTTTTTTTTTTTTTTTTTTTGGACAGGCAGAGTTAGACAGTGAGAGAGACAGAGAGAAAGGTCTTCCTTCCATTGGTTCAACCCCAAATGGCCGCTACAGCCGGCGTGCTGCACCGATCCGAAGCTAGGAGCCAGGTGCCTCCTCCTGGGCTCCCATGTGGGTGCAGGGCCCAAGCACTTCGGCCATCCTCCACTGCCTTCCCAAGCCACAGCAGAGAACTGGATTGGAAGAGGAGCAACTGGGACAGAACTGGCAACCCAACTGGGACTAGAACCTGGGGTACCAGCAACCGCAGGTAGAGGATTAGCCTAGTGAGCCCTGGCACCGGCCTATAGGTATCTATTTATAACTACTTATATACAGATAAAAACAACTACAGCATATGTATGTAACATAGTATACAAAGTATATATGTAATACATCTTATAGTACATTGTTATTTATATATATTTAACTTATTTATTTATTCTTATTTGAAGGTCAGAGAGAAAGAACAGATAAACAGAGGAGACCCCCTATCCTCTGGTTCACTCTTCAAATGCCAGCAAATTCCAGGATGTGCCAGGCAGATGTCAGGAGACTGTAATTCAACCTGGGTCTCCCATGTGGGTGGCAGGACCCACAAAAATGCACCATCGTCTATTACATCCCAGAATGTACATTAACACAAAACTAGATTTGGAAGTAAATGTGGTATGAGAACAAGGTACTTTGGTATGGGATATGAATTTACAAACAGTGTCTTATCTGCTGTGACAAATGTCTTTCCATATATACCCATATATACACATTTTTACACATATCCATAAATAAAATATACAAAAATAAATAAAATTTCTTAATAAAGTACCAAAAAACTGAAGAATATATACATAGGAATCTAATTCTTTGTAATTATTTTTAATAATCCATGTGCTGTCACTGGCCATTAGTCTTATAGTTACAGATATTAAAACAACATAGATTTTCCATTTTATAATGAGGCTTATTACTCTACTGTAATAACACAAGTCTGTGCTTATTTTAATAGTCCTGCTAAACTGTAAATGCTTTGAGATTAGGGGTAATCTGCTAAATTATTTTTGAAAATTTCTTATTTGGAATGGAAATACCACAATCAGCCCAATGTGGCCTTTAGTAGATGGTTATAAGAAGGGAGTAGTTTGTTGACATTTACGGTAGGATGAATTCATACTTCATTCCCCAAAATTACACCAACTCTACATACATCTATTTCAGTCTCCTTGAGAGGGGCATGGAACCAATTACTCAAACTATCATCTGCTGCCTTTCAGGGTGTGCATTAGCAGGAAGCTGAAACTGGAAGTGGAGCCAGGACTCAAATACAGATATTCTGACATGGGATGTGGGTACAAACCTAGCTTAAACACAACTCAACAGTAATGTCAGTAATCAAAAAGATAAATGTAAAAATAAGAAAGAAATATAAGAAAATTAGGAAACAGGCCCGATTAGGAAGAGGCCCAGTATCTGTATCCTTAGATTTAAAAAAGAAAGAAAGAAAACAGAAGAAGGTGGGAGGGGGATAAAAGAAATTTAAGGAACAGAACTAAAGAACTTGAGTCTTGAAACTGAAATGGTCTGCTGAGTAGCATAAGGGATGTAATATACCTACATTTACAGGAAACATACATAATTCTGTTTAGGAAATTTTATTTTATTTGTAAAATATTATTTTCATATCCTTCAAACACAGATCAAGAGAGAGAGAGAGAGAGGCAGAGAGAGACAGAGAGATCCTCCATGTGCTGATTCACTCTCCAAATGCCATCAACAGCAGGACTGGGCCAGTACAAAGCCAGGATCCTGGAGCTCCATCCAGGTTTCTCACTGGGAGGTAGGGGTCAAGTACTTGGGCCATCATCTGCTGCCTCCCAGAATGCATTAGCAGCTAGTTGAACAGGAAGCACAGTAGCACGACTCAAACTTGCACTCCAATTTGGGGTGCTAACGTCCCAAACAGTGACTTAACCAGCTGCGCCATCAGGCACACCCCAAGAAATGTTATAACACCCAGAACAGTGGAAACCCACTCTAACCTCCTTATGGAGAGAATACACAGACTTCATGTAAAAGGAAAGGTCAGAACTACATCTGAGTTTTCAACACCCATATTAGAAGCTAGAATACAATGTAGGCATGCATTCAAAGTTCTGACAGACATACATTTCCTAAAATGAAATTGTGGATCTGGCTGAACTAAAGATCTTATATAGAAAGAAGAACAATTTTTGCAGATATATATATATATATATATAGTATGTATTTAATATATATAATCTTTTTTTTAAATGGAGAAAGAAAGATGGGGAAAAAATACACATTGTGAGATCATTCCCTGAAAACTAGCAGAAGATTGGCTTTTCTAAGAGAGGAATTCAGAAAACTATTTTCAAATGAAAAAGAAAAAAACAAGAATCAATGCCAGGAACCCATGAATGAAGTACCCAATGCCACAGCTGAGTCAATGCCTAGGGGACTTCCTGTGGAAGAAGCTTTCACCATCGAATAGGTCATTTATTTGATGCTTTCTAACTTACTAAAAGAAGGCTTACAACTGGGGGAGGAATTTGCAGTTGCATTTGTGACAAATTCATAGAGAGCTAAGCAAATAAAAAGCAGCAATTTTAATTCCAGGGAAAAATATTTGCCATAAAAGAAAATTAATCATTTCACCTAACTTGGTTAAGAAGATGATTAATAGTTACCTAATGAAATTTATGACATAAATGAATTGGTAAGCCAGGAAGACTGAAAGTCTATATGTTGGGGGAAAGGAGGGAGTAGGAAGTATATATGGGAAGGTAGGTGGGTAGGTAGGCTAAGGAAAAGGTGAGATTATAGGAGGTGAAATACTATTCATTTTTAGATCAAAATTAATAGAAAAACTTTAAAACCGAAAATGAAAACATAGTACACATGAATCATACACAAATATGTGGGTAACAATCAAAAGAATGAGCTAAATGGACTTAAAGTAGAATGTTCATTGAATAATAGGATATACTCCCGAGAAAAAGGAAAAAGGACAGTTATTTTTCTCTTTTTTTTTTTTTTTTTACAGGCAGAGTTAGACAGAGAGAGAGAGACAGAGAGAAAGGTCTTCCTTTTCCGTTGGTTCACACCCCAAATGCCCGCCACGGCCAGTGCTGCGGCCATCCGAAGCCAGGAGCCAGGTGCTTCCTCCTGGTCTCCCATGTGGGTGCAGGGTCCAAGCACTTGGGCCATCCTCCACTGCACTCCTGGGCCACAGCAGAGAGCTAGACTGGAAGAGGAGCAACTGGGACAGAATCTGACGCCCCAACTGGGACTAGAACCCGGGGTGCCAATGCTGCATCGGAGGATTAGCCAAGTGAGCTGCGGCGCTGGCCAGGACAGTTATTTTTCATAAAATGGATATAAACATATGTACAAATTGTAAACTTATGTTTATATATATACATATATATATACCTTTAAGTTTATGGGTATTCTTTGGTAAAAAACTGATGGCAATTTTAATACTTTAAAACAAAATGAATCAATACAATCAACTTTTTTTTTTAAGATTTATTTTATTTATTTGAAAGGCAGAGTTACACAGAGAGAGAAGGAGAGGCAGAGATAGAGAGAGGTCCTCCGCACTCTGGTTCACTCCCAAATTGGCCATAATAGCCAGTGCTGCGCTTATCCAAAGCCATTAGCCAGGAGCTTCTTCCGGGTCTCCTGGCTCAAGGACTTGGGCCATCTTCTACTGCTTTCCCAGGCCATAGCAGAGAGCTTGATCGGAAGTGGAGCAGCCAGGACTTGAACCAGCGTCCATATGGGATGCTGGCCCTGCAGACCTGGGCTTTAACATGCTGCACCACAGTGCCAGCCCATACAATCAGCTTTTTAAAGGCTACTGCCTAAAATGTGGTACAGTCTCATAGGCAATTTGATTTAGTTAGCCAGACCTAAGTTGCATTTAACTCAAGTACAGCACACTACAAGAGGGGGACAAAGTAACTTCTAAGTGTGTGCCATCTTTCACCAAAGTACATTGTTTAGAATGGTGAGTTGAACAGAGTTTTTAAACTGAGTCTAGGATGATGGAAAAAAATCTTGTAATGGATTAACTAAGTCTTCCATGTGCAGAATATGGTAGAGTGGCAGCATGTAGATAAAGCATTTTCAAATACCTGAAGTTACAGTAAAATACAAGAAGTTTCTCCGGTGGTATAGAAGTATGTGATTTTGTCCCTATCAGTGGCACTATAAATGGAATGATCATACAATTAATCTACAGAGTGGAAGGGCTTTTTAAAGTAAAATGGGGAATAAATGGGACTATCTTAAGCAAATCAGGGAATTTTTACTTTATATCTGTCATCCCAGGATAATTGTTTATGGTCACCCTAAGTATAATTTTTTTTTATATTTATTTTATTTATTTGAAAGAGTTACAGAGAGAGGTAGAGAGAGAGAGGGGGGTGTTTCATCTGCTGGTTCACTCCCCAGGTGGCCACAACGGCTGGAGCTGCGCCAGTCTGAAGCCAGAAGACAGGAGCTTCTTCTGAGTCTCCCACACGGATGCAGGGGCCCAAGGACTTGGGCCATCTTCCACTGCTATCCCAGGCCAGAGCAGAGAGCTGGATCGGAAGAGGATCTAGTCCTGGCAGGGACTAGAACCGGCACCCATATAGGATTCCGGCACTTCAGGCCAGGGCTCTAACCCACTGCACCACATCGCTGGCCCCAGCAAAGTATAATTTTAATACTGTATAGAAAATGGATCCATTTTGGTGATAAAATGATGGTTTAGGATGATTCTTAATTTGATGCTCTGGAGAGACTGGCAAAATATAGGAAGTCAATCAGCCCAGGAAATAGAATAACAGAACAGCTTGCAGAGAAGAGATGTGGGGCGGTGGCATTAAGAATTTTTTTTCTGTCTGATATGTTTAAGGATACTTCAAAAATTTATTAGGAAAACAGTTAAAAGATCAACTAAGGAGTAGGTGTCATGGTATAGGTTAAGCCACAGCTTGGGACTCTGTCATCCTGGAATCAGAATGGTTGGGATTGAGTCCCATCTGTTTCTGGTCAAGCTTTCTACTGATGAGTGTCTTGAGAGGCAATAGATGATGGCTCGAAGAAGTGTGTTATTGCCACCCACGTGGGAGACCCAGATGGAATTTTGGGTCCCTTTGGTTCCAGCCTGGGCTTGCCACAGCTGATGTGCACATTTGGGGGAGTACAATAGTGAACAGAGGATCTCTCGCGCGCGCTCTTTGCTCTCACTCTGTGTGTGTCTGTCTCTCTTTTGCTCTTGCCCTCTCTCTTACTCTGCCTCTCAAATAAATACAAGTTTAAAAATTTTATTTTAAAAAATTAGTTAATTTTGAAGCAATTTTTTGAAACCATGTGTTTTTTTTATAATATAGATTCTCTGTTTACTTTTTGAAGTAAACACACACACATACATTTTCCAATTTATTCATAACCCCATCAAGGAAAAAAAAAAACTCAAAAAGAGAATGCTAACATTTGCAAGTTTCAGATAGCAGTCCAAATGAAAATGCTGCCAAAGCTGATACAATTATTATTGTAGTGGGCAAAAGTTAAGTTCTGAAACAGAAAATATGAGTTTTATTGACAAGTTTTATTGTGTGTTATTACATATGTTCAAGTGACCTGCTTTGCAATGGTCTGTTCTTACTGTTTTAAAGCTACAGAAGTTTGAAAGTTACTGCTTTTTTGTCCTTTTACGTTGAGAAACATCATACTTTATAGTTCTGTTATTTTCACCTACATTTGTGTTATTTCTCTGTTTTATTTTGCTTTCTCAATTGTTTTATTTTAGACTGAGTTACACATTTAACAACGTTATGGCTTTTGACTAATAACTTTTGGTTTTTATACCACTGGCTCTCTTTCTGTTTGCTTTTTTCCTTACTTAACTTAGTATTTTAATTTCTTTTCTGAAATTATTCAAATGATTTCTTATGCCTGTATGTGTGGAAGACTGTGACTTTTCATCTGAACATGAGTTTTGTTATTTTCTATGTGGTACTTTATTACCATTAGTTTCCAGATATTTTGTAATCTTAGTTTCAATTGCTCCTTTGACTTAAAAATTTACTGAGGGTTTTAATTTTCTTAATTTTTATTTGGTAGGCTTTTTTTCTGGTTTGTTATTGCTTTTTAATTTCATTACACTGTGGAGAATGTTTGCAATAATTTTTAAACTCAGTGAGTTTTTTCTTTGAAGACAAATATAAAATCATTTTAAAATGTTATATTGGACAGTTGAAAAGATGGTATTTCCTAGTTTTCTAATTAAAAATCTCATGAATACCAATCAGATCAATATTACAATGTTATTAATTTTATGTTACTTATGTCTCCCATGTCCTTACTTATTTTTGCCCACTTATTATGTCAAATGTTGGGCAAGAGAATTAAAATGGCACAAGAGTAATATGTTTTTCACTCATCTTTTTATTTCCTATAACATTTGTTATTTATTAATGTTGATGTTTAGTATTTTGTTTGTAGATGTTCACTTTGATAAATATTCACTTGAATTAAACTTTGTTTTATGATAATATTTATTTTTTCTCTCTGTTCAGTGGTGTTTTGCAGGTGGGAGAAACGACAGGTCTTGATTTAAATTAACAACACAATGCTGCTTTTTTAATTTTCCTTGGCTTGGTATGTGTTTAGTGATGCATTTATTTTCAACTCTTTTATGGAAATTAGTGTTTTATATATATATATAAACAGAAATATCTGTGTACATATGTGCCAGGGAGGAGGGGTACTTCAAAACATTCAGGGAAATGAAGCAAAAGTTAAGTTAACTTTGGTATAAGCATTTGAAATCTATCAAAGAGCTCATGAAATGGCATGTGGTGCAGTGGTTAAGTTGCTGCTTGGGATGTTCACTGTTCACATCACTTATCCGAGTGAATGGTTCAAGTCCTGACTGCTTTGCTTTCTATCCATTTTCCTGCTGATGCACACCCTGGGAGGCAGCAGATTATGGTAAAAAGTGTTTGTGTCCAAGGTTGGCATTATGCAGTATGAGCCATTTCACCATCTGCAATAATAGTATTCCACATCAGAGTATCAGCTGCCCCAACTCTGAACCAGCTCCCTTCTGTTGGAAAGCAGCAAAGGACGACCCAAATATAAGGTTCTTGGCAGCCACATGGGTGCGCCAGATGTTGCCCTAAGCTCCTGGCTCCAGCAACGGACCAGTCTCTGACCACTGTGGACATTTAGGGAGTGAGCCAATGGATGCAGTTTCTCTCTCTCTCTCTTTCTCTCTTCTCTCTTTCTCTCATCTCTCTCTCTCTCTCCTTCAATTAAATAAATAAATCCTTAAGAAAAAAAAAAGTACTTGTGTTCCTCCCACCCATATGGGTACTGGATTGGGTTCAGCATCTGGCTTCTGCCTGGTCCAGCCCTGTGTGCTGCAAGCATTAGGGGAGTAAACCAATTGAAAAATTTGTTTATGCTCATGAAAAATGTGTATTATGAAAATACTATTCATAAAAGGGATAAAAACAATGTGAATATATTTATATATATACATACATACAATGGAACACTATTCAGCCATAAAAATAATAAAATCTTATCATTTTCAACTGCACAGATGGGAATAAGAGTTCTTCATGTTAAGCGAAATAAGCCAAGCACAGAAAGACTAGTGCTATATAATCTCACTCTTGTGTAGAATTTAAAAGATTAGATTTCATAGGAGAGTAGGGGCCAGCTTGTGGCACTGCAGGTTAAGAAACCACCTGCAATACCAGCATCCCATATGATTGCCAGTTCAAGTCCTGTCTGATCCATTTCCAATCCAGCTCCCGGTTAATGTGCTTGAACAAAGAGCAGAAGAATTGGCCCAAATGCTTGAGACCCTGTCACCCACATCGAAGACCTGAATTAAGTTCCACGCTTTTGGCTTCACTCTGGCCCAATTCCAGCCACTGCGACCATTTTGGGAGTGAACCAGTGGATGGATAACCTCACGCTCTATTTCTCTCTCTCTCTCTGTAACTCTGCCTTTTAAATAAATAACAATGTCTTTCCAAAAAAAGAAATTAAGTGTATAATGGTAGTTCCCAGAGACTATAGAGAGTAGGGGGAAATGAGAGATGGGAGAGGCTATTTAATTAGCACTAAATTATACATGAGTAAGAAACTGCAATATTCTATTGCACATTAGGGTGACTATAGTGTTGGTAAACTGTACTGTTTTCTAAAGAAATATCTGGAATAAAGGGTGTTAAGTGCTTTCACCACAAAAAAAATGATAAATGTGTAAAGAAAGAGATATGCATGTTACTTTCATTGGAAATTATACAGTTTATACATGTATCAAAACATCACCTGATAGCCAACTGCTAAGTACAACTAATGTGTCAGTTAAAATTTTTAGAAATTATTAAAAATATTAAAAAAATTAAAAGCTTTACAAGTTTATATTATACCTTTGGTGTCATGCTTTTAGTTCTGATGGTCTTTAGTTTATAATTTTGTAATAATACTTCCTTTTACAATAGCTATATATCACATACATAATATTATGTTTAGTTTTTAAAATTTATTACTCTTATTTAAGAGGCAGAGGCAGAGAGAAAGAGATAATTTTGATTCAGTAGTTTACTTCCCAAATGTCCATAATAACCAGGAGACCAAAGCCAGGAACTGGGGAATCAACCTAGGTCTCCCACATGGGTAGAAGGAGCCCAGTTCCTCGAGCCATCAACACCAGCTTTCAGAATCTGCATTAAAAAAAGCTACAATAAAGAGCTCGATCATGGACTTGAACCCAGGTACCCCAATGTGAGACACAGGCAACCTAAATGAGGTCTGAACTACTAGGCCAAATGTCTGCTCCTATTTTAATATTTCTTAAAATTAATTGTCACAAATGATAAATAAAATGTTTGCTATTTTCCTAAATTCTCTTCTATCCAATTGTAGTGGATATTTTCATCAAATTTACCTTTATGCCTTTAATAATACTAACATGTCCATTTTTGATTATTTACTTGAAAATCTGAAATTTTAATGCCATTTCCTCTACTATTTCCTCTGTGAAGATTGAAGAAATCAGTACTGTGATCACTTTCTTCTCCATACCGCCTTCCTAGGTCATCTTTTGTTAGGATAATCTTCAATCTCATTAGGGTTTAAATTATTTACATTGTTCGCAGCCAGAATATCCACACTTATTTAATCTACTTTGTATTTTTTTTTCTTTTATTTCTTTATGAGGCCAGAGTTGTGGCCTAGTAGGTTAAGCCACTGTCTATAACATTGGCATCCTATATGGGCACTTGTTGGAGTCCCAGCTGCTCTACTTTTGATCAAGCTCCTTACTAATGCACCTAAGAAAGCAGTGAAAAATTAAGGATCTATTATTTATTTGAAAGGCAGAGTTACACAGAGAGAGATGGAGACAGAAAGTGAGAGTGAGATCTTCCATCTACTAGTGCACTCCCTAAAGGGCCACAATGGCCAGGGCTGGACTAGACGAAAACCAGTATCCTGGAGCTCCATCTAGGTTTCCAATGTGGGTGCAGGGTACCAAGTACTTGGACATCCTCCGCTGCTTTCCCAGTTGCATTAAAAGGCAGGTGAATCAAAGCTAAAGCAGCTGGTACTCAAAACAGAGCCCGTATGGGATGCTGTTGCTGCAGACAGCAGTTGAACCAGTTGTGCTGCAACACTGGCCCCACCAGTAGTCCTTTTACTATAGTTTCTTCATTAATTTATCTTTAGCTTAACTTTTTCTTTTTTGAGAATTTATTTTTTAATAAATAATGCTACTGGAATGTATAGCCCCTGAGTTGTTCAAATAATATTCAAATATATTTTTAATAACCGTTATAACTGAGTGACATTTCAAAAAAGCATAAAATTGTTGGGTCACATTTTGCTTCTTGATGTTTTTAGACATTGTACCTATAATTTTCGGTATTAGGTCCTGCCATAAGCAGTATAAGGCATCACCAATTATTTACATATCTTCTCTCCCAATGTCTGATTTGATTTTTCGCCTGGTTGCCTAATGGGTTTGTTCTTTCTCAGTGAAATCAGATGTTCCTTAGTATCAGCTTTATAGCTTTTTGGTACATATTTCACATTTCACGCTTTCAAACTACAAATTTAAGCCCTCTCATATTTCTTGAAAGTTTGTGGAAATATATTTTTCTGCCACTTTTTAAAAAAGAATATCTATTTATTTGAGAGCGTTACAGAGAAGAGGAGGCAGACAGAGAGAAAAAGAGAGAGAGAGAAATATCTCCTACCTGCTGGTTCACTCCCCAAATGGCTGCAACAGCTAGAGCTGGGCCAAGTCCAAGCCAGGAGCCAGAAGCTTCACCCAGGTCTCCTACAGAGGTGCAGAGGCCGAAGGACCAGGGCCACCTTCTGCTGCTTTCCAGGTGCATTAGCAGACAGCTGGATCAGGTGCGTAGCAGCCAAGAATCTAACTGGTGCCCATATAGGATGCTGGTGCTGCTGGTGGCAGCTTTTAATACTACACCACAGCACCAGTCCCATCTCACATTTTTTAGTCTTTTATTCCATAATATCTATCATGCAAGTGTTGTCTTTTCTTTGCCTATTATCATCTGTACATTTCTTGCAAAGAACTTTAAAAGTTATTGTATTCCATTTGCTTGATTCTGATTCTATGCTCATTGTTCTTTACAGAGCTTTTAACAATATCTTTTTGCACTGTTTCCAATCTTCTTTCATCTATGTGATTTTTTTCTTTTATTTCCTGAACTCTTCTATTTCCCATTAAATTTTCTGTGCATATTTTATCTTCATTCTTCTAACTTTATTAGGGATTTTTATCTTATGCTATTGATTGATGCCATCATTTTAATAAATATTTTTCCCAATTGTGCATGCCCTGTTGCAATATTTATGAGTATTCTTTATTTGGCATTTATTTTTACCTTTTCCTTTCTTCATATTTTCTTATATCATCTTCATTTAGACAACTTCATGGTAAAGATCAGTGACACGACTTCTTCAAACATCTGCTTAAAGGGCATTTATTGAAGAAAAGAGACATGGTACAGCCTGGCAGAAGATCCAGTATGCTAAGATGGTACTGTGGGTTTCTTTAATATTTTCTTCTTTCCAAACATCTTATGTAGGCAGTGCAGCAGCTCCCACAATGCAAGATTTTTCCACCACCCCTCACTGATAGGCTATTTCCTGCAAAATGGCCTATACTCAGATTCTTGTTAGCTTCTTGAGAAAATGCACCAACAAAAGAGACTGGCAGGATTTCATTCTGCACTTCCTTATAGGATGTTTCTCTTGTTTACGATGTCAGTACACTTTTGAATTTCTCTAAAGTCTATCCATTTTCATATTCTCTCATCTTTATATTATAATTGTATTTAATGCTTTCTGCACTTGGTAGTGTTTCTGGACTTATTTAAATATTGCTTTATTTGTGGTTTCATTAAATATGTATTTATATTTTTATTTCTTTTTCTCCCCAATTTTTTGTATGAGAAATTAGCAATTGTCAGTCTTTCTTCTAATATGTTAAAACCAGGAGTAAGAGTGGAAATGTCTCTGCACATTTTTAAATCTTAAGCTGAGAAAAATACCCTCCTCTTGGGGAGATCAGAAATGTAGAATTAGCAGTGGTGCACTGTTCCGATTAGCGAATGTTATGAATGTGAGGAACCTACACAGAGCCATTTGCCTTTTCTGTCTCAGATTGCAGTACCCAAGATAATAAGTATACCATAGCATCTGAGCAAAAGACCTCAATAGGTTTTTCCTTAAAAAGAGAATATTTATAAAATTTTTCATGACCTTTTATGTGACTTTGCTCTGTTAATTTTAAAAAAATCTATTGGGCAACATAAATAAAATTCTCAAAGCAAAGAATTTTCCTAGAACGCCAATAATTTTTCTTTTACAAATATTCCTAAAATTTTGCTTCAATATGCAATTTTAATCTCGCAACAAAATTATTGGAAATAACAAAAATATTGCTATCTTTTGACTATTCCTTAAGAAAGCATCCTGTTTTGCAAGTTATGAAATATAAAACAATTTTATGATAATCTTATATTATTTAACTATGATTGTTTAAATGACTTCTGCTTTAATCACAGATCCTTTAAGCACACACAAAGTAAGTAATCACATGAGATTAGAACACAGACACAACAAATATTATATCTATACAACAGCGTAATTATATATTTGTGTATATGTCATATATAGATATAAATATACCCCCATGCAGCAATAACCAGAACTACACTAATTACCCAATTTAGTCCTTATCACACTGTCTTTAGGTATATGCTATTATTATATTCCCACGAAACACAAATAGGTGAGATAAATAGAGACTATGGAACTTGGTCACAATCACAGTCAGTAAGAAGCAAAGCCAGGGTACAAACCCAAGTAAAGGGGCAGGCATTTGGCAGAAAGGTCAAGTAACTGTTTGAAACAGCTACATCCCATACAGCGGTGTCTCTTTCAAGTCTTGGCTGTTGCTCTGCTTCTGATTCAGCTTCCTGCTTTAATACACAAGCTAGGAAGCAGAAGTAGGATAGCTATAGTATTTGGGTCCCTGCCATCTATGAGGGAGACCTGTGTTGAATTCAGGTTTCTAGCATTGGTCTGGCTCAAAACTGGCTGCTGTGGGAATTTGGGAAGTAAATCAGTGGATAGAAGATCTCTCTCTCTCTCTCTCTCTCTTTTTCTGTCTCTCTGATTTTCAAATTTAAAAAATAAAAATAAAACCCAGGAAGAATGATTCCCAATTCATCCTCTTAATTTCTTGTCTGAAATTTCCCAGTGAGACAGCAGAAACTGTGGAAAGGGGTCCCATCTGAACCAGTGTCCAGCTCTGTCGGGCATGCTCAGCACCTGGCACCATGCTTGGAATTTAGTGAGTCATGAGTCAATGCCTATCAAGTCAATAAACCAAGTACACGGCCTGGAGTTTGTAGAAGCACATCATTTTGCAGGAAAGGCAATGCAAAGTCTTCCCAATTATTATCTAACCCTCTCAACAATAAACAAAAGATTAGGTTACATCTTCCTTGGATCAATCTCTACCATCACAAATGGGAATTAAATGATTTACATTGCAGCATGTTACAAATTAAAAAAAAAAGTGGTTAACTGGAAATTAAAGCAAGAGTTATTTTTACAAATATAGGATAAAAACAAACCTTCATATTACTGCAAGTCAGTTATTTGACACTGGAATGCATTGTTTCTCAACTGCTTGCTATTTTCACACACCCCCACCCACTACCAGGCCTACACCGCAAGTCCTCAAGCACTTGGAGTCTGGCCACAGGCGCCTTTCCCTGGCATCTCCCTGGGCCTGTTCTCATTCTGGCCCTTCTGCCTGGAGTGCCGTTCCTACCCCAGCTCACAAGACAACTCCTCCAGGAAGCCTTCCTACAGGCCACTCAGGAACACTACAGGAACACAGATCCACACCCCCACGTCAGCCCTTGCTCTAGTGATCCCTTCCTATCGGATTGGCCAGAAGGTCTTCAGTGTTCTCAGCCCAGCTAGAAAACTTTGAGTATTTTTGGTTGTCACAAAAAGGGTGGACACATCTGGCATCTAGTGGGCTGAGTACAGAGAGAAAGCTAAATATTCTGTAACCTGCAGACCAGCATCCTATCAGTAAGTATTCAGCACAGGAGTAGATGCTGTGAGGCACAGGATTAAGCTGCTCCTTGCAATGCCAGTATCTCATACTGAAATGCCTGGGATCTTGTCCTGCCTCTGTTTCCAATCCAGCTTCCTGCTAATTCACATTGGGGGATGCTGTCAATGACGGCTCAAGCACATGGGTTCTTACCTACAATGTGGAGACACCTGGATGGAGCTTCTGACTCTTGGCTTCAGTCTGACCCAGCACCAGCAACCATGGGAATCTGGGGAGTAAACCAGTGGATGGAATATCTTGCTCTCTTTCCCCTCCCCACTGTTGGTCATTCTGCCTTCCATATGAATAAATAAGCAAATCTTAAAAGAAAAAAAATTTGCTCAGCCCCAAAATGTCAATAACACTGAGGTTAAGAAGTCATAATGGGGACCAGCGCCGTGGCTCACTTGGTTAATCCTCCACCTGCAGCGCCGGCAACCCATATGGGTGCTGGGTTCTAGTTCCGGCTGCTCCTCTTCCAGTCCAGCTCTCTGCTGTGGCCCAGGAGGGCAGTGGAGGATGGCCCAAGTGCTTGGGCTCTGCACCCGCGTGGGAGACCAGGAAGAAGCACCTGGCTCCTGGCTTCGGAATGGCGCAGCGCGCTGGCTGTAGCAGCCATTTGGGGGGAGAATCAACAGAAGGAAGACTTTTCTCTTTGTCTCTCTCTCTCTCTCTCTCTCTCACTGTCTATAACTCTACCTGTCAAATAAATTTAAAAAACAATTTCATAATGGGTGAATTTTTGGTATAGAGGCTAAGACACCACTTGTGACAGGCAACATCCCATATCAGACTGTCTGGTTTGAGGCCTGGCTCCTCTGCTTCCAACCCAGAGGACTGTGTACCCTGGGAGGCAGCAAACAATGGCACAACTGCTTGGGTCCCTGCTACTCAGGTGAAAAGACTCAGATTGAGCTCTAGGCTTATGACTTCAGGCTGACCCACCTCTGACTATTGGGGGCATTTGGGGATTGAATCAGCAGATGTAAGACCTGATATATATATATATATATATATATATATATATTTAGATGTATACATATATATATCAGGAAATACATATTCATGATTTTTATTTTTTATGAAATTCATTTTTATTCACAGAAAAGGAGAAAATACTAAGTAACTTGGAAAATTAAACAACATACACCTGATCCCTATTCTGGCCTAAGCTTTATTAATGACTGATGTGGAAGAACAAATGGGAAATAAACAAATTACATTCTCTACGGAACTATTTTAGAATTAGGGAACTCAAATGCATCAAAATTACTAAAGGTATGCATATTTTCTGTCTTAATTTTGATTCTCAACTCCTCTATTCTCTTTAGTATTTCTGAAGATTTCTGAAGGAAAGCATGAATAAGATATGCTTTTAATGTTTTGCCTTTTCCTGCACCCTCTTACTCTTCAAATTCCTTGCCGTCTATCACCAACAGTCTGGCTGTGTTTACTTAATATAGAGTCCAAGCCAACATCCTTAATAGATGTACAAAAGGAGTCAGAATTTCTTGAATCTTTGGAATTGCTCATTTTTGTTCATGGAGCTATTTCTGATCCTAGACAGAAGTTCTACACATCAATGCAGATTAAGTAATATATTAAAGCTATTACTGTAGAAATAGAAGTACTAATACATGCATATTCAACAATTTTCTTAAATTATTTTTTAAGATCAGGACTATTGCAATCCCATCATTCCAGTTCCATCACAGCACTCAAGACTTGGCTTCAGATATATACCTTTATCTCTGTACCTCCCTCCAATGAAATATACCTTACAGACAATTGAGTTATTAACTATTTACATACTTTGATATATTAAGAAGAATTGGCTGACTTCTAATATTGTTTGGCTACAGTATGTGGATAAATCATCCCTTGTGAAACAAAAGATACAAAGAGTTAGCTTTGGTGTTGAACAAAGCAAGAGAAAAGAAAAATATAAAACAGTGGGTACATGGGATATCATGGAAATTTGTATCCAGCAAAGAATTTCCAGCCTTGACATACATGCTTGGGTCACAGCAATGCAAAAGTGTTCTGCAAGCATGTAATATCTCCATATCTATGCTGAATGCACATATAATTTTTTAAGATGACCATCTAAGCCTATCATACTTAAGTCCAAAAAACAAGGCAACATGAAACAAAAGCCAGCAGAAACCAGAGACAGCAAAACCACCAATGCAATTAAGATAATGAAATTATCAGAGATTCGAAATACCATGAATCATGTTTAAAGAAACAAAACAACAGAGTAAATTCAAATTGTAAGCATTTGGTAAACAGCAATTGTAAAATAAAAGAAAAAAACCCAAATCATACTAAATGTTTTTATTAAAATATAAGAGTGGTGGTTTATTTTATGTCTCAAAGTGACTAGGCTAAGCCTACCTAGACAGCTGATACAAAATTATTTCTGGGTATGTCTGTGAGGGTGCTTTTGAAAATGATTTTCATTTGAATCAGCAGCATAGTAGAAAAGAACTGCCCTCACCAGTCGGGGTATAAGTCATGGAATCTACTGAGGATCCAAATAGAACAAAGACATGGACAAAGGGTGAATTCTCTTTCTTTTTTCCTACACTGGGATATTCATTCTCTGTCTTTCTACATTGGAGCTTCAGATTCATGGGCCTTTGGTCCCCAAGATTTATGGCAAATCATACTGCATATCAGTAATAATGTGTAGCTCAAACTATGAAGGAAATTCAGAACTTTAAATGCATATAGTAGTAAAGAAAAAAGCTGAATGCTGAGAAATCAAACAATATCTCAAGAATAAAGAAAAGAACATCATTATATGCCCCATAAAAATAGTAGGAAAAATTTTAAATATCAAAAATTAGAGAGGTAGAAAACAAACATAAAATAGAAGAAATATATGAAACCAAAACTGACAATTATCTGGAAAAGTTATCCAAGAAAAAATCAGATATGCACATTCAAAATGAGGAGTGGATGGTCAAAGCCATATTTTTTTTCTTGGAGTACATATATATGAATTTCAATAGCAACTGCTTCGTAGCTCAAAAGAATAAAACTCTTGATATTCATGCTACTTATGCCTCAAGATTATGATGATCTGCCTTATCTTGAATGCTAAATAGTAGAAATAAGAAATAAACATTATCCTCTGAAATTTAAAATGTGAAACCAAAATCAAATATTGCACACCAGATAAGAGACATCACCTTCAAGAAACTGTAGTGTTCTCAGGCTGGGAAAAGTGAATTTAACTAGATTAAAGATGGCAACAAATCTAAAGGAAGACTTTAGAAAAGAAAGTTTGATCTTCCATGGATATCTTAAGATTTAGAACCAAACACTTGGACTACCTGTGCCTGTCTTTCTAGGAAGGAGGTTACCCTGCCAAGCACAATGGACCTGTCTAGCTGGAAGGTGTACCTTAAAGTAGAAGTACCACTTACCTTTTCTGACTATCTCCCTTCTTTATGATTCTAAGCATATAAAGAAATTTTTTAAGAATATATTTCCACGGGCCGGTGCCACGGCTCACTAGGCTAATCCTCCACCTGTGGCACCAGCACCCTGGATTCTAATCCCGATTGGGATGCCGGATTCTGTCCCGGTTGCTCCTCTTCCAGTGCAGCTCTCTTCTGTGGCCCAGGAGTGCAGTGGAGGATGGCTCAGGTCCTTGGGCCCTGCACCTGCATGAGAGACCAGGAGGAGGCACCTGGCTCCTGGCCTTGGATCGGCGCAGCTCACTGGCTGCAATGTGTCAGTCATACCGGCCACTTGGGAGGTGAAGCAACGGAAAAAGGAAGACCTTTCTCTCTGTCTCTCTCTCTCTCTCTCACTGTCTAATTCTGCCTGTCCAAAAAAAAAAAAAAAAAAAAAAAAAAAGAATATGTTTTCACTTGGAGTTTGCCTACTGTACGAGTTCTTGGTTTTGTGACTCAAAGTTTCAGCTATTTCCACAAGAGGGACAGGGAGTTTGCATACATTTATGCACATTTTTGTGTAATTTTTGGCAATGCTTATGAAGACCACACTCACACCCCAAGGCTGAAAGAGCAAGGATATGCTAATTCTAAATAAGAGCTGGACATTCTGACAATTCTGTTTCTTAAACTAAACGTATATATTAGCAATTATGATTTGAAACTTCAATCCTTATTGAATTTTTCGAGAGAAAATAAGTATGTATAAGTCTAAGCAACTCTGGAAACTGAATGTGGAACCAATAACCAAATGGCATCTTGTATTCAGCAATGAACTAATTCACTCTCAATGGAGGAATTGCTGTCATCAAAGTGAGTTTGAAGAGTAGCATCACATTCTTCCTTACTTGCATTCCAGGAAGATAATTACTAATGGACAAGATCAATTTTAACAAATATGCAGTCCTCAACCAAGTTTTCATCTTTAAACTTTAGTTTTGTTAGATGTAAATTGAATAAAAAGGGATTGATTCCTAAGAGTTCGGATTTCCCTTCTGCATTAATCCACAAACTCAGATATTGCCTTTGTAACCAGATAGTTTAGAATGCCAGTGAAAGGGCGTGGGCTGTGGCTTAGAAGGTTAAGCCTCAGTCTGCAGTGCCAGCATCCCATTTGGGTGCCCATTCTAGTCCTGGCTACTGTATTTCCAATTCAGCTCCCTAATAATGCACCTGGGAAAGCAGCAGAAGATGGCCCAAGTGCTTGGGCCCAAGTACCCACATTGGAGATCCAGAAGAACCTCCTGGCTCATGGCTTCAGCCTAGCCCAGCACTGGCCACTGCGGCCATTTGGGGAGTGAAGCAGCTTCTAAATGATTTCTCTCTCTCTCTCCTTCTCTCTCTGTGTTTCTGCCTTTCAAATACATAAATAATCCTTGAACAAAAAAGAATGTCAGTGAATCAACAACAAAAATATATGAGCTTCTTGAATAATAATTTGGAGGTTCATTGAGGCAGGTAAGAAAAAATGAGTGAGTGATGCTACGTGTATGAAGAACATTAAACAAAAGGATGAATGAACAGCTTCTCAGACAAATCTTTTGCACTTAGTTAACTAATCAATTTTCATGGATGCCAGTAACTATCAATGGCAAAAGTATAATGTCAATCCTAAACATCACTGATGTGTCCTTTTGAAATAGTAAAGGCAAAGAAATAAGTCACAAATAATTCAACAGATTGAAAGAAAAGTAATTGTGAAGAGTACCCTAATTAATATTAGCTTTTCTTTTTGACTCTATAAAAAAGATATTACAGATATGCATTTACTCAATTGTTATATGACATAAATTTCCATATGTTTCTAAAAAAAAAAGAGGAAAAGGAAATGTTTTTCTTTCACATTTGCCATGACACACATGAGACATGAAAGATCAGTGTACCTCCATCTTCTAACGTTCAGCCTATATTCAAAACAATCTAAACAAAGCAATGTGCTTATCACTTTCCCCTTATGATTTTACTCGTTCACACAGAAGAGACAATACATTGTCCTGATGATTAGCTTTAGTCCCAAAGACATGAATCTATGTTCAGAGACATAAGATACACACTTAAATAGCTGAACATTTATTTGGTGGTGATTTTGATTTTTCAGAAACTTAATGGAAGAAAACTGTCATGTTGGTACTGGGGTTGGCAATGTGGTGTAGCTGCCGCCTGCAGTGCCAGCATCCAATATGGGCACCAGTTCAAGTCCTAGCTGCTCCACTTCCGATCTGGCTCCCTGCTATGGCCTGGGAAAGCAATGGAAGATGGCCCAAGTCCTTGGGCACCTGCGTGGGAGACCTGGAGGAAGCTCCTGGCTCCTGGTTTCATATCGACACAGCCCCATCCATTGCAGCCATCTGGAGAGTGAACCAGCAGATTGAAAACCTTTCTCTCTCTCTTTCTCGGCCTCTCTGTATTTCTGCCTTTCAAATAAATAAATGACTCTTTAAAAAAAAACTGCCATGTTGGTTCTTAGAGACCTATGAGATGGTCCCCATAGAATTATTTAACAACAAACTTTATTATTTAACTACAAACTTTAATTGTTTGATAGGCAAAGAGACAGACTGACTGCTGACTGACTGACTTTTACTGTTTACTAGTTTTCTCACCAAATGTCTCTAACAGCTGGGGCTTGGCCAAGGTGAAGCCAAGAACTGAGAACTCAATCCAAGTTTCCCATGTAGATGGCAGGAACCCAATTATGTGAACCATCACCTGCTACCTCTCAGGGTGTACATTATCAGGAAGATGGGGTCAGGATCCAGGATTGGGAGTTGAACTTTGGCACTCCAGAACAGGATGTAGGCATTTGAACAACATTTCAAGGTCCATTTCATTCAATGGACCTTCAACATAATTGCTTGAACACTTCAATAAACATAGGTTGATAATGACAATGAATAGCACTTTTTGCAGCAAATAGACTCTTGGGATATGTGAAAATGATTGCTAAGAGAAAAAGAGATCTTTCTACTTTAATAATTTCTCATAAAAGCCACAGTTTTCATAGGATAATAAGGACCAAAACTCAGGATTGAAGGAAAAAAATCACTCACAAAACAAATAGGAAGGGGGTATATGTGGTGACCACAGACAAATCAACTTTATCTTCGTCTCCAAATACTGCGTTTAAGCTAACGGCTTAGAACAAATTTGAACACAAATTTAACTTTCTTCTAGGGGTGGGGTAGGGTGAGGACTGAATATTTTTATCTAAGGTACACGTAATTTTTGAAAAGCTGTCTCTATTCATAACCTCTTTAGTTCCCACGGTTTATTTCTTCCATTATACTCTAGATTTTACTTCCTTGAGACACTTATGATTATACCACCTAACTCCCTTCATAGTTTATTCCAATATATACATGTTATTTAGTCCTTCTCTTGCTTGAATTCTGGATAATATATGATACTGCTGATTTCTTGTTTTCTAAAATGCACCCTAACTTTTGTTTTCCTGCAATTTGCCTCTTTCCTTCCCTGACTCATCTCTGAATTGTTGATGTTCTTCAAGACTTGGATCTAAGACCTCTTGTCTTTGCACTTTACTCACTTTACCTGTGTGATCTCATCCAAACTCATGATCCTCAACCTGTGTCTGCCACCAAGCTCTCTCATCTAATCCTCACATCCATATATCCACATGCCTTATGACTACTGAGTCCCTTTAATGTCTCACAGGCCCATGTACTGCAATTATCCTGGTACTTATCAGCTTCCCCACAAAACTACTTTTGCTGGTATGTTAGATAATGAGACTTGCAATTAGTTGGCCTAACCAAAGATCTGTATTAATGATGAAACTCCAATATCTTCTGCATTATTATCCAGTAATATTTCTAAAGCATACATTATGATTCTATCTCCTGGAGAACCCATGAGTGATTCTCCATTGCCCAACGATATGGCCCACTTTAACATCACATACAAAACTCTTGCCTGTCTTCATGCTAGATTTCCATGTTTGTTCTTTTGCTCCTCTAAGCTGGTGTTCCAGTTGTGCTGAATTAACCAGCAATCTCGAAATATGCCAAAAAGGTCCACACCTTAACGCCTTCCCCATCTTTTTCTCTGTTGAAAATAGTGTCTGTGTGCTCCTATCTAAGGCTTAGTCTTTAAGAATGGGAGGAACCCTGGAATCCACCAGAAAGAGCTAATTCTGTCCTTCTTACATGGTCTCAAAGCACATTGTTCAATCCTACATTCAGCCCCTTCTGTGTGCCTGCAGCTACTATCTCTGCCTTATAAGGTGGAATAAAAGTTCCATGATGAAGACACTCTTGCCTTCATCCTCAATATGTAGGCCCTGTAAAAGAATCCAATGAACTCAGTGAACATTTAATAAATACCAAAGGCTAGAATGCTAGCAGCAATTGAAATCAGAGTTGACCCCTACGTAAACACTCAAGCTCCATTCTCGTTTCTCATCCATGAGCTCAGGTTCTATCTTTCTTTATGGTCTTCTTGAACTGCGATTTTTTCATCCTGGGGACTCTCAATTTCAGGGGAGCAACAACTCCATTGTGAGCTGATTTATGTGGCTTCAGGGAGACAACACTTACAGGAGGGTTCTAATGGCACTGTCTGCTCACTCACCCCACATGTTTCATTCAGCTCTAGTTCACAATGCTATAAAAATGTCTCTGCCTGCATGATGAAACACGTCTATCCCAAGGTACGCCAGAGATCTGAAAATAAAAAGTAAATCTCCTCCTTGGGTGGGATCCACATTATCATGCAATTTGTGAGCTTGCCCACGTGAGTCCGTTTCAGGCACTTTTAGATCAGTGGAGCAGCTATTAAAGTGCCATCAAAGCATTTTTGACTCCATAGAATTTATCATGAAATCTGTTCCTGCCAGCTCACTTATCATATTCGAAATATTAATTTAGAGCAAAATTAAATCGGACACCCACCGACAGCAACATTTTGCCCTTCAGAACTCCCCTTCATATTGATTTATTAATGGTTGCCAGAACTGCATACTAGAACAATTTATTACTTCTTTCTGGATGTTTCTTTATGCTTACAAATAGTCCTTGGAAATGAGAGGTGTTATCTGACAGTCTTTTGACAGGGGTATTTTTCAATTTGCATAACATTTGGGGGATTTATTGGGAGTTAAGAGAGAAGTATCATTTTACTCTAAGTGGCAATGGCTGATTTGCTTCACGAAGTTTTAAAAAGAGGATGGTCATTTGACTGTGGTGCAAGTCGAATGTAATATAAAACTTAGCGCATCACTGAATCTACTCTCCACTGTGATGAGGAGCTGTAAAATGCAGAATGGAAGCAGAGGGCGTCCTTTTATGAGCTATGTAAATATTCTTTTTACTTTTGCTATTAAGATCTTAAATACCCACATAAGCACTTGAATGCCATGAGAGTTCAAATGATCCAGTGTGACAGTACATATTCTAGGCAGTAAAAGCAAATAGTCCCCTAAGCCTGACACAAAGGCTTTTATTCACTGGACCTCAGAGTGGAATCACACCAAGCAGAGAGCCACTGCACAACCCTGAGTAAGGCCAACTTCTTCATCCCATTTGAGTACATTATGTGACTGACTTAGATACAAGTGAGAGCTAACTTCCATTGAGTAAGAGGCACTGTGCTCATTCAACTAGTATCTAATACATTTTTAGCTGAGTACTACTACTGAGCACCAACTTGAACACAGGGCTCAGCCTGTTAAATAGGATTGCTGAAGTCACACATGAGGTCCTTGTTCCCACAGAACTCACAACCTGAGGCAAGGGGGACAGCAATAGAAAAAAATTTTTTTAAAGAATTAAATAGAGAGAGATAGTTGTAAAAGGGAAAATAATGTAGGGTAATGGAATAGAAGGCATTGGTGGGTTGGGGAGGGCCTGCATTGTGATTAAACGGTCAGAGAAAGCCCTAAAAATACTTAGAACATTCAGGCAAAGCAAACAGCATAAAGTTTTTGCATAGGAACAAATCTATGTAAAGGAACAGAACAAAAAGCAAGAATGGTGATTAAGGGTGAAATTATCCATATCAGAGGCCATCCAGGTTGGGCATGGTACTTTGTGGTCCTTGTGTATCTAGATAAGTGATATAATGTGGCAATGGGGATTATGATTTCAACTATTTCTCTGGTTGCCCTGCACTTTAAGTCTATTATCTCATTTAATCTTTGCCATCACACTATGATATATAGTAGTATCACAATTCTCATATGAGACAGTTTAACAAATTAGCCAAAGGCACAATTAGTGAAAGAGTTGACATTCCAGCTGTACTAGATGCTGAACTCAATATCTGTATTCACTGTTATGTAAGTCTTCAAGGGAAGTGCAGACATGTTACAACTAGCTATTTAAAGTTGCTTCTTCTAGATCCAAGGCAATCAGAACCCCATGGTGATCGGAACAGAATGCTTTTGAAAAGTATCCATTAGGGCCATTTTTGTGCCAGATAAAGCTACCATCTGTGACCCTAGCATCCCATACAGGCACTGGTTTGCATGTCCTGGCTGCTACACTTCCAATTCAGCACCGTACTAACGGCCTGGGAAAAGCAGCACAAGGTAGCTCAAGTGCTTAGAACTCTGCCAGCTGCACGGGAGACCAAGATGAAGCTCCTGGCTTCTACTTTATTCTGGCCCATCCCTGGCCATTGCAGCCATCTGGTAGAGTGAACCAGATATGGTAGATCACCCTCTTTCAAATAAATAAGTCTTTTGGGAAAAAAATCTATCATGATGCCATCTCTTTAGGCCCCAGGTCTGGCATACAAAGTCAGATTATGTGGCTGGATTCTTCCATTCCTTGCCTTTTGTCTAGGTACTTGGGACTTGTTCTCTCTTCCTGGGTGGCTCATTTCTGGGTACCACATGCGTTCACAACCTCCTTGACATATGATCACATTGCCCTATTCTGAACACAGCCAAGATGCACCAATGACAGGCCTCTCCTCATTAGTCCCTGTGAATGCTGTGTGTATCTCCTGCAGGTTCCTCATTATTACAAATTCAGCATGAGTTCAGCTATGTGGTGCCCTCTCATTATGTGCAAACAAAAATAAACAGTTTGATACAAATGGTACTCTATTAAAGAGAGTTTTCATTCTTTTTACTTTTCTTCTGTATTTACTGGGATTGAAACAGCATCAGAAATTAGATCACAGAAAGACCACATGAGGTATGAATAGTAAGAAATGCCCCAAATCAATTAATAAATTACTGGCAAAGTTTAAGCCTTATTTAAATGGAGACATTTTGCATTATATTTTGAAAATCAGTGAGGATTGATTTTTTTTCACTTTTGTCTTAAAAAAAAAGATTTATTTATTTGAAAGAGTTACAGAGAGAGGGAGAGAGACAGAGCTCTTCCATCCACTGTGTACTCCCCAAATGGCTGCAACAGCTAGAACTAGACCAGGAACCAAGAGCTTCTTCTGGGTCCCATGTGTGGGTACCAGAGCCCAAGTACTTGAGCCATTTTCTGCTGCATTCCCAGGCACATTAACAGGGAGCTGGATCATAATGGAGCAGCCAGGACTTAAACTGGTGTCCATATGGGATGCTGGTGTCCCAGGCAGCAGCTTTACCCTCTATACCACAATGCCATAAAGACAAAGAAATAGAAAAATCCCAATGGGTAAGAGCTTAATGAAAACTTACAACTGAAACCTAAATGATTATTTCTGCCAAAAATTATCAGTTTTTTTTGAGATGCTGTGATACATGTAGCCTAGAATTATTTCCCTAAAACCAAAGTAGTACTGCAGCATTCTTTCTGTTTTTACACATAAAACTGCTTTAACAGTTCACAGAAAAATGGAATTAAAAGATACATTTATTTCAGTTCAAAAAATTTTTAAATCTACTCATTTTCTATAACACATTTTTCCATGAGTTTTCTGAAGATCCCTTGTGTGGATGCATTTTAAATTTTTTTTCAACAAAATAAACTTTTTTTAAAAAGTATTTTGAAAATCTATTTATTTTCTTTACATGAAAGATAAGGACACAGGAAGACAGTGATAGAGATGGACAGACCAACAAAGTTCCTAGCTGCTGGTTCACTCCCCAAATACCCACAAGTAGGGCTGGATTCTGCCAATGCCAAAGCCAAGAGCCAGAAACTCAGTCTGGGTTTTCCATATGTGCAACAGGGATCCAAGCACTTGAACTATCAATGCTGCTCTGAGATTGCATATTAATAGCAAGATGGAACTGGAGTAGCCCAGAAGTCAAACCCTGGTACTCCAATACTGGCATCCCAAGCAGCACATTAACCATTGCCAAACACCTGCCTCAAATATTTTAATTCTATAGTTCCAACAACTTTTGAAGCATTCTCATTTAAGTGAGGGCAATGTAAGTAGATGAGAAAAAAGCAGTAAGTCAATTCACATGCTTAGATATTCTCAATTCCTTACACAAACTAGAGTGACAAAATTACTGAAACAGCTAGGAGATTTTTTAAAAAGGAAAAAGGAAGCAAGAAGAAAATCACAATTCTCAGCCAAGAAAAAACCTGAAATGTGGTGAGAATATAGACTTGGGAATTAGAAGACATTGTGCTAGCTCTGACATGTCACAGAAGACATCTAACTCATTGTGCCTTATTGTCCTCATCAAATGGAGCTAATAAAGTTCTTCCCTACTATACTTACGGTAAGTATAAATGAGCCTTGAAAAAAAAAAAACCACAAAATTTAGATGATGAATTATTATTCTTTATTTTCTTAGTTTCTTTATTTCCTAACTTCCTATTGGCTAACTAGTAACTAGGATCAGAAGTGTCAAAAATGGAAAAATCGAAATAAAGAAATGTAGTTTTTTCTAAAAATCAAAATTACTATGAAATCCATGCTGATGAATATAGCAAACTATCAAAAACTTTAAATGAAGACAGGATCAGTGTCACTGATTTTTATTTTGCCTCGGGCTCTAATACAGCACTGTGGATTTTTTTTTGCATTAATTTTGATTTTTATAAACATTATATTTAAATATCATTTATCTTGATTATTAGGTTTTTGGTGTCTGCTAAACTGTGGGCCTTAGGCAAGTTCCTCATTCACCTCATTCACCTCACGCTAGGCCCTGGCCTATCTCCCGACTGGCTGATTCCCTATTGGCTCTGAACAAATGGGAGTCCGCATAATTGACACAAATGTAAAGAATAGCAAAGAAGTCATTGAACCAAGTGTAAAACAATGCTGTGCAAACCCAGCTGTCCACTGAGGTCTCTGCTCTAATGTCTATAACTGCTGCCTTTTCTCCCCTGCATAACCCCCAGTTGTAGAGGTCGCTACAGTCACCAAGGGTACATGAAACCCACTAACTAGTCCACAAACTGTGCAGTCTTTCCTGACGATTCTGAGGGTCAAAGAGAGGAGTCTGCAATATGAATGATAAAATTTTCTTCTCCCCTCTTCTCCCCATATCCTGAACTTCCACAAAGTCTTCTGACAACTTGGGTATATGCATCCAGGTTTGCAGAGTTTGTTTCTCAATCAAGAAGTCTGGCATATCACAAAAGTTTCCAAAAACATAAAAAAATCCTTGTCCTTCAGAAGAAATCTCTCTGACCAATTTTGCTTTACTCCATCCTGCTATAGCATATGTATAAATGTGAAAAAATCGTAGTATACATTATAAGAGTCTAAAAGAATTCCTTTATGGGCCTTAGTACAGACAGAAACTGATAATTTTCTCTCTTCTCATTCATTTCCTAATGCTAGCTAAAAATTTTAAGGTAACAGAAGTACTTTTATCTCTTTCAAACCAGTTACTTATTTTCAATGGTGACCTGTGGTCTGGGATCTTTCATTCTTTCCTGCAGCAAATAATTATGGTTTTTACCCTTGATCTCTGTGGGAAGAGAAAAATACAGAGCAAGACCAGAGGAGATTCCTGAGGTCCACATGTGGTCCAGAGGCAGGAAGACTGGTCCTAATACTGGTTTCCTAAGGCCAGTGGTGAGCAATGAAATCAGAAGTCTCCCTTTCCCGTACCACCACGTGCTTCTCAGAATGGTTCTAGAGCTCTGTGTATTTCCCTGAAAAACAACTCAGTCACAGATGATCTGAGATATACACTACTCCCACAAACTGAATATTTCTTTGGCTTTGAGCTTGCATATTCCTCTGACAGGAATGCCTTTCTTTTCTCTCTGCTATAGTCTGCATGTGTATGACCCCTAAAAATGTGTATGTTCAATCATAGTCTTCAAGCAAATGACATTAACAGGTTGGCCTCTGTGAGATGGCTAGGCTATGAGGCTTCCCCTTGATGAACTGGATCAGTGCCTTATAAAATAGGATTTGAGGAGGCTACTTGCCCCTTTTGCCATCTGAGGACACATCTTTGAATCAGAAAACAAGTTTACATCAGACACTAAATCTGTTGGTGCATTCATTTTGGACTTCCCAGCCTCCAAGACTGTGAGCAACAAAATCTGTTGTTAGCAAGCTACTTAGTCTATAGTATCTTGTTATAGCAGCCCACTGGCCAAAGACATGACCCAACAATATGCATCCTCTAAGATGTTCAAAAGTCTTCCTCTCTAAGAAGATTTATATTAGATTATTATCACTGCTCCAAGAAATCCTTGAAAACAACATGGATTTATTACCTTACAGTTGTGGAGGTAAGAAGCTCAAAATAGCCCTGAAAGGCTGCTTCCCTCCTGTAGGCCCTTAGGGAAAGTCTTGCATTTCACAGCTACTTTACCAAAAAAAAAAAAAAAAAAAAAGATTAAATATACTCATGTGAAAAGCAGAATTCAAGAGAAACAGGGAAAAGACAGAGAAAGAGGGATCTTCCATCTGCTGGTTCATTCCCTAGATGGCCACGATGGCAGAGTCAGGGCTGGGCCAGGCCAAAGCCAGGAGCCAGGAATCTCCAACCTGAGTGACAGGGACTACTTACCAGGACCATCTTTGACTGCTTGCCCAGGTACATTTGCAGGGAGGTAGAACAGAAGCAGCAGAGCTGGGACTTGAACTCTGATATGGGATGTCAGCATCACAGCTGCACATTTTCCAGATTCATGAAGCTATCGACATTCCTTGTCTTTTAGCCCCTTCCTCCCTCTTATTAGCCAGCAGGGTGGCATCTTCTCATCATGCTATTTTCCATTATCATGTTACCTTCTCTTCTTTGACATCATTCTTATCTTTCATAAGGAGCTTTATGGTTATGTCAGGTCTAAGCAGGTAATCCAGGATAACCTACCCATCTCAAGGTTTTTCACTTGATCAGACTGGCAGTTTGTTTTGCTACTTAAGGTAACATACTCATGGATTCTGAGGATTCATACAAGGGAATCTTGAGGATAAAGTTGAAGAGTACATTATTCTCTCTAACAAAAAAGCCTTTATTGACTTCTGTCATAGAGTTAAACTTTGGTCATCTTCTGGCCTGCATTGAATCTTTGTTGGGTGCCTTGTTCACAACCAGGTAAAGGTATTTTGCCCCGGGCACCTATCTGTAAAACACATTAGTGTAATACTATAAATGTAATGAGTTGGAGAAAATTGTATTTGCCCAAAATCCTCCCTGGGAAGTAGCCTGTTTGAATATGATGGGCTCTCTGAAATTAATCCCCATTGTGAGCTACTGAGAGGGAGGAACTTCATCTGTTCATGATGTTTACAGGTGGTGCCTATGGGAGCTGATTGGGATTAGACAGTCTTCAGGGTGAAGTCCCTAAGTAGAGAAGACTTTAGAACAAGAGGAAAAGAGAAGAGAGGAGACATACACTCCCTGCCTCTTAACATTACCTTTGTTGTTTAGGGAATCTGCCAGCAAGAACATCTCCAAATGCAGCCTCTCAATCTAAGACCTCCAGAGCTGTGAACTAGTGTGAACCTCTTTTCTTAAAACTTACCTCGTCTGTGGTAGTACATCAGTAGCAACACAAAAGATGCTGAAGGGTTTTGCTGGAGGGAGTACTTTGAGAGACAACTTAGAGAGGAAGGAGGAAGACAAGGTTCCCAAAGGTATATCCTGGCAACAAAATTACCACAGCACTGCCATCCACACAAGGCTCTTGTTTTGCAGAGTGGACTTCTTGCCACCCTTCTCTGTTCCTTGCAAACACTGGTCAAACTCCTTTTTAAGTAAAAGACATCTACACATTTAGACAGAGTTCAATAGGAGGAAAATTAAATTATCAGCCAGTTCAGAGGTCCAAGATATCTTCATTGAGAACCTATCTATATTTTAGTGTGCATCACCTTGTTTTAAATATCCTCAACTGTAAAATGAGGACAAAAGCATTTTCTCGTAAATCGGAAATCGAAAAATACAGCATTTTAAAGATGAGTATATAGTCTAGGCTATGAGGTCCTGTTGTGATTATGAACACATCTCTTTTTGGCCTCCATCCTTTAAGACCAGTCCCAAACTACTACCTTCCTTGAGGTAATGGCCATTTTCTCATAACCTTCAAATCTCTAGATAAGGAGAAGTAAGATAAGAGTGCAGGACTGTTGCTGTGGCACAGTAGACTAAACTGCCATCTGCAGGCTGGCATCCCATGTGGTTACTGGTTCAAGTCCCAGCTGCTCCTCTTCTGATCCACCTCCCTGCTAATGTGCCTGGGAAAAACAGCAGAGGATGGCCCAATTTTCGGGTCCCTACATCCACATGGGAGACCTAGAGGAAGCTTGCTTCGGCCTGGCCCAGCCCTAGCTATTGTGGCCATTTGGAGAGTGAAAAAGCACACGGAAGACCTCTCTGTCTCTCCCTATCTGTAATTCTCTCAAATAAATAAATATTAAAATAAGACAAGAGCACTTTTAATTCAATTTACATTCACATTATCAAAGATGAACAGTAGGGTCCAATATCATGGATCACATGATTAGGCTAATGTTTATTTTTTCTTCTGGTCATATTTTCTCTATTCTAGCCACAGTGGAAGTACAGAACTTAAACTCAACATCAATCATCAATAAATGTAATTTAAATTGTAAACTAAAACAACAATGGCAATTATGTCACCCTTCCAATATTCTACACACACAGCAGACATTGCTCATCAATCCATTGATTTCTCCTCATTGGCTTTGATAGAGTATCAGAATCCTTCTTAACACAAGGCATTAGGTAATACCTATCAAAGAACTGATATTTGGCATCTGAATACAGATCTATTTGTCATTTCTGTGTCTAAGAATTTTTAGTGGATAGAAATAATCAAAGTAACAAAGGGAAGCCAAAATTCTTATTTAAATACTCCTTCTTTCTTTAAGATACAATCATGCTTCATTTATTTTTCTTTTTTCATATAAGAGAAATGGTCTTTAACCAATGACTCAGTGGAGCAACAGTGCCACCCAATGGCTGGTTAAGTTAATTTTGCATTTAACTGTTCCCATTTTTACAACCCAAAAAACACTTCTTTCATACATAAAAATGGGAACTGGAATGGGCTATTAACTACTTGAGCTGCTTCACTGTTTTTCTAAATGATAGATACACAAATTGTAGGAGGTATCTAGAGAAATGGGAATTATTTAAAAGGAAACCATCAGCATGCTTCTGCTGTCAAACAGTTTAACAATAAGAAAGGCTCCAGGGATTTTCACCTCCCATTTACAAAGGGGAGAATTGGGCAACGCTTCTCTAGTCTCATTCCTGCACCCCAGAGGAGAACAAGGCACTTTTTCCTCTATGTTCTACTGAATCAGTGTGCTAAGCATACCCTACTAGAAACATTACAGTAAGTATATGTATTGCAGCATTTTATATGCAAAAAGTGATTGTAAAGGCTATGACAAGAGTTATAAATAGAACTACTATTTAGTTTAAAGGGAAGCAGAATTTACATTTCCCAAATCGGAGACCACTCAAGCTTTCAGATTCAAGTAAGCAAAATAAATCTGAGCTTTTTGCAGTGTGAAATCGAAGCTCTAACTCTATTAATAGAAGAGGTGAGTAATAGATTTTCCTTGGTTGATGGTGGTGGGTTTTTATTACCTAATCTCCGTGATCTGCATAGTTCAACAACCACTTTTCCAAGGTGAGGTGACAGGCAGTCCCGAAGCACTGAGGTGGCATATTGTAAGTGCCCGGAGTTTTCTCCCTGGGAAGGACTTATTTGAAGATCTGCCAACATCCCCACAGGACTTAAACCCAAGAAAAGGAAAAAGCCTGCTCTTCTTTTTAACTTCCAATCAATCACTTTGCTCACAGTCTTTCTTTTTCTTTTTTTTCTTTTTCTACTACATTGAAGTACTTTTAAAAATTCCAACAGTCAAATAGGGCTGGATTGATGTGATCTTTTTATAAAGAAGCATTATACAAATCTATATTACTGTTTACTATCACTAATGATTTTGGAAATAATATAAAATTCCCAATCTGGTATCCATTCATGGTTAAAGGACTTTTGTTTAGGATTTTCTTTTTTTTACTCAACTTCATCCTCTCAATTAATTTCATTTTTGTTTCAGTAACTTGGGCTGTGTTTTGATAATAAACATGATTAACTTTCAAAAGAATTAGAGCTCAAAAAGAAAATTTAGAATCTGAATACAGATACAAACAAAATATTTTATGATAATACTAAAGTGTACCAATAGTGATTCTGAGAAGAATATTCAGTTAAGTTCATATCCCTTCATTGAGTCAATGAGTACAAAATTGCATGATGTTCATGTATTATTTTAGTATTTTTTACTTTACTTTTTAAAAAAAACTTGTGTTTGCAGTATTTTCATTTATTTCAAAGGCAAAGACAAAGAAAAAGAAGCAGAGAGAGCTTCCATCTCCATGGTTCATTCTCCAAATGCCTGAACCAGGTGTGGCTTGGCCAGACTTAAGCCAGGAACCTGGAACTCAGTCATGATCTCCCACATGGGTAGCATAGATCCAAGAACTTGGAACACCACCTGCTGCCTTTTAGGATGCACATTTGTAGGAAATCAGAATTTAAAAATGAGCTGGAACATGAGATATGGGCATTCCAAGTAGCATCTTAACTACAATGCCAAATGCCATCCCCTGTTTTAGTATTTTTCAAATAATAGTGACATGTCCTTTGTGGAATAAATTATATAAAATAGTACAAAGAGAAGCAGAGTAGTGTGGATGTGAATGTGTGAGATTATGTATCAGCTGACCTGTGCTTGAATACCAGTTCAACTGGAAATTACTTAGCTAAGTTTGAATAAACTACTAAATATGTCTATGAGCCTCAATTCCACAATTTTATAAACAAAAACATCAGTAGCACTTACACATAATGTCATTATGAGAATCAATCAGTAATGTTTATGGTGAAAAAGGGTGGAATATTCACAGACTACCAAGCCCCCAACTGGGGTGACAAATGCAAAATTAATAGGAGGAAAGAAATCATTAAAATTACAGTAGAAATTGGCCGGCGCTGTGTCTCAATAAGCTAATCCTCTACCTAGTGGCCCCGGCACACCGGGTTCTAGTCCCAGTCGGGGCGCTGGATTCTTTCCCTGTTGCCCCTCTTCCAGGCCAGCTCTCTGCTGTGGCCAAGGAGTGCAGGGGAGGATGGCCCAAGTGCTTGGGCCCTGCACCCCATGGGAGACCAGGAGAAGCACCTGGCTCCTGCCTTCGGATCAGCATGGTGTGCCGGCCGCAGTGTGCCAGCCGTGGCAGCCATTGGAGGGTGAACCAAGGGCAAAAGGAAGACCTTTCTCTCTGTCTCTCTCTCACTATCCACTCTGCCTGTCAAAAAAAATAAAAAATAAAAAAATTAGAGTAGAAATCAGCAAAACTGAAACTAAAAAATATAAAATATCAGCAAAATGAAGAGCTGGTTTTTTGATAAAATAAACAAAATTGACACAACACTGGCCCAACTAAGCAAAAAAAAAAAAAAAAAATGACCCAGATCAACCAAATCAATAAAATTAGAGATGAAAAAGGAACTGTAACAACACACACCACAGAAATAAAAAGAATCATCAGAAATTACTACAAAGAGCTGTATGCCAACAAACCAGCAAACTGAAAAGAAATAAACAGATTCCTGGACACATACAACCTATCTAAATTGAGCCATGAAGACACAGAAAACCTAAACAGACCCATTACCAAGATGTAAACTGAATCAGTAATAAAGACCCACCCAACTAAGAAAAGCCCAGGGCCAGATGGCTTCACTGCTGAATTCTATCATTTAAAGAATTAACTCCAATTCTTCTCAAGCTATTCAAAATAGTTGAAACCAGCATTGCCTTATTCCTAAATGTGAAAAAGACACAACAGAGAAAGAGAACTACAGACCAATTTCCCTGAAGAACATAGATGCAAAAATTCTCACCAAAATATTAGCCAATTGAATCCAATAAGAGATCATTCACATGGACCAAGTGGGATTTATCCCTAGTATGCAGGGATGGTTTCACACTCACAAATCAATCTTTGTGATACATCACATTAACAAAGTGCAGAACAAAAACCATATGATTATCTCAATAGATACAGAGAAAGCATTTGATAAAATATAATGCCTTTCATGATGAAAACTCAAAGCAAATGGGATATAGAAGCAATATTCCTAAATACAATCAAGGCAATTTATGCAAACCCACCACCAGCATTTTATTGAATGGGGAAAATTTGGAAGCATTCAAACTAAGATCCCAAACCAAACAAGAATGCTTATTCTCACCATTGCTATTATATATAGTCATGGCAGTTTTAGTCAGAGCCATTAGGTAAGAAAAAGAAATCAAAGAGATACAAATTGGGAAGGAGGAAGTCAAACTATCCCTATTTGCAGAGGACACGATTCTGTATATAGGGGATCCAAAAGACTCCACTCAGAGGCTATTGGACTCATTAAAGAGTTTGCTAAAATGGCAGGATATAAAATCAACATAGAAAAATCAATAGCCTTTGTATACACATAAAATGCCACAGCTAAAAAAAATCACACATCTGTGATCAATCTCATTCACAATAGCTACAAAAAATATTTTGGAATAAGTATAACCAAGGACATCAAAGATCTCTATGATGAGAATTACAAAACATTAAAGAAAGAAAGGGAAAACTTTTTGAGGCCAGTGCTGTGGCACAGTAGGTTAATCCTCTACCTACGGTGCCAGCATACCATATGGGCGCCAGTTCTAGTCCCAGCTGCTCCTCTTCCAATCCAGCTCTCTGCTGTGGCCTGGGAAAGCAGTAGAAGATGGCCCAACTCCTTGGGCCCCTGCACCCACATGGAAGACTGGGAGGAAGCACCTGGCTCCTGGCTTCAGATCGGCACAGCTCTGACCATTGCGGTTATTAGGGAGTGAACCAACGGATGGAAGACCTTTCTTTCTGTCTCTCCCTCTCACTGTCTGTAACTATACTTCTCAAATAAATAAACAAAAAATCTTTAAAAGGGAAAACTTTTCCATGTTCATTGGATTGGAAGAATCAGTATCATCAAAATGTCCATACTACCAAAAGCAATTTACATATTCAACATGATACCAACCAAAATACCAAGGACATTCTTCTCAGATACAGAAGAAAGGTGCTGAAATTCATATAGAAACACAGGAGACTCTGAATAGCTAAAGCAAACTTATACAACAATACCATCAAAACACCAGATTTCAAGACGTCTGTACTACAGGTTAGTTACTATCAAAACAGCCTGCTACTGACACAAAAACTGACGAATAGACCAAGGGAACAGAATAGAAACACCAGAAATCAATCCAACATCTACAACCAAATTATCTTTGACAAAGAAGCTAAAATCAATCCATGGAGCAAGGACAGTCTCTTCAACAAACTGAATCACCACCTCTACCTTCTACAATTCACAAAAATCCACTCAAAATAGACCTAAATCTATGACACAATACCCTCAAATTATTAGAGAAAATCAGGAAAACCCTGCAAGATATTGGCATAGGCAAAGATTTCTTGTAAAAGACCCTAGAAACATAAGCAATCAGTCAAAATTGACAAATAGGACTACAGCAAATTGAGAAGCTTCTGTACTACAAAAGAAACACTCAGCAAAGTGAAGAGGCAACTACAGAAAGGGAGAAATTATTTGCAAACTGTGCAACTGATAAAGTATTAATATCCAGAATATATAAAGAGCTCAAGAAACTCAACAACAAAAGAAACAAGCTAGTTAAGAAATGAGCAAAGGACGTAAAAGGCATTTTTCAAAAGAAAACATGAAAATATGCTCAGAATCACTAGCTGTCAGGGAAATGCAAATCAAAACCATAATGAGTTTTTACCTCACCCCTGTTAGAATGGCTCTCATACAGAAATCAACGAACAACAAATGCTGGCAAGGATATTTGGAAAAAGGTACCCTAATCCACTGTTGGTGGGAATGTAACTGGTAGAGTCACTGTGGAAGACAGTATGGAGATACCTCAGAAATCTGAATATAGACCTACCACATGACCCAGCCATCCCACTCCTGGGAGTTTACTTAAGGGAAATGAAATCAGCAGATGAAAGATTTCTCTGTACCTCCATGTTTATTGCAGCTCAATTCACAATAGCTAAGACATGGAATCAACCCAAACGCCCATCAGATGAAGACTAGATAAAGAATTATGGAGTATGTACACCATGGAATACTACACAGTGATTTTTAAAAAATGAAATCTGGTCATTTGCAAAAAAAAAAAAAAAGGATTAAATTGGAAAACACCATACTTAGTGAAATAAGCCAGTCCAAAAGGACAAATACCATAAGTTCTCTCTGATCTGTGGTAACTAATAGAGCACCTAAAAGGTAATCTATCAAAGTGAAATTGACCCTTTGTGTTGTGATAACTTTGAACAGTCCTTGTCTCAACTGCTGAGAAACAGTTTTTTCGTCCTATTTGTTGAACTCTTTACTTAGTACAGAGTTAATCTTATGTGTATAAAGTTAATTGAAAACAGAACTTAGGAAAAAAAAAAAGAATGAGAATAGGAGAGGGAGGAGGTGGAAGGGTGGGAGTGCAAGTGGGAGGGTGGGTACCTTGGGAAGAATCACTATGTTCCTAAAGTTGTACTTGTGAAATGCATGAAGTTTATGTACCTTAAATAAAAAAATTCTGGGGGGAAAAAAAGACATCTGCGGCTCTTTTACACTGCATGTCTCAGAATAAACATTTAATAAATGAGAAGCAAAAGCTGACCTCATCTTTCTTGCAGTGGAAGTTATAGCACAAATGTTGTACCTGTGCTGTTCTCACTGAGGGAGGCAGCGTTTAATAACCGTCAGGTAATGCAAAGTTAGGCAAACTTTACGGAAGATGGAACAAAACGGAACTTAATCTGAAGAATCTACAGTAAGTTCTTGAATTTCAGAATGCTGCTTTTAATCTGTCAATTCTTTGCCATAAATGATTTTATGCTCACCCATTCCAGGTAGAAAGCATGGGGGACACGGTACCTTCTACCAAGGAGCAGGAATTCTAGTTAAGGAGACAAGACATTCAAATATGAAATGTCAAATGAAGCAGTCCCAAAAGAAAGATAAGAAGGCACTTGTGCACAGTGACTGTGGCCTCTCAAAAGGGCCACACTGCTAGGGTTGGTGACTGGCATCACTTCCTAGTGCCACTTGGGAGCTGTGTGAACATGGACAAGTGACTTATCCTCACTACACCTTACATTTTACTTCTATAAAAGATGATAACTATAACACTTGCCTAAGAGGGTTGTAGTATGCAGTAAATGAGTTAAAATATGTAAAGCAGCTGAGGCATATTCATTGGTAAGTGACACTTTACTACTGGGACAACTACTGATACTACTTCTATTACTGCTAAAAAAAAAAAGTCCACTAATAAGGGTATCACTGGAACAGATGTGTTCAGGACTTTACTGATATTGAAAGGACGAGATCACATGAATAGGTTTATCATTCAATCTCCCAGTGGTATCCAAGACTAAACCTATATTCAAAAACATTAACATTTCTGCTGTATGAATTTTCATACTGGTGAACTACAGAAAGGTCTTTATACATATTCACATCCTGCAAAGTCTGACCAAGAAATGCCTTATCATCAGATGAGTATTTTGAAAGTTCTAGTTTCCACAGATTTTTGAATTTTAACTGTATCGATCTGATGGCTATGAACATTACAGAGAGCTGGAGAAGGCTTCAGAAAACAACCCTGGTTGGTAAAGAGGAGAGATTGACAGCAAGGGGAATTGTTGGTCATCTCCCCAATCAAAGGAAATTGGATACCCCTTCAAGATAGAAGGTCAGCAGTAGAGGTAAGGCTGGCATCAGATTATCTGACCCAATCACGCTAAATATTTTGGAATGCATGCTCATCTTTACACTTAGGGAATGAATCCAAAGACTGCAAACCAAAAGATTCAGAAGACAGTTGGTGTCACCAAATAGACAAGTCTTATTTGATGACACAGAATTTAGTTTTTGGATACCTCAAGCAAAGACAAAGGGTGGCTTGTCCTTTGTCACCAACAGCCCTAACATTTTCTTCGAATTCGACCCTTCTGAATTCTCTCATTTCTCTCTTTATGGTTTCTTCTGACATTAGAAATTTTGATCCCTGGTTGGCAAATATAAGAAAATAACTATTTAAAATGAATCCTGATACTTCAAATGGCTGACTGTGTGGATAAATTCATCTTATGGCCTCTATATTTTTAGATAAAGACTTTTAATCCTAAATGCTATCTCTTTTGATTGACAATGACTTGCCCAAATGCTCTGTTTAGAAGATTTTTTGAAGCCACTACCAAGTTCAGTATTAAAGGATTCCAATGAAATAGCATGAATCTGTTCTATGTCCTACTACACTTTGCCCTCAAAATAGAACCCAGTGAGCAAAAGCAATATATTATTTGATCTTTTTCTGTGCTATCCACTATGGTAGCCACTAGTCATATGTGCTTACTATGTACTGGAAATGGGGATAGTTCCAGCTGAAACACACTGGAAAGACAGAATACACATCAGATTTCAAAACCTTTGCATAAGTAAGAGAATGAAAAAAAATATCCCAGAAACAAGATTTAATATTGAGTATATGCAAAAAGAATTTTTTTATTTGCTGTGTAAATTAAAAATATTTTTCAAATTAATTTTTTTTCCTTGGTGTTCAAAAAGGGTTTCCTTATCACAATATTCTTTCTCTTTTCCTCTTATTATTTGAAATGAAAATGACAGAGAAACAAGGGGAGAGGGAGACAGGGATCTTCCATTTGCTGGTTCACTCCCCAAATGCCCACAGCATTAATCAGGACTGAGACAGATCAAAGCCAGGAGCCTGGAACACCATCAAGGTCTCCCATGTGAGTGGCAAGAACCCAAGTACTTGGGCTATCATGTGCTTCCTCCAAGTCCAATTAGCAGGAAGCTAGATAGGAAGCAGAGTCGGCACTCCAGCGCATGTACTCTGATATGGGTTATGGGTACCCAAAGTGGTAATCTAACCAGCTGTACCATAATGCCTATCCTTTTGTAACTTTTTAAGAATATTTATTTTTTTGAAAGTCTGTGTTACAGAGAGGGAGACACACACACACACACACACGGAGAGAGATTAAGAGAGAGAAACATCTTCCATCCATTGGTTCATTCCCCAGATGACCACAATGTCAAGGGCTGAGCCAGGCTGAAGCTGGGAGACAGGAGCTTTATCCAGGTCTCTCACATGGGTGGCAAAGGCCCAAGCCACCTCAGCCATCCTCTGCTGCTTTTCTAAGGCCATTAGCAGAGAGCTGCAATGGAAGTAGAACAGCTGGGACACGAACCAGGGCAGTATGAGATGTCAGCATCATAGGCAGCAGCTCTACCTGCTACACCACAATGTTGGTCCCTTTTATATAACTTCTTAAATATAAGTGCTAGAAAATTTGAAATTATACATGAGCCATGTATCTCTAATGATCAGCATTACTATACTATGTATTATACATTAATGTAGTAATAATATTAAAATAGCTTACGGCCTTCATTTATATCATTCATGCAGTTTTAATGAACTATAGCATCAACTAAATTAGGTAAAAGGTCAATAAATTTGTATAAACGCTTTTTTAAAAAAAGATTTACTTATTTGAAAGGCAAAGTGGCGGGGAGAAAGAGAAGGAGAGCGAGAGAGCGAGAGAAAGAAAGAAAGAAAGAACGAAAGAAAAAGAAAGAAAGACCTTCCATCCTCTGGTTCACTCCCCAAATGACCACAATAGCCAGTGCTGGGCCAGGCCAAGGCCAGAAACCATGAAATCCATCCAGTTCTCCTACAGAGTAGCACAGACGTAAGTACTTGGACAATCCTTCACTGAGTTTCCAGGTGCATTAGCAGGAAGTTAGATTGAAAGTAAAGTAGCAGGGATGTTAATCAGCACTCTGATATGGGATGTTGGTGGCAGGTTTGCTGTTGCCTTCCACAATGCTGGCTATAATTTCCTATTAACACTTAATAAGAAAATAGATGAAAATTTCCAGTAGAGATTCTCTTGAACTTTTACCAAATAACTTGTCAAAGTGTCCTACCACTCCACCACAAACAAACACCAATTAGGAATGACACTAGTTTATAAGGATTGCACCAGTTCAGAGGTCAGCAAATTACAGCCTATGCAAACAATCTGCTAGCCAAACACAGTTATAGAATCGTGTGTGTGTGTGTGTGTCTTTGTCTATTTCTATGACTTCTGCTTTGTTACGATGGTGGGATTGAATAATTGTGACGGAATGACAGAGAGGGTCTCCAAACTGTTTACTATCTGATCCTTTCAGAAAAAATAAAATGTTAGCCTGTGCTCAAGAACAAGTCCTAAATGGGAATCATCAGGCTTTCCTAAATTATTCCTCGTAACAGGTATTTGGGTAGCTTACAGATGCACAACACTGCTTAGAACATTTGAACTACCAGTGTTACAAACCACAGATGCATTCAAAAATAAAACTTCATTTTCCAGCTTCTAAAAATCTTAAAATTATTTTTTTTGAAACCATTCTTTGTAAAATGAGATCCTAGGGGCAATGTAAAGAACCAGGATTATCTGAGGTTGAAATGAGGAAACAATAAAGGGGATTACTTCAGGTCCTCTGTTCTGTTAAAGATACCAAGAATTTCACATTCTCCTGACCCATTTCAGACCTAACAGCAAACATCTGAATTAATGGTAAATTACTGAAAATGTCCCTGCACAGATCATAAGCATCCTAAACTTTTAGTTGCTTCACTTAGAGATATTTTCTGGGTTTTGATGAAAAATTGGGAATATCATTTTACAACCTTTGTCAAAAGATGCCATTTTTTCCCTTTTAAGTTGAATCTAAATCTCCTGTCATTTAGAACCCATTAGAGAAATCTTCTGGTTTGTAAATTATGAATTACCTCACAAAAAGCATAAAGCTCCAATATCAAAACTGGATTATGTTTAGAAAATAAACTTCAGGGATTAATAAAGCGCTGCTTCACCCTTCTGAGACCTAGTTATCATATTAAAGGTTGTAGATGTTATTTCTCAGCTTCATTAGCTCTCTTCACAATTGGTTAAAATCAGAAAGAAAAGAAATTACAGTTCTAATTGAGAGTCTTCTTAACTAGTTCAAACTGATTTAAGTATGAACATCTGAGAAGTCTAAAAACCCAGCAACCATTTAAAAGTCTATTTGAGCAGTAGATCATAATTCCTAGGAGAAGTGGAAAGGTGCTTTATAGTCTAATGCTTCCTTTTGAACTGTATATCACTTTTTCTATTCAGAATTCATTTGAATGCAGAAATCATGTTAGGTTCCCTTTGTTGGAGACACTCCAAATATTTTGACAGTTATTTGAATACTATATTGACAAGCCCATTATATTTACTGGCCCTAAAACAAATAATTTCCACATATCCTAAGCTTTAAAACTCTTTAGTACAAATTATTAAAAGATTATAAAGTGTTTGTCTGTGCATTTTTAAAGGGAGGGATTTGTGACTTCTTAAAATAGCAAAATATTTGAATAGCAGCTATAATTCTAGTATATTCACAAATCAGTCATTAAAATGCATAGAGCAGAGTTGTTGCAGCTGTATACAGCTTTTATTATTCAGACTGCTAAATGGGTGAAACATATATTTTAATTTAATGTATCATGCACAACTCAGAATGAACCAGAACGATTCCTCCTCCCCTCTCTCTCCTGAGGAGAAGCCAGAGATCCTTCAACCAACTGGTGATAATTTCTCCTGGACAACAGCCAGTCAAGATTTATTGAACATGCCAGCATCTCTTCATAAAACGTTGTGAGAGCTGGCAGAAGTTTAGTCAAAAAACTAGCCCATAACATTCCTGCTTATATTCATATATTTTCATAGGGGATTTAATTGCTAAGCCTTCAGCTTTGGTTACCAATTACAGCCCACTGGGAATTTCACTCCCATAGAAAGTTAGCAAACAAAGGCATGTCTTCCAATTTCATGATCATGGGATTAGAAGACATGAGGGGGTATTTAAAGACATAACAAAGAGAGTGACCTTCATATTACCGATAAAGGATATTATGAAGAGGGGGTGCCTATTTTCTTTTTAAATTTTTATTTATTTATGAAAGGTATACAGAAACAGATGGACAGAGATTATACTGGTTTACTCCCCAAATGCCTACAACAGCTGGTGCTAGACCAGGATGAAGCCAGGAGCTGGGAATGCAGTTTGGGTCTCTCACATGGATGGCAGGGCCTGACCTACACAAACCACCGCATGTTTCCTCCCAGGGTGCACATTAGAAGGAAGCTGTAATCAGGAGCCAATTAGGTCCTCTAATATGTAATAAAACTACCCCAAACAGCATCTTAAGTGCTGTATCAGACACCAGCCTGAAGAGTTTGTCTATTTTCATCTACTGACCTCAGTAAGTACATGAAGGTATACACTGGACAACAAAAGAAGAGACATGACAGGACTATTCAGGGAATGATATGATTCTCTGTCAAAAATGGCCAGACTCTTCCATAGGACTACTGCTGGAGACTGCTGCTGCCTACTATACAATCAGCTCCTGAGATATGGTCTTGATCCTCTTGGAAAATGAACCACTCTCTTTATAGAGCAAACAAAATTGCATTTGTAGGTCTTCATATCTTTATGAACACTTGTAGTCTGTTTTATTTCTTGGCTGAAATCTAAAGTTTCTCAGACACAATTTATTCCATTCTTAAGGTCTCCAACAAGCTCTCGTTGTAGCTCTGAACTCTTTTTTACAGGACAAATCTCTGTGGTAGTGCTAAACTCATCTACTATGTTTAATCAGAGATTCTGAAAAATAATTTTCTTGTGTCTTTCAGTGTCTAGAGAGATTTATACCTGCTTTTAGATGGTCAGAAAAGACAGTGTCGGTTCTGTTGGCTTTTGGATGTAGTCAATTCATGATGATATCAAGAGGGGATTGTATCTTTTAGCATTATGGGCAATTTCACCACAGAGAGGAAGAAATTAGGTCTGAGGTTAAATGGTCTTAGGAGACTCTGAACTGACTTAATTGAATAGCTAAAGAAAACTGTGACATACAGTCGTCTTCAAAGCTGTGAATGCCACACGATTCTCTCTGCTGTCTCAGACTGCCCCTTCTGCCTGGCTAGTGCCTGTTGGAATACAAAGTTTTTTTGGTTTTGTTTTTTTATCTCTGGGCTGCCCATATTCAATATAAGGGTCAATGATATTCCTTCTAATTTTTTTGAAGATTTATTAATGCATTTGTAAGGCAGAGTTACAGAGAGGCAGAAGCAGAGAGAGAGAAAGAGAAAGAGAGAGAGAAAGAGAACCTTCCATCCACTGGTTCACTGCCCAAATGGCTGCAACAGTCGGAGCTGGGCCGATCTGAAACCTGGAGTCAGGAGCTTCCTCTGTGACTCCCACACAAGTGCAGGGACCCAAGGACCTGGGCCATTTCCACCACTTTCCCAGGCCATGGCAGAGAGCTGGATTGGAAGAGGAACAGCCAGGACTTGAATCAGTGCCCATGTGGGATGCTGGCACTTTAGGTGGTGGCTTTACCCACTACACCACAGTGCCAGCCCCCTCCTTTCTAATTTTTAAAGTCATATTTAAACAATCAATGATATAGCTCTGTGTCTTCCATAACTAGACTAGTTCTGAAGTGTCCCAGTACTTATTCATGTTTTACTTCTTATTTTCTGTAAGGGATTTTAAATCTAAGGAGATAAATCTCATTATCTTAATAAAATTAAAAAGAAATTCAGGAAAATTAAAACATGCAAATATGCTACCTGTTGAATCTTATAGAATTGAAACTGGACTCCATATAGGACTTAATGTCTCTCACTAACAGTATAAAAGATACACAAGTCATGATCTACATCAAGTATGGTTTCCCTAATTTCTAAAATACATTTATCCTTGTTATCCAGCTCCATATGATATTGTATTCCAAATGCCTCCTATGTTAAAAGTTGGTGGTTTCATCTTATTAAATATCAAAGAAAAAGAAATAAAAAGCAATAAGGTAGGTCAGTAATATTGATCTTACTAACACTAATTCATCTTTATATTAGTTATTAGAGAATAAGGTGATTCCATTCTCTTCCAAGAGTACTCCAATACATGTATGGTTGACCTTGTTATACTTCTCCTATAACTTCTTCAATAGCTACTTTATAACTTGTGTAACCTGACTCCTTCTCTCCTCGTCCTTTATTCCTGTAAATATTACAAGTCTCTCCTATAACTCAGACAAACTTTTTTCTGTTTAAACTCAATTTTCAAGCCTACAGCTTCCATCTCTTATCTCTCTGAATCACCAAACTTCTTAAACGAATAGAGGATTTATACAGATTTATCATTCTCACTTCCTCAGACCAGGAAATGCTACTTCCAGAATCACTGTGGTACCTATCTAGAAAACCTTGTCAAACTCAGAAGAAGTTCCTCATCCATCTTCTTTCCAATCCAAGCTCTGGTTCACAGTAGAAATATCTCAATGTGTGCTAATGTATTGTCTTTATTCCTATTAGAGTTGACTTTCCATGAGAATGTCAGAATATTTTACGTCAAAATCTCAAGACCTTGCTCAGCCTGAATTTGGCCTCATCTCTAGCACCTGTTACATGCACACATGTACTCAACTCTAAGGCACACACTCACAGATAACTCTAGCCTCTCAGGGCACACTTTGTAATAAGGTGAAGCACAGGTTCCCTCAACTTATCCACCTGGCCAACACGTGCTTTGTAGCTCTTTCTGAATCCCTTTAAGCAATCCTGAAGAATTAACCCTGTGTGTTGCCAGGGCACTTGACTACACGGCATGACAGGTAATTGACTGTCTCTCTTTCCGCTAAACTGTAAACTCAGGTCTAATTTCCCTTTAAATCTCTGTTAATTTATCCAGTTAATATGCAGTAAGTTAAATAGCATGTTAGTTTAATGTTATTATACTGCTATTGATCCTGCATATGTGTGCACAGGCAAATTAGTTACATTTTCCTATCCCATCATCAACTCCTCTTGGCTACTGAAAACTTGTTCTGGACATATTTTCCCTGTATTTTTTTCTAATAACGTTCACATGATTTCCAATAGTCTAACATGGAAATACAGGACAGAAATGGCAATCACAACATTTTAATAATAACACCATATATTTTTATTGATTGATTGATTTGCATTGCCCTATGCTAAGCACCTTTCATTCATTATCTCTGGTCTTCAATAAGGCAACCAAATGAGATACGCATTGGTATGGCCATTTTATGACAGGAAACTGAACAGCTGGGGAGGCTGACACTTTGTCCAACTCCATAATGATCAAGTGGTGATCCCCAGATCTGGACCCAACCACACGAACTATGTTGTGTTACCTACTTGACTGAAAAAGAAATGGTCACTTCAGAGGCCCATTTTTATTCTGTTTTTGTTGTTGTTGTTGCTGTTTTTATTATTATTATTATTATTATTATTATTTTATTTGAAAGAGTTATAGACAGAAAGAGAGACAGAGAGAAAGGTCTTCCCTCCATTGGTTCACCTCCCAAATGGCTGCTAAGGCTGGCGCTGCGCCGATCCAAAGCCAGGAGCCAGGTGCTTCTTCCTGGTCTCCCATGTGGGTGCAGGGCCCAAAAACTTGGGCCATCCCCCACTGCCCTCCCAGGTCACAGCAGAGAGCTGGACTGGAAGAGGAGCCACCAGAACTAGAACCCGGCACCCATATGGGACGACGGCGCCACAGGTGGAGGATTAACCAAGTGAGCCACAGCACAGGCCCTGTTGTTGTTTTAGCATAAGCAAGAGAACAATGTTTTGCTAATACCTAGCTCTATTTTCTGATGTCAAGATGTGAAACTTCAGGTACCTTTCTCTGAAGGGAGGAGAGAACTTCCACTTTGACTATGACCTTGTCTAAATAAGATTGGAGTTGGCAAACTCAAGAGGCTTCCACAGCCTTGGGAACTCATGACAAGAGCTTCGGGTGATTACTGACGCCATAAAGAGTGTTAATTTGTTAAGTCAACAACAGGAGTCACTGTGCACTTACTCCCCATGTTGGATCTCTGTCCTTAATGTGTTGTACTATATGAATAAATGGTATAACTAGTAATCAAACAGTACTTTATACTTTGTGTGTCTGTGTGGGTACAAACTGTTGAAATCTTTACTTAATACATACTAAATTGATCTTCTGTATATAAAGATATTTGAAAATGTATCTTGATGTGAATGGAATGGGAGAGGGAGCAGGAGATGGGAGGGTTGAGGGTGGGAGGGAAGGTATTGGGGGGAAAAAGCCACTGTAATCCAAAAGTTATACTTTGGAAATTTATATTTATTAAATAAAAGTTAAAAAAATAAAATATCACAAAGGCAAAAAAATTTTTAAGAATAAAAAAAAATGTGAACCTTCATTCATGTTATAGGAGAAAGAAGTGCCTGTGGGAAGGAAGTTCAAAAACATCTTTAATCTTCAGAAACACTGTGTGGAGCCCCACCTACTTGGACTTTAACTGAAAGCACCGAGACCAGGTGTCAAGTTTAAATTTGTCTCTTTCTGACCCCGCTAATAAGTTTTGTCTGTGTCTTTTGTACAGTACCTAGTTTGGTGTCATATTTAATTAAAGTTTGTGCTAATTAATAATAAAGTAGGTAAATCAGAACCTTGAGAATTATCTATCCCATCTTCTGCCTCCCTTAGCCTGATTAAAACCATGCTCATTATCCTTCTGCAATTAATTTCTCATTCCTGAGGCTCATTTCTATTTTCCCAAGGGATGAACCTCCTGGATGGAGGACCTCTTCAAGATGATTAGCTCACACTACATTCACCAATTAGGCAATGGTTAGTTACTGATTTCTACTGAGAAACAGAAATGATTATCAGACCCTTTACTGACAGAGCTAGTGTTTTAAGAGGTTACCATTTCATAGTCCTATTTTGAGAGAATTACTTGGCGTTTTCTTAAGGACACGTGGAATACTATGGTGTTAACTGTTTAAGAAGATAAATCAGTACCTTACTGCTTACAGAGGATGGTTTCATGGCCATTGCTAAAGCTGACCATATAGACACAAACACTATGCTTTTTCAAATGTTAATAGTGTAGTGTTACAAAGAAAAGAAAACCATTATATCTTTACTATTCACATTTCTTCAAAGCCTTGGGTCTGATCTCTTTATCTCTTTATTGTATCTATGTATATTCACATACATATGCATGCATTTATGTGTCTATGTGTATGCATATGGCAAAAAATAGGTCTTTCCTTAGCTGACCATAGTGAATATATGACAAGGAAGAGCAAGGGGAGAAGGAGGAAAAGAAGGAGCCATCTTTTCTTGAGTGTTTATACTGATCTGTCTCTGAGCTAGGAATATTATATAAATCATTTTGTAAATATCTTTTATATTTTGAAAACTAAGACTCATGAACATTGAAATTGCCCAAGTCCACAAAAGTAAAAAAATTGGATTCTATATCTGGCTGGATCCAAATTCTCACTTTCATGCTACAAATGAAGAAACATTTATTGTGTCTCTGAAACACTTAACGTGTTCTTTCTTTAAAAGGCTACAAGTACAAAAAAGCAAATCTGCACAAGATATGAGATTTGCTCCTAAAAGTGGAAAGCCATCATAATTTTCCAGAGAATACACCTAGATTCTAAAAACATCTCTCTGTGATACTGAACATGTGAGAAATTTTTCACAGTGTTCTATCTTAAGAAGATTAAGGATGCTTGTTTGCTGAATTACTGGAAAAGAAACTCATCCTTTTTAAGATAAGACCTACTTACCAGGTTCAGAAACATGGGCCATGGTTTATATGATGGCCCTTAAGTTATGTGTCCCTCTGGATCACTGTACACGTGCTCTCCAAAACAGGAGGAAAGGATGGCTACTGCTCCTGACATGGTCATTAACTGAATTGTGAATTTTACAAGTAAAGCCGACTGTAAGCATGTGTATTAACTGGCTGAAAGACGTGATTCAAACTAGTATATGCTATTCTTCAGTGAGGAAAGACAAATGTCAGACAAAGCATTTGGACAAAAACTTTTAACAGACTTTATCATTTCTAAAAATATATTTAACTAAAAAGCATATTTCCTATAGAAGTTTGAACATTTGTTCAAATTAATGAAATTCCTGAAGGTTGCCACACATATTATCAAGTTTCTTCTCTGTTTAGAATAATCAACTTTTCTTTATCATCTGCTTTCTTCACAACAGAAGTAATCTAAGCATTGAGAGAGCTAGTGAGATACAATCTTCAATTTAAATAAAATCAAAATATTCATATCTGATTCCAAAGTAAATATAATTATTAAATTTATTTTAAAACACTTTTTGAGAAGTGTATACTTTAGTTTGGAGGGAATACAATATAGTACTGATATGATGAACTTGGATATTACAGTAACAACAGTGTTAATAATCAACTTAGGTTCAGATCCTGGTTGCTCTCCATTGTGCATGCCAGTGGTTATTGACACCCTATATCAATCTCTGATTATTCTGGTAACAAATTCCCATTTAGCCTTGAAAGTCAGTCTACCATTATTCTAAATCATGTGTTTGGAGGGAGGTTCTTCTATGACTCCAGCTCCAGGCTAAGTGGATTATTCATATCTAATTCTCTCAGCATATCCTATCCTATAACATCAAGGATGGTTATGTGACTCTAATTGGTCTAATCAGAGCAAGCCTCAAGACTTCTTTTGAAATTGCTAAAAATGGAGTTTCTCACTTGCAGTGAGGGTTATGAATGAAGCACTCACATCTGACTTCCAGCAGCCATAATGCCAACACAGGGGACAACAGGCCTGAGTATGGGGCCAACACAAGGGGAAGCACTGATGGCTCATGCGGAGAAAGCAGGTGCTAATGAACATCTGCTGAGGTCCTTGAACAAAGCCATATCTGAACATAGGAGTGATCCCTCACCTTTTTATTAAGTGAGTCGATAATCACCCTCAATACTTTTTCTGAAGTTTGGTTTCTATCACTTACATTCAAAAGGTATGACTAATACAGCTAGTAATCACTGCCGTATCCTTAGACAAAGTTTTTGTGAGGGTTTTTATAAAACACTCTATGTAAAAAATTCAGCATAAGCCTTTGCACAATTTACTATCAGCTGACTGAGAAAGTAGTTGCTGAATAATACATAACAAGCTTCACTAAGAGTTCAGAGGGTCTCCCATGAATGCCAAACAGAAGCCCACAAGAAGAAGGGGCCAGGGAGTGTGATAACCTTGCTTTTTACTAGTTCCTCTCTGTTTTTCAGGTCTAGAGAAATCAGCTGGGAGTCTAAAGTGACAAGGCTAAAAACAGGGAGGAGAAATGGGTTAGGTCATGTCCATTTATGTCAATCACTTTCACATTCTAAGATACAGTGTTTCAAATGAAAAGTCCTAGACACATGAAGGAAACAAAATAGGTCACTTGGGCCACAGTGAATCTGAGGAAAACCTGTTCTGGCACAATCAGGCGAAGCTGAACTGCACTGCACAAAGTTATTGTAGGACTTGAGAACAGCATCAGTGGAAGTAATTTGGGTCTTGTTGTAGTTCAATTATTGTCTATTTCTACACTTGTCTATCATATGGAGAAACGAGATAAATTGTAATTAATTCCCTCTGGTGCATAATGTGAAAACCAACAGTTTAAATGATGTGACAACATTAAAATGTTATTACATGTAAATATATTTTTGATGATCTACAGCATTTTAAAGTATATTCTAGTGACTTATTCTCAATAAAGAAGGTTAGTTCAATCATACATGCTTAAGAGTAACCAATATAATGGAGTTAGGGCTAAAAAGGAAATTCACTAATATACTTTGGAGCCAAGATCTAGCATGTACATTGAAAGAAGAAATTCAAAAATAGTACCACTTCTGATCTAGCTCTCTGCTGTGGCCCAGAAAGGAAGTAGAAGAGGCCCATGTCCTTGGGCCTCTGCACCCACATGGAAGACATGGAAGAAGCTCCAGGCTCCTGGCTTTGGATTGGCACAGCTCCAGCCATTGTAGCTATTTGGGGAGTGAATCAGCAGATGGAAGAAAATCTCTCTCTCTCTCTCTCTCTCTTTCTTTCTCTCCCGCCTTCCCTCTCCCTAGCTCTCTGCCTCTGTAACTCTGCCTTTCAAACAAATAAATCTTTTTAAAAATAATTATATTAGATAATTAGTGTTGAACAAGTATCTTCTTTTGCTGTTACCAAGAGTAGAAGTCTAAACACCTGTGCTCATTGAACATCTAGAGGACACTCATCCAGAAAGCCCAAACCAGCCAAGCAAGCACTAGCTAGAACAATTTATTCACACCTAGGACAGACAGCAATCTAAGCTTCACACATGTGCATCAGGCCGCTGTGGCCAGCAAGTTCCTCTTAAATACAGCAAATATAACTCTCCTACATTTTGCCAACCAGAGTAACTGGCTTCTTGCATGTCTTGGTGCTGTCACAGCAGGACATCAACCCCTTCTCACAAAGTGTGAAGGATTGTAAATTAGAGGTTGCCTGAGGACTATACACACTTAAGCACCACTATGTTGAGTCTGAAACATGGAAAGACATTTTTATACAGCGTTAGGCCCAGCACTTACAACAAATTTAAATTAATCTTTTGCTAAAGTATTATTTAGTACGGTGCTAAATTATCCTTTAATTACCCTGAACTATATCCTATTATACTCTTTTTTAAAAAAGATTTATTTATTTATTTGAAAGTCAGAATTACACAGAGGGAAGGAGAGGCAGAGAGAGAGAGAGGCCTTCCATCTACTGGCTCATTCCCCAATTGGCTGCAACAGCTGGAGCTACGCCAATCTGGAGCCAGGAGCTTCCGCTGGGTCTCCCACACAGGTGCAGGGGCCCAAGGAGTTGGGCCATCTTCTACTGCTTTCCCAGGCCATAGCAAAGAGCTGGATTGGAAATGGAGCAGCTGGGACTCAAACTGGTACCCATATGGACTGCTGGCACTGCAGGCGGCAGCTTTACCCACTACGCCACAGTGCCGGCCCCAACAACCCTTCTATACTCTTAATTCAGTTGTATATCCAACCACTCATACCTCTATGTCTCCCTCTATGAGGCATCAAAGCAAAGTAGATGAAGGAACTGGGCTACAATAAAAATTCATGGACTGTGAACTAAAGCCAATCTCACTTCAAAACCTGGCCCTGCTTTTAATTATGAGTGACTTTGGGTCAGTTACTTACACTCTGTGATTTGCTACATTCTCATTAAATGATGAAGAAATCAAATGTTTTCAGAACATCTCCATGCAATGCGTTAACTTCAACATTCTCTTCTTTGTTATTATCATATTAACCTAATAATCTCCGTCATAAAAAAGTTTACTATCATTTCTAGAAAATAACTAGGGATTTAAAAAAAAAAAAACTCAATATTCTCGCTCTCTAACTTCAAAGTCACGTGGTAAATTTGACAACCATCTGATGCTGTTCCTCCCATATGTTTTATAAAACAATGATTTTTTTAAACTTGTTCCATAGGATCTCAACAGTATTATTTAAAATTTTATTTCAAAAAGGTTTGCCTTGGGTGTTTGAAATGATGATTTATCAGTTACTATGATCCTTTTCTCAAATGTATTTTCACATATTGAAATCTCATACTGTATGTCCTAAATATATACAACTTCTATGTGTCAATTAAAAATAAAAAAAAATGTTTGGGAAATCAATTTTGTATAGATTGTATTTGATATTTTGGCAAACTTTCAGAACATTTAATACAATTAAGGGCATTTGAATCTCCCAAAAGGAGAAAAAAACTAGCATTTCCTAAATGTGTATGACCACAGAATCTTTTTTCTCGAAGTGTTTATCAGAAGCGTTACTCCAAAGACCATACTGTGGGAAGTGTTACCAGTAGCTGAAACTTTCTTTCCCCACCAAGTGAATCATAAAACTGACTCAGCAGCTGAAGCTGCATGTTCTTTATAGTCCCTGCACTTTGATTTGCCTTCTAACTCACAGAAAGAAATTTGTTCCTTGCTTCAAATCATTCTGAAACAATTTTGTGCCAGGTTTCAAAATTTTGTTCTTCCACAGTTTTCTTGCATTCTACTGTGTAAACAGAATTCTAAGCAAACAAGTAGTAATTAGGGGCACAATAGGAAGAAAGTCGAGTTTTCAAATAAAACATTCTGAGAGCTTCAAGTTCAAATAAATTTGAATATCCCAGATTTGAATTAAGGGATTAAGTCACTAACAAAAAAAAAAAACATGGAATTTTAAAAGGTTGCATGACAAAACCTATCATTTGTAACTGAATACCCACTTACCATGAAGCCTTATATAAAAATATCATTGCTATTTAATACTAAGATGTAATTATGATTACATACTAAGCTGTTCCAAATCACAATTTTTAAGAGACAACTAAGCATATGCTAATGTACTGAACAGTAGTCAAGTTACTTTCAAATACATATTTCTCAAATCAATTTTAAGATGCTACATGTTTGAAAGGGGTTTGACTTTTCTCCTGAATGACACTCAAGTGGAATGCAAATAATGGAACATATATCTTAGAGCTGTAGTATCTCTCTTTTTGTCTTAGTCTTTCCATAAATACAAGAATTTTGTGAGTCATAACATGTCAATCATGTGGATGAGCCAATTCCTGTTCAGTGGAAACTGTGGCAAAACATCTGGATTTTTCAAGGACTTTTTCCCTTTTTTCTGTGTAGAAAGAATTACAATTCAAGAATTCTCAATTTGCAAATTGTAGATGAAATCATAACCAATAGAGAGAAAAGTGGAGAGTGCAGTTATCTGAAGGGGAGTCTTCTTAACTTCATCCACATTTAAAAACTGTAACTGTATCTCTTGTTCTGGTATAATACCATCACTGGAATAGGCCTGAAATTCTACATAATTTCAATATTAGGGTAATTACTTCCTATCCTATACTGTCTGTTTCTATATCTACATTCGTTCAATATAATACAGAATTAACTAACATGGGGAAGATAGGTAAGAATGCAGACAGCTAAAATATGAATCAATTTTATGCTATTTTTCATTATTTATATTAATTAGAATAGAAATCTGTATGGAGAAAAGACTACAAGTTAATAAACCATAATTATGTAACAATTTTCTCAGAAAACTTCAAAACTTTTATGATCTTTGCAATTTGTTAGCCCAGTTTTCAACTGGAAAACTGAAAGAAATCCATATATGCAATGTCAAAACCCTGTTTCAGGTGTCAGATTTTAAAAAGTTCTTTGTCCATCAAATTCCTGCCAATCAAACAGTGCACTAATGTATTATTCACTTAAGTGAAATTATTTCTCTTTAAAAACATCTCTTATTTCCATATCCTATTTATTTGACATACATGTACAGTATGTGACATACATATATGACATACATGTATAGTCATGTGAAACTGAGTTTATGTCCTGAAAGAAAGCTCAGATGCAGTCTAATACATGGAACATGCCATTTTCATACCTAATGGTCAATAATATCAATATTTCGTAGTCACCAAATGGCAGTATGGTTCAGATTTTGTTTCTTAAAGAACCTCAATCTAAGGATCTCTAAAGAGCTCTAGCTCTCAGACTCTTTTAGCTGTTTCTCAAGTTCATCTGAAACAGTCACAGCTGAGAGGTAACTGCCCAGGGTCATTCAAGAGCAGCAGTAGGGAAAATCAAATCCAAAGGTCCCTTTATCTTCTAATGGCTTTCAACTCAACAACACCAAGAAAAAATGCTTTGTAATTTGTCAGGCCTCAAGTGTGTTCATTATTTCAATTTAATAATCATCCATGTAGTAAGAACCTCAAAGCTCGGGCCGGCCCCGCGGCTCAATAGGCTAATCCTCCGCCTTGCGGCGCTGGCACACCGGGTTCTAGTCCCAGTGGGGGTGCAGGATTCTGTCCCGGTTGCCCCTCTTCCAGGCCAGCTCTCTGCTGTGGCCAGGGAGTGCAGTGGAGGATGGGTCCTTGGGCCCTGCACCCGCATGGGAGACCAGGAGAAGCACCTGGCTCCTGGCTTCGGATCAGCGCGGTGCGCCGGCCACAGCGCGCCAGCCGCAGCGGCCATTGGAGGGTGAACCAACGGCAAAGGAAGACCTTTCTCTCTGTCTCTCTCTCTCACTGTCCACTCTGCCTGTAAAAAAAATAATAAAAAAAAGAACCTCAAAGCTCAAATGAAAACAAATGATATTTATTAGTGAATAATGATCTGTTCTAGTCTCCTGGCCTAAAATAGTAACCTTATCAAAAGATAAATACCAGCACTGGATCTCAAAACCCAACAGGTAATGATAAATAGGAACAAATGGAAAGAAACAAGGAAAAAACGCTGAGTGACTGCTTTTTCTTTATTAACAATATATTCATTTTTCCAGCTTTTTGATTGGTTAGCATAATTATACTGAACACAGGAATTTCTTTGCAATATATTTTGGTCCATTTGGATCCTAGACATGACCTAACAAGTAAGGAAAAATAATAGAACAGTTTCTGTTAAAAATAACAAGTTCTGGCCAGTGCCGCGGCTCACTTGGCTGATCCTCCACCTGTGGCGCCAGCACCCCGGGTTCTAGTCCCGGTTGCTCCTCTTCCAGTCCAGCTCTCTTCTGTGGCCCGGGAGTGCAGTGGAGGATGGCCCAAGTGCTTGGGCCCTGCACCCCATGGGAGACCAGGAGAAGCACCTGGCTCCTGGCTTTGGATCCGCGCAGCGTGCTGGCCACAGCACACCAGCCACAGCACACCAGCTGTGGCGGCCATTTGGGGGGTGAACCAACGGAAAAGGAAAACCTTTGTCTCTCTCTCTCTCTCTCTCTCTCTCACTGTCTAACTCTGCCTGTCAAAAAAAAAAAAAAAAAAAAAAAAAAGAATAACCTATTCTGAGAGTAAAGCATGGCATGTTTTCACTTCTGTAGATATTAAATATAGACATGGCGTTCTTTTGACAGGGAAGTCACATTCAGATGCATTAGGTAGGCCAAAAAACCGATTATACTTGTATCTTTGGAGAAGTGTTTTTAAGTGATTTCTAAAAGACATCTTGCATTCTTATTCAAGATGTTTCTAATTGTGATTACTGCATGTAACTGTAGAAAAAGATGGATGGCATCAACAGACACATGGCTACCTCATGGAGGCCCAAATCAGGAAACACAGACGATCTTCATGGAGGCTAAGAACAAGAACCACAAAGCAGTTATCCCTCTGGCAGTTTTCCCCCTTGTATAGCCCATCTCCCTGATTTTCTCCATTAAATGGTTAGTTGTCTATGCACCGCCTTCAGAGCCACCTATGAAATAAAACCTAGCCAAAAAGTCAGGGGTGAGTCCAGAGATTTATCATTTTCTAAGTGAAAACTTACAACTAGAGTAGATGATAATTTCTTTTATCTGATCTTCTGCAGTTATGTGTATTAAAAAACTCAGATGGAGTTGGTCATTTATGAAATATTTGTATATAACAGTAACAAATATGTATTATAATACATTTATAATGTTTATTGTAAGTCAGTTTAATTTTGTCACTAAAAATTATTTCATAAGGGACAAACATTTGGCTTAGTAGTTAAAGTACCTCCTGAGAAGTCTGCATACTGTAACTGAGTGCCTGTACTAGGCTCCCAGTTTCTCTGTTTCTGATTCTTTTTGCTAATGCACACCTCAGGAAACAGCAGATAATGGCTCATGGAAATGGATCCCTTCCACCCACATGGGGCATAAGAAATCAGTTGTGGGTCCCTGGCATTAGCTTGGCTCAACCGTCACTACTGTGAGTATTTGGGTACTAAACTAGCAAATGGAATAGTCTATCACTCTTGCTCTCTCTCTCTGCCTCTCTCTATCTCATTCTTCCGTTGACTTTCAAATAAATGTAAGTAACATTTTTTCCGATGATTACATGTAAATTATGTACCAAGTTTTAACAGAATTTCCTGAAGTCAGAGAGGAGGAGTGAGGCTTGGCCTGCAAGTTTCCTGTATAGGCAGTGGCCCACTACTAGGGAATGTTCAGAAGCACAGTCAAGGGCATTATCGCATGTCCTAGTTGGACAAGAATGCAATGTTCTCTCAGGCTGGTGGCCACTGTTTCTCTTATTAGCTAGGTGGCAACCTTTGATGGATGTTGTTGGGAGCCTCCTCTACTGTACAAGCCTCTGGCATGGGAACTTCTGTTATAGCTCTTTTTTCTCTCTTGATGACCCACCAAGACAGCCCATCTCAGCCTAGTCTTCCTGATGCAAATCTTCTGACAGATTATCTTTCATGTAGTTTTGGCAAAATAGGTGAATTCTAACCATTATCCATATTGCTCCTCAAGCCACAGGAGACTCTCACATCCTTGATCAACAGTTTGTATCTGGAAATGATATCCTAGACCTATTAATTAAAATCCTTTGTCTTTTTTTTTTTTCCGCTGGGCCTCCTGACATGCTTACTTTGGGAGAACTCAGCTGCAGTTTAAAAAGTTAAATTATTCTGAGATAGCTAAGGTGGGAGAATAGGCCCAGTTAGACACATGAGTGACAAGCCATCATGGACATTCCAGACATAGCAGACTGATTAAAAAAAACCAAGAACCCTGGAGGGAGACTTAGTCTAGCGATTAAAGATGCCTATGTCTCACACTGGAGTTCCTGTTTGATCCTCAGCTCTAGCTTCTGACACCATCTTCCTGTCAGTATAGATCATGGGAGGCCGTGGTGATGATTCAAGTAATTTGCTTCTACCATGCACATGGAGACCTGAATTCAGTACTCCACCCCCATTTTCACTCCAGGCCAGATCCAGCTGTTGCAGGCATTAGGGGAAAGAACCAGTGGATGAGAGCTTTCTCTCTAAATCTGTTTCTGTCTCTCTCTGCCTCTCATATTTAAAAAAGAAAGAAGGATAGCAGGAAAGAGGGTGTGAGGGAGGGAAGGAGAGAATATCATTACATTCTAAGACTTGATATCTACAAATCATATTGAATATGTCAAAATTATTTAAAATCAAAATTAAAAATGAAATAAAACAAACAAAAATGCTCAGGAGCAAGGCTTTGGTGCCATGTGAGCAATCCAGATCATGTGTCAGAGTCTTTGGAGTCCCAGCTACTCTTCTGATCTAGTTTCCTGCTAATGTGCACCCAGGGAGTTCTAATGAGCACACAGAGTAGATGATGACTCAAGTACTTGGGACCCTGCCACCCAAATGGGAAACCTGGATGGAATTCCAGATCTCCCAGTTCTGGCTGTGGCAGGTTTTTCAAAGAGTGGACCAGCAAATGGAAGATCTCTTTCTCTCCACCTCTCTCTCAGAAAAAATGGAAAGAGATAAATAGAAATAGGGAAGAAAAGAAAAGAGCCAATAGCGAATAAACACTAAGCATATGGCCATAACTGAGCTACCATGGCTGAAGCACAAATCATCCCGGAGCACAGAAAAACACCCTCACACGCTCAGCCTGAACTACTGATCCACAAACTCATGAATACCATGAGTGGTTGTTCTTTGCATGACAAAATTTACTATACAACCCTCACATTTGAACTTTTCGGCCTTTTGAAACATATAAATATAGTTTGGTAAGTTGCTGTAGTTCAACCTTTAGTAATTCCTACATAAGATTATTTCCTACAAATAATTAAAGTTATTTCAGGTCAATTAGAATAGTTTTTGCTATAAAACTGACTTAGCTTTAAAAACAAGGTTCAGGGGCCAGTGCTGTGGTGCGGCAGGTAAAGCTGCCATTTGCAGCACCAGCATCCAATAAGGGTGCTGATTCAATTCCTGGCTGTTCCACTTGGCATCCAGATCGCTATTAATGTATCTAGGAAAGCAATGGAAGATATTCTAAGTGCTTGGGCCCCTGCACCCACATGTGTGATGTGGAAAAATCTCCTGGCTCCTGACTTCAGAGTGGCCCAGCCCCTGCTGTTGCAGTCATTTGGGGGAGTGAACCGGCAGAAGGAAGATATCTCTGTCTCTTCCTCTCTCTCTCTCTCTCTGTAACTCTTTCAAATAAATAAATAAATATTTTAAAAGTAAAATATAGTTAAAAACCAATTATGTGATCTTGGCAAGTAATATTAACTCTTCTAATTCAGTACACTTATTTTTGAAATGGAATAGTATCAATCATTTCAAGACTTTAGAGGAATTCAGTAAAACAAAATGTTTTCACAGTCCCTCACACATTGTAGGTACTTGACAAAAGGTGCCTCTTTAGAATAGAATAATAATATTAATGTGTTTGGTTTTCAATACCACCCTTATAAATGTAAGAGTAAATAAATATCTAAAGAAAATACTTATGACATGATAAATATGAATTTTCTTTTAAAGGAACAAAACATGTGAAGATACCAGATTTTTCCACCTGCTTTTAGACCATTTGGAATAAGCTTGGTAAATCTTGTCAGTCATTCCCAAGAATGATTCGTTCTCTACCACATGGAAATCACTTAACACTTTAAGGTCACTTCTTTCTTACTTGAAATATTTGTGAAAAAAAGAACTCTACATATATAAGAATAATATAAACAATATTAGAAATTTTATCTTTCACAGATGAAATAAAAAGAAAAAAATGTGGGTAAAAGAAAGAATCTCCCAAATATTTAAATCAAATTACAGTAGATTAGGTAGGACTGGGAAAATAACTACCTACCTAGAAAAGCAATTAATTAAGATTTTGCCTTTTTTAATACACATGCTATTATAAAGAAATGATGAAACATTCATTCTGATAATACAATATTTAAAATATTACTTTTTGGAAATATATCTATAAATACAAAAATATGAACACTCACCATGAAGGTAGAGCCACACATAATCAAATTCTGTGGAACCATTCCACCTTCACACAGACATTCCAATTCACAAGACAATGATTGGTATTATTATTTTACCTGTCCAGAATAAAATGGTTCTTTTGAAACAAGTATTATATTTCAACACTTGGTTCTATTTTATTGGAAAAGCAGAATCTATGAATCCTTTCTTGATAACTTTAGGCTGTTCATCTTGACTGATTATTCATTTTATTTGAGTCCTTCTTCAAGAGGGTGTCAAGGACTTTTATTTTTGTCATAGAAACCATTAATTTGCATTTGAAAGATGGGAAGTTGGGAATAAAATCTTCAACTAATTATAATCAGTAGCTACATCTCTAAGCTAAAGACTGCACAGTCACAAAGCATCGAAGCAACGTAATGCATCTGTTTGATTCCTCTTTTGGTTTTCATCAAAATTTGTGGTTTTTTTATTACTCTCTTCCAAATCTCATTTCTCATCATATTCCATTTTGCTTTTTTATGTGAAACACACTTTTCCTTTCAATCATCAAGAGTCTCGTTCTCTCTTATAATTAATTGCTCTCATCTTCCTCCCCTTTAACTTTGTGGTTTTACTTTTCTGATTGGAAGAAAAAGCACAGAATAAAAGATGAATCTAAAGAAAATGGTGAGTGAGTATACCATATTTTCCAATTTTTACTTTAGCATAGAGTGAGAAAGATACATATTCCCTGATAACTCTACAGAAACCACAGCCTAGTATAAGAAGCCAATTAATGGTTGATATAACAGTTAGCTTTTATAGCTGTATTATCTTTGAAAAAAATTTGTATGTGATGTATAGTATTACTAAAAGAATGCAAACAAACTATAAAACATCAAAATAAATTTTCAAAGGGAAGTCATCTATAAATATATAAAAAAAGGAAATTGGAAAAGTAATACAACAATGAACAGATGTCATACAATCTTCAGTAGAAGAGCTGATATTATAATTGTAATGAAAACCTCTTATAACATAAATATGGTTGTATCAAAACTGGTTCAAATCTCAAAGGGAAAAGGCTGAGGGAAAATTATATCCCTGATTAAAAAAAATACATTAATATAAAGTAATATCTTGTAAAGCAGCTCAGAATTTTATTTTTTCTTTTTTTAACTTTTATTTAATAAATATAAATTTCCAAAGTACAACATTTGGATTATAGTGGCATTTTCTCCCCTTAACCACCTACCACCCACAACCATCCCATCTCCCACTCCCTCTCCCATCCCATTCTTCATCAAGATTAATTTTCAATTATCTTTATATACAGACGATCAATTTAGTATATACTAAGTAAAGATTTCAACACTTTGCACCCACACAGAAACACAAAGTATAAAGTACTATTTGAGTACTAGTTATACTGTTAATTCACATAGTACAACACATTAAGGACAGAGATCCTACATGGGGAGTAAGTGCACAGTGACTCCTGCTGTTGATCTAACAATTGACACTCTTATTTATGACTTCAGTAATCACCCGAGGCTCCTGTCATGAGCTGCCAAGGCTATGGATGTCTCTTGAGTTTGCCAACTCCAATCTTATTTAGACAAGGCCATAGTCAAAGTGGAAGTCCTCTCCTCCCTTCAGAGAAAGGTACCTCCTTCTTTGATGGCCCTTTCTTCCTGCTGGGATCTCACTCACAGAGATCTTTCATTTAGGTCATTTTTATTTTTTTTGCCACAGTGTCTTGGTTTTCCATGCCTGCAAAACTCTCATGGGCTTTTTAGCCAGATCCAAATGCCTTAAGGGCTGATTCTGAGGCCAGTGTGCTGTTTAGGACATCTGCCATTCTATGACTCTGCTCTGTATCCTGCTTCCCATGTTGGAATGTTCTCTCCTTTTTAATTCTATCAGTTAGAATTAGCAGACACTAGACTTGTTTGTGTGATCCCTTTGACTCTTAATCCTATCATTGTGATCAATTATGAACTGAAACTGATCATTTTGACTAGTGAGATGGCATTGGTACTTGCCACCTTGATGGGATTGAATTGAAATGCAGCTCAGAATTTTAAAAAAGACTTTAGAAACCAAAAAGATCCATTTAAATTTAGTGAAACCATGTTGAACTAAACCCAGAACCTTTATTTTACATTTTAATAGCATATGGATAGTCATTCTGGGTCATAAGTTGATTTTGGTTTTTTGATATTTTTAAATAGCAGAGTCAATACAATGTAATGTTTTTAATTTAATTACTAAGATTGAAATACAACAAAGTTCAAGTGAATTCCGAATGTAAATCAGATAACATTTCAGGGTTGGTTTCATAATAAGTCATCCATGATATTTTAGTGCATATTTTTCAAAGAAAACCTGGATCAGCTTTTTGACAATATTAATAACAATACTTCAGTTGTGACATACACTCTAATTTAAGAAAAACTAACTAGAAGAGAGAATGGCGATTGTCTCAAAACAAAGAAATGTTAAATGTTTGAAGAGATAAACATATTTACTTTGATTGGACATTACATATTATATTTAACATCATATATTACCATATAAATATGTGCAATTTTTTGATTTTGTTGAATTTCAAAACAATAATGTTTTTTAAAAGATATACTAGTAGCATTCAGTCAATATTTTTAGGTTGGAAATGGCTTTAATTCTAAATATTGAAATACTGAAGTCAATTTCAAACCTATAGATTTTACAATCTAAGTTTCTTTAAGTAAAATTAAAAAAAAAATTTGACTGTATGTTTTTTGGCTCTATAAAGAGTCCCACAAAACATCCCTAAACAAAATAACTACAAGAAAAGATATATTCAGACACTGATTGATTTCTTATCTTTGGAATTAGACTGGCAAAGTTAAAAGCCAATGAATGGGAGAATTATTGCACTAATAGACATTTCAAGTACTCCCCTTGAAAATGGTAAGGAGACTAATAATAGCATGCAATAACAATAATGAATCTTATTAGCACTTCATGATGATGATGATGATGATGATGATTGCTCTAGGTTGAAAATAAGATTTTAAGAAACAATACTGTGCAAGATGTTCTCCAAAATTATAAATGAAGTATGTCCTCTTCCATATGTGCAACTTTTTTTCCAAACAATGTGCAGGGTAACAGTTAATTCTTTGGTGGATAAAAACAGAAAGATCAATCCAACCATGCATATTAAACTCCTGGTTATTATTGCTATGGGAGCATATTCTAGATGCAGTATATATAAATACTTTCTTTTCTCATATCTACAATATTGCTTCTTATCTGTCAGTTAGTTAGTGAGAAATCCTGTTGCTGCTGACACAGAGAGAAATCACCTAATATCTGACAGTGGATTTAGCCATTTTTAAATTTTGGTGTTTTCAGAGTAAAATCAAGTATGTTTAATTCTTATCTTATTATTTGTGTTTATGTAAAAACCCATCTAATTTTTAAATGCCCTAATGTGTAATATCACTCAGCTCATGTGACCACACTTGTTTAAAAATAGCATTGTGTGCTTTCAATAAAACTGATATCAACCACATAATCCCTTAACTGCAGTAAATTCATAAAACAGAAAATAGTTCAGGTTATTATCATTTCAAAGTAGTGTTAAAAGTATTAACAAAAGTTCCTCTTTCAGTAGCATTATTTCCAGTGGAATTGGTATTGTGCATGATTACAGCAGTCTTTAATGATATGACTCTGTAAAACACTATGTATATCCCTCCCGCCTGACTGAACACCAACAGAGAAAGTATATAATAAAGAAAGGAACCCAACTTTAATAGTATTGGGGTAAACAATGAGTAATATGTCATCTAAACCTTAACCAATATTCGTCCATAATTAGAAAATTCTCCTCATTATATGCAATCACTTAATGTAATGAGTTATGCTTTTCCTTATAGTCACATAGAAATCCTCTCCATCCATCCATCCCACAAATTACATACATCTTTCAAAATGTGATTAAATGGGCTTGTCTGCTATTCTCACACATCAGAGGAGGGCCATCCATTTAAAAAGAAATGCTAAAATTTGGGGTAAAATAATGATTCCTTCATAACAACCACATCTCTACAATACCATTTATATGTCAGGCACTTAGTTCTTAGTGCTTATCTCTTCTACAACTCAGCCCTCAAAAAGCTTATCGACATGATTTTGACACTTGGAGCTGCCCAGAAGTCAAAGGATACCATCAATATATGTGTGAACCTTTTTTAGATGATGAATTAAAGAAAAAAAGAGTTATAGAAAAGGAATTTATGATGGAACAAGGACATAAGCCTCAGCCATTTTAGGTTCTTGTTACCCCTGCAGTCTTTCAGAAGACCAGTTCAGTCTCACATCCTGTATTGTTCCCTACCCCACCTCTTGTATTCTTTCCCAGTTTTGGAAGCCAATGGGCCAAACTTAAAGAAATGGTCCGGAGAAGTTCATTCTCTACCTACTGCCCCCCCCCCCCCCACTCCTATCCCTAGACCACCTAAGATGTAAAAAGGTCGGTGAGCATGATGGTAGTTGGTTGACCTTATTTTCTCTGAACAAATTTGGTCTGGCTGCAAGTTCGTACCCTGACTCCTCTCTGTTCTGTGCCACTTTTCCTTAAATTTTGGTTCCCCATGTGAGCAGGCACCAATCTGCACTCTTTTCCTAACAATTTGCATGACAGCAAAAATGGATTCAAATCCTGCCTTTATCTTGAGTTTGTGATCACGAGTATATCACTTAACCTATCTGGGTCTCAGTTTTTTCATTCGTTAAATTTGTGAGTGTTGAAGATGTCGCTGAAATACTGAAGTTATACCATGCTTCTTCTCAATAACTGTTATGCCATCTTCTGTAATTCCAATAGAATCTTTTTCAATTAATAGTGATTAACAGAATATACTAGTCCACATTTTCCATTCCTTCTTCTGTACACCATTTATCTTAATGTCCCTATATTTACTTCCTAAAGCACAGTTTCATCATAAATATATCAATGGATCTAAAAATTACTAGTTTAAATTTGGGAGACAAAGATGGAGTTCTTGCCACCTGATTTGGCCTCACTCAGTCCTGGCCATGTGGTTATTTGGGGAGTGATCCGGTGGATGGGTGATTACTTGCTCTATCTCTTCCTCACTGTGTACCACTCTTTCAGATCAACAAATAATTTTTTTTTTAATTTCATTAAAATTCTGTTCTTTTGAATAAAAATTCCTTGACTGATTAAAGACAAGGAATCCCTCTCTAGAAACATACACAGTCCACAAAGACTTGCAAATTTTCTCAGTTTCAGAACAGATGAACACTTGCTCCATTTATTGGAAGGCAGTTGTTATTTGGCCCTCGTCAATCATTACCAAGAAGAAATATAGGCTTACAACATCTTGCAATTGTCACCCATTCAAAAAAAAAAAAAAACTCATAAATTAAACTTTTATATGAAATTTCCCCATTTTAATTTAAAATTTAGTTTAAATCTTATCAGTAATGTTAAAAATAAATACCCATGTGGATCAAACAATAAAACACATTTTTGAGACAAATATAACTCATGGAGTAGATAGACATCTCTGCTTTAAGGTTCCTACTGTATTTCAACAGATGCCCCAAGAACCAACTGTTTTCACTCTGCATTCCAAGATATATTCACAGAAACACAGCAGAATTTTACAGCTACTCAACAACACAGAAGATTGGCAGTTAGTCCACCCTATTCATTCTACATGTAGGAAAACAGAAATCTAAAGAATTTATAAATACCTTTCCCTAGGTAAGATGGCTAACTGAAAACAAAAGTGCAATGAGAATTCAAGCTTCTCTTTTATCAATGAAATTTTCTTTCCTCTATACCTTCGGTCATTCTTCCTAATGTTTCCATTGTGTCCCTGATAAATACAAAAATGCCATGCTTCCAAATGACTAGCACAGTGTTTTCATAATTGGGGATGCTTTCCCTAAGACCATGTTGTTCATTATTTGCCTTGTTTATTTAAATAAAATTTAAATACATTAATTTGTACATAATTTATAAAAAGTATATCATTTTATACACACAGTAGGAACCTTTTACCAATGTGATATCTGCTCCCAATATCTTTGATTCTTCATGCACAGAGTGCTGTATCTTTAAGATGTTACTCATTGTTAGGAACAACACCCCCCTCCCCCCTTAGTTCTTTGAAATATGCGGTCACCTCTCTTGGGCACTGTTCACACCTCTGAAGGAAAGCTTATCTTGACAGAAAAAAAATTTGGATAAGTCAGAATTGACTGATTTCTTTTGACGCCCTGTCATTTTCAAACAGTGTCTGAATTTGGCATCTCAAATACAGACCACTATGAAAAATCTAAGTAGCTGGTAGAACAAATTTACAATAGAGATGATCCTTGTTTTCTTTTAAAAAGTATTGCTTCACTCACTATTTTTTCAGAAACAGCTATTCAAGTACTACTGAAAAATATTGTATACATGGGTGCATTTTTTAGTATTGTTCAACATAAATGAAAAAGAATAGTAGAAATGAAAATGAATATCTTTGGGAATGTTCAAGTTACTTGCATTATTTATAAGCTCATTATATCCAATGAATGTTCTCAGTCCTAGGCCACCCAGGAACTGCATTCCAACGCTTCTTCCATTACTCCTCTTAAATGTTTCTAATACAGAGAAAGAAAAACAGGATTCTACTGGCAGACCTGTCTTCTATACAATTTTGTATGTCTCCACTCGCAAAATGCCCAGAAATGAGGATACTTCAAAAAGCTTATACAAATCTGTATTACGAACAAACTATGGATTTCAAAAAAAAAATTGTACTTAAATATACTCATCTTTTAATTCCATTTATCCATGAACATTTTAAAGGACACTTCTGTGTATTATTTAATATTTTTTGAGATTGCTGTTGAAATTACTAAGTTACCTTCTTTAATGAGATTTCTACATTTATATGGGATTCTGATTTCTTTTAAATAATTGAATAATCTGAAACAAGTAACAAGCTTAAGCTACTTGCTTCCCTTTAAATGGTATGCACACTTCAACTTCACTCCATTTCTCAGCACTCTTGTCTTCAACACTAGATAGATAATCTTAATCACAAATTTCTATTAATGGATTATTCAAATATAGCTCTAAATTATGCCATATAATTTCAAATGTGATTCATCTGTTTACTTTTATGTCCACATAAGATAAAAGAAGATTTATAAACTTTCCATAAAAATCTTTGGGATACGTTCTGGGTGAACTACTCATATCCAGGACATCGTTGCTATGGAGTTGGCATAATATAGTGACCATGAACACAGGATTATGCTGTGTTTAGTGACAGAACATTGGTAAAATATATGTTTGTAGGTGCTGATAAGGACAAGACTCTTTAGCCTTGGCATCTTGGAGAAGTCTCTGACAGATCTGTCCTATAGGAATTGCTATACTTGTAAGGTAACACATCCTTAAATGATCACCTCAGCCCAGTGGAAAGAACAATTTCCAAAGTGTCAAATGTGAATTGATATATGACACTTCCCATTTTTCATGCACTGCACAATGCAGAAGAAATATTATTACTGGAAAATAGTTGATATTGGACATATGACCAATTCTGGAAGAGGGACCATCAACTTGTATGTATTTCCATCAATTGGAAAAAATTTAAATTCAGTGTTTATTTTTTGAAGATCATCATAGGCAATCTAAATCTGTTTAGCTAAGTATCTGGAAAATACTAAGTGTTCATGAAATTGGATCTTTTTTTGTTAAAATTTATCTAGTCAATCAATACAGGCAATTTTTACTTACAGATCACAATTCTATAACACATGTCTACTTTCTTCTCCAACACCTGGTGTTATAAATGTTCTAAGAGGTCACCCAAGATGAACCTCTTATTTATGTTAACAATTATTTCTGTAGCTTCTGGGGTAAACAGTTATGTACTCTCTGCTAGAATTTTTTCATTGGCAGGGATGTCACAATTTTTATTAATTATTCTTTCGAAATTTTTATCTACTTGCTTCAAAAATATTTAAAAAATTTTTATAAGAGAATACAAAATTCTAGATAAAGATTATTTTCATTGTTATATTTTGTCATCAAGAGTATTAAATAGTTGTATCAGAAAATTAAGAAATGCATAAGAACATTGAATGCTAACTCATTGTCTAAATTATCTGTGCATATTAAGCATTGTTTTAGTTTGTCCATCACTCTTAATTTTACATATTTATAACCATTTCTAAGTTTTTACATATACAGTACTTTGGATTCTTTTTAAATGTAACATTGAAGGTCAGCACTTCGGTGCAGTGGGTGAAAGTCCCAGCTCACTCACAGCATCAGCATCCCATATGAGCACTGGTGTGAGTCCCAGCTTCTCCACATCCAATCAAGCTCCCTGCTAATGCACCTGGGAAAGCAGCAGAGGATGGCCCAAGTCCTTGGGCCCCTGCACCCAAATGGGAGATTCAGAAGAAGCTCCTGGCTCCCTGTTTCAGATTGGCTCAGCTCCGGCTGTCGCAACAATTAGGCAATAAACAGTGGATAGAAGACCTCTCTTTTTCTACCTCTCTGTATAAACCCATTTTTCAAATAAATAATTTTTAAACAAAATAGAAATATAAATGTAACATTTACTATAAGAAAGAATTAACAAAGTCTAAAGAATTACACAATAGAGCAGAATAGAGTGTATGACAAATCATCTTTGACATTATCTGATGGAAATCTGAAAAATAATTGAGGACAAATAGTAAAGCAACACAAGTTGAAAGAATAAAATCATGTATTTTAAAACGTATAAATTGGCTCCCCAAAAGAGTTATGTGAGGTGAATCTAATTCAGATTGAACTGGGCACAAGACTTTGGGATAACACATGGGAAGGCTGGAAATGAAGTAGCATGGAGTACAAAAGCTCACCTCTCAGGGGCCTAGGTGACAGATTCTATATACCCTGTGCCGAAACTGTGAAAAAAGTCATGTTTAAAACTGAGGGAAGCAGAAATCATTTGCAGTACATTAACTTAATTTACACAATCTCTGCTGAGACCCTGGGAAGTCATTCTACTGGGGAAAAGCTTAAATTATAGGTGGTGCATTTTCTGTACAATGAACCTGAGTTATTAAAAGTGCCAACTAATCTTATCAACCACCTATTGTTAGCCAAATTGTGAAATTCATTATAATATTTTCCCACAGAAAATTTTCAAGCAATTCAACCAAATGAACTTATTTCAATTCACAAGCATTTATTGAGTGCCTATTTTTACTCCTGTTGAAGCGTGATAGAGAATGCACAGCTGAATGAGATTTAGTCCTCTTTCCCCACCTTCAAGGAGTATTCATCTAGTAGAGAGACTTTAAATAGAAGCACAAAATACCTACACTGGAAGGCATAATAGGAAAAGGACCATTATCTAAGAAACTACAGGCTCCTTCAGGACAAAGCCTTGGTTTCATGCATCACTGTATTCTCTGCACTAAGCATAAGGTCTGACTTGTCTATTGAATGAATAATTTTAAAAAGTGGAGAAAAGAAAGATGGATCAAAGTTCGTATAAAATGAAAGATATTGGAACTCTATCAAGGTGTCACTGAAGGAGAAATCAGAAAATTATCTGAATTAGATTTTTGAAGAAAGATTTTGATAAGCAGCTACTCAAGGAAAAGATATTTAAGAAATACAACTCAGCATGAGCAAATTCAAACATACGAGAAAAAAAACAAAGCAAAAAATCAATGAAGAGAAGGGAGCACCTTTGATTGCAAAAGTTTAAGAGTAACTAGAAAGTGGGTCTAGGAAATATGTGGGAATTTTACCTGACAGAGGGTCTTCTGTTGTAAACATTTGCTTCATATTTGTTTTTGCTTTTTTCTAACTAGTATCCATTTACTTTATTCTAATAAGAGATCTCTGATGATGATAGGAATATTATCTCTTCTCTACATTTATTAACAACTGTTTGAGGTATAATTTACATTCAGAATCATAAGATAAATGATCTTCATACACATATAAGTAAACAAACAGATCAAGATTTCTAGAACCTCAGAAAGCACCATTTCATTTACCTATTAATATTCCATTATAGAAGATGACTATTCTTCCCTTTATGATCATTTATTTATTTTGTCCATTTTTCAGTTTCAAATAAATGGGATCTTCATATTGTATCCATGTTGCATGGAGAGGAAGTTCCTTTTGTTTTCATTAATCTGTAGTATTCCATTAAACATGTATACCATCACTGATTTATTCATTTCATGATTGGAGAACATTTTGGTCCTTTTCAGTTTAATCAAACGAAGTAGGGATTTAGGGTAGGAAGAAACTATTCATACATCCCAACCTACACATATTTTATCACGATTAATAGTTCTCACCCTTTACTCTTAAAAAAATTGATGTGGTTTACAATAAAGTACAAGGTAATCCTAGGTAAAATTGGATGATATCACTGACAAAGGTAGTATTTTCTGAAGCAAAAGATCAAGTATAGTCACTACTTACTATACAGTAGAGTCAACACGATCTGTAACATATAAATGAATTAGAAGAGACTCCACGACTTTCAGGTACTCTATGGTGATCTTAAGTCATTCGTTATTATTATAAATAATAGTGTAACTTTGAATAACTAGGGAAGTTCATTAAGTAGTTTACTAAAATTAACTTACAAAGATAGTATGAGAATATAAATAAAATTACATCAAGTGTACAGAAAAAATTCTTATCCCAAAACAATTTTTGGCACATCCCTTGGGAGGACCACATGTTAAATGTTTTCTCTCTGTGGCCTATTCATTGCCCACATACATTCCACCATCAAGAGAATAAAATCTACATAACAACATCTCACTGAAAGTATTAGCAATATCTTTGTGTTTACTTCTTTTTCAGTGCTTATAGAACTATATTTACTTTGAAATAACTCATGACTGGACTTGAATTGGTCATTTCCTTTTCATTCAATGCATTTATTATTGACACAGTTCTAAATTCTTGATTTGCTATTTATTTATATTCCTGAGAATTTTAAATAAAAGGATCCCCCCCAAGTAACTTAAATTCAACTCTACCCCTATTTCACCTCTAAGTCCTAATTTAATAGATGATTTCCACATATATAATGCATTTCATTCATCACCAATGAACTGTATGTTGAAGTATTTTTTTATTATTTCTTAGAATATATTATATATCCTAGATAGCAAATTTAGGTGTTGATGATTTTTATCATTGTATAGAGATATCGCAGACAAAATTTGTTACCATTAAAACCATATTACTAAAGATTACTTTTCAGTTTGTAAAATTTAGTTCATACACATTAAGAGGCATGAAAAATTGACAGAGTAAAAGCTTAATGGTCTTATCTAACAAGGTGTTAGTGTACATTCATAGCAAACATTTTAAATGGATTAAATGCCTCATAGGGCTGATTGAAAGAGCCATAGATAAAAGCAAGAAGAGCAGCTACAGAGAAAGTTTGAATTTTGCCTTCCCACCTGTCTTCTGATTAATAAAAAAAAAGGATCTGGAAATATCTCTTTAGTCAACAAAGAAAATGAAAATGTGTTTTTAAAATTCAAATAATACCTTAATGATGAAATTATTTCAGGAGGTTGTAGGAAGTCCAACAGGAAAAGCTGTGGTGAGACTTACAAAAATACAAATTTTTAAATGTTTTATTTATTTATTTTTATTTTATTTGAAAGGCAGAGAGACAGAGATGTTCCATCCCCTGGCTCATTCCCAAAATGCCTGCAACAGTCAGGGCTGGGCCAGGACAAAGCCAGGAATCTGGAACTCAATCCAAGTTGTCCACCTGGATGGCACAGACTCAAGTCCTTGAATCATCATTTGCTGCCTCTCAGGATGTGCACTGGCGAGAAGCTGAGTAAAAAGTGGAGAAGCCAGTTTTCAAAGGTAGTACTCTGATATGCAGTGCGGGTATTCCAAGAGAAGCCTAAATCTAAACACTGAGCCAGATGCCCACCTCAACAAAACTTTTTACTCTCACTTTGTTAAAGACATCGTGTCCTGAAAAGACCTAACTTTTAAGGAAGAATTTACTTTAGCACATCTATGACAAAATATAATGTTTATGGATAAATATAATAATATCCCACATTTATTTGTACTTTTAAAAATTTATTTTGAGAGGCTGGTGCTGTGGCATAGCAGGTTATTCCACTACCTGTAATGCTAGCATATGATGTAGGTAATGATTCATGTCCTGATAGGTCCACTTCCAACACAGTTCCTTGTATAACCCCTGTCATTAAAGTCAGCTGGGGAATGAAACAGCAGATGGGAGACACCTCTCTCTCTCTCCCTCTCTGTAATTCTGACTTTCAAATAAATAAATAGATCTTTAAAAATTTATTTTGAAATATTTTAATCTTTTGTTATTGTTGCTTTTTCTTTCTAGAAAAAAGAAATTAAACATCGAGGCAAACACTGTGGCTAGTAGGTTAAGCCTCCAGCTGCAGCACCAGCAGCCCATATCAGTTATCACAGATGGGCACTGGTTTGAGTCCTGGCTGCTCCATTTCCCACCCAGCTCCCTGGTAATGGTATGGGAAAGCAGTGGAAGATGGCCCAAGTGCTTGGATCCCTGTAGCTAGGTGGAAGACTGGCAGAAGCTTCTGGTTCCTGGCTTTGGCCTGGCCCAGTTGTTGCCATTGTGGCCACTTGAGGAGTAAATGGGTGAATGGAAGATTTCTCTCTCTTTCCCTCTCTCTCTCTCTCTCTCTCTCTCTCTCTGTAACTCTCCCTCTCAAATAAGTAAATAAATCCTTTAAAACAAAATAAATTAATCATTTTCTGCTAATTCAAAACTTTAAAGAATCTAGACATACAATTTGGTCTTTTCCAAATTCCAGCATACCTTGTGATAAAGTTGTTTCCTTAAAGATTTTTATTAAATAATTAACATACCTCTGGTTTGCTTTTCAGTTTTACTAAATGTCATTTTGTTCAAAACTGTTTTTGAGTTAACCCAATTGGTCAAATTTCCAACAAAGGATCCTAAAATTGAATTGTAGCCTTCACCTTAAAACATTCTCTCCAGGAAACACTGAAAATCATGACCAAAATGTTGAGATTTTATAGGTCACTTATGGAGTCTTTCACTAAATATAATTTTGTAGGCCCCCATATCTGCTTATTTTAATGAATGATATTTCTAGACTTGATAATGGCTATTAAGAACACTATAAAACCTGCAGGTGTGTGTTTTCATTAAAAAATTCCCTGATATAAGATAATTATACCAAGCTCTACCTTTGCTGAAGATATCAAAACACCATAGATCATCTTTATCCATGAATTATTGAATTCAACCTTTCAGACAAGTCTCTGAGTATTTCAAAGTCCTCTGCTCATAGCCTCTTCAGAAAATATTCTAAGCATTTCTGATGTTCTGATGTTAGAAGCCAATATTGTCTCTGACAATCCTGGATTTTCTCTAAGGAGAATGGCTTTTCTTCCTTTCAGAACATCAGAAATATCTCTCCCAAACTTTGAACAGTGTTTCTATAAAAGCACATATCTAATAATAAGTGATATTAAAGCAATGTGAAATGGAACTGTCATATACAATGGGTAGAATATCAATTGATGTTGGCTACTCTGGAATACAGTCTGGTAGTCTCCAAAAAGGTCAACATGAAATTAATATATGATCCAGAAATTCTAGCCCAGTTATATACTCAATAGAAATAAAAACATGAATCCGCAAAAAAGTACATGAAGGCAATATTATTAATAATGTTTAAAATGGTGGAAATAAAGGCAAAAAACTCATGAATGGATAAATACCATGTGGCATATCTATGAAATGAATATTACTTAGTCAAAAATGAATGAAGTGCTATAAACCTAATGCTAAGTGAATAAAAGCTGTCTCAAAAGATAACAAATTGTATGATTCCATTTGCAAGATAATTCCATGCATTAGTCCATGTTCTGTTGCTATAACAGGATACTTGTGATGAAGTTAAATGTAAAGGATATGTGCATGTAGGCTTAATGTCCTACAGGCTGGGAAGTCCAAGAAATAGTGGCATTTGTTTATTAACTGTACTTGAGCAGAAGGAATATATTGGCCATTTATAAATGGTAGAAGTAATAAACCAAACAATGTTTATAAAACCAGTAAAGTAGAAAAAAAATCTAATGAAGAAAAAGATACAGTGAATCTCAGGTCAAATCTTGGCTCCACCAGTTAATCACAAGGTAATTTTAAACTATACATTTAACCTCCCTCAGAAAAATGGTATCTTGGTTAAGCCAATTCCCATCTACACAGTAAAAGAAGTTGGATAGTTGCAACCTGTCTCTATTCTAGAACACCTGGATTGTTTATGATTTTTAAAATAAGGCTGGCGCTGCAGCTCAGTTGGCTAATCCTCTGCCTGCGGCACTGGCACCCTGGGTTCTAGTCCCAGTTGCTCCTCTTCCAGTCCAGCTCTCTGCTGTGGCCCAGGAAGGCAGTGGAGGATGGCCCAAGTGCCTGGGCCCTGCATCTGTGTGGGAGACCAGGAGGAAGCACCTGGCTCCTGGCTTTGGATCGGTACAGTGTGCCGGCTGCAGTGGCCATTGGGGCGGGGGGGGTTTGAACCAACAGAAAAGGAAGACCTTTCTCTCTGTCTCTCTCTCTCACTGTCTAACTCTGCCTGTCAAAAAAAAAAAAAAAAAAAAAGAATAATAATAAAAAAAACATAGCGTCTAAGTTTTTGTAATAAAACAAAAATCTTCCAGAAACAAAGCTTTGCCCATTTCATTAAACTTCATGTCCAATTTTCAATCTACTCCCCCATTCAGCTTTATTTAGGCAAAATTTTTATTTAGGTATATGGATAAATACTTAAAGAAAATGTCACTTACACACACAAATGGAATGTTATTCAGCTATTTAACAACTACATTCAAAAACCACATGTTTGGGGCAAAGATGTGGCCTGGTAATTAAGACAATGTTGGGACACTGGTATCATATATTGTAGTTCCTGAGTTCTCATTTCAGCTTCTTGCTAATGTGAACACTCAGAAGCAGCATGTGATGATTCAAGTAGTTGGATTTCTGCCACCGACACGAGATCTATATGGATTGGGATTCCAGCTCCAGGCTTCTGCCTTACCTGGCTGAGTCCCAGCTGCTGCAGGCGTTTGGGCATTTGGGTAAGTGAACCAATTAATGGAAGCATTCTCAAGTTCTTTCTCTCTCACAGACACACATACAGAGACAATATAATTTTTAAAAAAATGCAAACTACTCTTACTAAACCTGTGCACAGAACAGTAGGTAAAATGAGCAATTAAGGCAGAACAGGGTATTACATCAAATGCACAAATTGTATTTCCAATTTTATGCCTCTTACCACTGCCTAAATTAAATTATATATTTTTTTCTAGCCTGGTCAGTAGTAAATATAGTGAATTTGCTTTTCCTTAAGTGTGCTGGAATTTAAAGATTCTCTTGTATTCTGTCAAGTGCCTTCATTTGCAATTTGCAGGGCAGCACAATGGAATCATTACTTCTTAATTTGCTCATTGTTGAGCAGAGTCAAGAAAGTAGAGCCCTGGAATTAGGCACATGTGGCCCAAGGATTGGGCCTGCTTTTCATTTGCCATGTAACACTGGCAAGTTGTTTTCCTTAAGTTAGTTTCAATGTCAGTGTCAGATGCTATGAATTGTCTACTCAACATTAAGTCTCTCATTTGCCTTTCTACAAAAACTTCAATTTTGAGAAGGCATCAATATTCACAGTTAACACTCAATTTTCACTGGGTTGGTTTCAATCATTTAGAATAGGAAGCAAGTTCTTGAGTGGGCTTCCAAGAAATCTTTCAAGAAGAAGCAGAGTTACCTTGTAGTCCATTTTGGCCCTGTGTTCTTCACATATCTTGCTTGTCCAGATTTTAGACACAACACCTGGAAGGGGAACAGTTATTTTGGACATGCGTGCCACACACTAAGGATGTCAAAGCAGGAAGAGTGAAGGATTTCTTACCATGGAGCAATGCAATAGCCCTAGACACTATACTTATAAATCAATTCACATTTGTTTAAGCCTTTATTTTCTATTGCTTGAAGCAGAGCACATTCTAATAGAGCCCTGGTACAATATTAGCTTAAGATAATAATCACACAATCCCCATGTTTTGTGCTTAGCACGTGGCAAGAGGTAGTAAATGTTAACTACTAAATGTTATTAACAGGGATTTGATCATAAAAACTGAGTCCTCTGAGATACTTAATATCTCAGGCATCATGTTAGTGGAGGAGTTATATATATGCAAATTACAATATAGAGATAAACATTCTTATAACTATAGTTCAATAAAATCTCATTGCTTTCTAGTTATACCTTCAATCAGCTAAGGAAGACTTTAATATTATATACTTAACCTAGAAGCTACTGCCATTTTCCTATTGTATTAAAGAAGTCAATAAGTAATTGATAAATTTTCTGTCACCGTGGGCAATTAATGGGAGTTACACGGCATCAGTTACATCAATTTTCCTGTATCTGAGGAACAAAAAATTGATTTTACAAACTTACTAGTGCATATTGATTCAATGCCTATCCCTAAGCCATTTGTATTTAACATTTTTGTGCAGTCATTGAGAAAAGTCTCAGGACTGTCAAATAAAATCCAGTTCTGTGAGTTTTCAAATAGTTTACAACTATTTTTGGTACTACTAATATACTTTCAAATGGGATATATGGATATTCTATCTCTTCAAATGTTTTCATATTAAGACAACAAGAATAGGAAACTGCTAAAATTATTACTTATTTAAGTCTGCAATCTGAAACATCTGTAAAGGTATTAGAATTATGTGTTTTCTTGAAAAATAACAGAATTGTGTGTGTTAAGCCTCTCTTGTGGATTTCAATAGCTGGTTGAGGTGACAGAATACAAATATATTTTTAATCCTTGATTTTGGGAATACTCAAATTTTTATCTTCTGTGGTAGCCTAGGCTAAGAAAGAACAGCATTCAAAGACAAGGAAAGCATCTGGCTTCAGTAAATATGAGTCTTAGAAGACAATCTAGGGACTGGCACTGTAGCATTGTGAGTAGAGCCGCCACCTGCAGTACTGGCATCCCATATGGGTGCCGATTCAAGTCCCAGCTGTTCCACTTCCAATCCAGCTCTCTGCTATGGCCTGGGAAAACAGTGGAAGATGGCCCAAATCCTGGGGCCCCTGTACCTCTGTGGGAGACATGGGGGAAATTCCTGGCTCCTGGCTTCAGATGAGCATAGCTGCAGCTGTTGCCGCCAACTGGGGAGTGAACCAGTGGATGGAAGACCTCTCTCTCTCTCTCTCTCTCTCTCTGCCTCTCCTCTCTTTGTGTAACTCTGACTTTCATATAAATAAATAAATCTTTAAAAAATCTAAAAATTTCTTTATTTAAACAATTATCTGCCAACAAATAAGACGTACCCCTCTGTATAGGGTATATTCTGGCTTTGGAGGATACAGTAATCCAGACAGATACTACACCTGCATCATGTATTAAAAGAAATATGGATCACTGGAAGAGGAAAGTCAGAAAACATTCATTAAAAAATAAATGGAATAGTTTCAGGTAGTGTTGATGCTATGAGGAATAATGTAGCAATAGAAGACATAGTAAGTGTTGTGAATGGGAATTTGCCATAAGGTTGTCAAAAAGTCTTTCCAAAGGAGGTGAAATTTGAAATGAAATCTGAGAGATGAGGAGGAGGCAGCATTGCAAAAAGTGGGTGAAGCACAATCAAGAAAGAAGGAATAGCTTGCTCTAAGGCCCATGGCAATATAAAGATTTAGTCCATCTAGGATCAAACAGAAAAACCAGTGATTGGAGTGAGCAAACTGCAAAGGGTGCAGGGTGATGTGAGTTGTGTCAATAGAGTCCAGTGTAGGAAAATCTTCATACTGAACACACCTCAGTAAACCATATGGATTTTAATTTGTGTGACATAAGTAACCACTGCAGACTTTAAGCATCCCTATCATGTCTAAACTCATGCCTGGTTTGTTCAGCCTTAATGCCCCAAATCAGCCTTACGATTCCTGGTAATTAGTTAAAATTACAAATATATATGTAAATATAAAGAATGCAATTGTCATCATTCTTTAACATTCAAAAATAGTTGTTTCTTTCTAGAAAACAGGAGTGATTTTGCCTTCCCGGAGGCACTCTCCAGAAACTTTCATTGCTGTTATGATTGCAAAATGTTACTGGCACCTAGTAGGAAGAGACCAGGATACTTTATAAAATGCATAATCACTTCCATATACACAAAAAAATCTTATTTAGCCTAACAGCACCAAGGTAGAGAAGTTGTATTGGTATAAAAGAACATAGGCCTTGTAGCATGGGGGTTAAGCCACTGTTTGCAATACCACCACCCTAAGAGTGCCAGTTCAGGCCGGCACTGCGGCTCACTAGGCTAATCCTACACCTTGTGGCACCGGCACACCGGGTTCTAGTCCCAGTCGGGGCACTGGATTCTGTCCTGGTTGCCCCTCTTCCAGGCCAGCTCTCTGCTGTGGCCAGGGAGTGCAGTGGAGGATGGCCCAAGTGCTTGGGCCCTGCACCCCATGGGAGACCAGGAGAAGCACCTGGCTCCTGCCATCGGATCAGCGTGGTGCGCCGGCTGCAGCACGCCAGCCGCGGCGGCCATTGGAGGGTGAACCAACGGCAAAAAGGAAGACCTTTCTCTCTGTCTCTCTCTCTCACTGTCCACTCTTCCTGTCAAAAAAAAAAAAAAAAAAAAAAAAAAAAAGAGTGCCAGTTCAGGTCCTTACTGTCCTCTTCCAATTGAGCTCAGATTTTTTTTGTGTGTATTAGCTAATGTGCCTAAGAAAGCAAAACAAAATGGGCCAATTACTTTGGCCACTGCCACGCATGTCAGAGACCCAGATGGAGTTCCAAGCTGCTGACTTCAGCCTGGTTCAGTCTAGCTGTTGTTACCATTTGAGGAATGAAAGAGCAGATAGTTGATCTCTTTCTATCCCTCTATCTCTTTGTCAGTCTGCCAATTCAATAAATAAATAAATATTTAAAAAGCAAAATGAAAGAACTTCAGCAATAGAATTTGAAATATACTGACAGTATCTATGTCTAATAGATAAGTGGTGATTTTTGTATGACTTAATGCTGGTCTCTTTATTTAGTTGAAGATTCAATGTCTCCCCTTTAAAGAAATACATAAACACATATGCAGGAATAGAACAAAAGCAAAATAATCAATTCTTGACACAATGGAATGAATTATGTTCCCTGTCCTCCCCTCCCCATTTCATATTTTGAATACCTAATTACCAACGTAAATGAATCTGGAAATAAAGTCTTTAGGACATAATCAAGGGAAAATGAGGTCATAAGGATGGGATCCCAGTCTGATAAGCCTGTGGGCTTATAACAAAAGAAAGAGAGTGATCTCATTTCCCTTTTATCCCCACCATGTGAGGATGAAGGGCAATGGGGACCCTCAGCAATCCAGAAAGATAGCCCTTGCCAGAAACAGTGACCCCCTGGACCTTGATTATGGATTTTTCATCTTAAAGAAAATAAATTTTGGTGCAAAGCCACCAAGTCTATGGTATTTTGCTACAGCTACAGGAGCAGAACAAGACATTTACATACGACTTCCCCAAGCATGATCAACATAGAGGGAAAGCAGAGCTTAAGAGAGCACTGTGATAGGATTGAAAGCTACATTGATTTTCAACCCAATGCTTAACAAAACTATTACACTCAACTTGATAAAATCATGTGGGACAAGGTGGCTGGACAGGGAAAAGACATACTGAGTTTGGCCTCAAGAAGAAAGCAGAACAAGTGAGGGACTGCACTCTCAGGGGGTAGTTGGAGACAAATTATCATTAGAAAGTATATAAAAGAGAAGAGATGATCTGTGCAGCAGTAAAGACAGTGTACAAACATGAAATACCTAGAAAAACACTACCCACAACTCCTATGGCCAACAGTCAGAGGGGAGATGCCATCTTACTGGAGCGAGGTGAGAAGAAGCTGCATCAGCCTACATACCACCAATTATCTTGTCAGAGTGAGAACCTCACAGTCACTGCTTTGAGTCCAGTTTGGAGAGCTGGCCAGGGGAGTATCTACCTAGCTTCAGGAAGGTAAGTCATGCTGTTTCTCTTCATTCCCTTGACCAGGGCACCTGGTAGCCAGCAGGGGAAATGCCATCTCCTCAGAACAAGGCAAATGGAAGATGCAGTAGTCTACACTCCACTGGCAGAACTTGTCTGGGGGAGAACTCTGTGGTCCTTGATGACTCTGAGTACAGCCTGGAGAGCTGGTGGAGGCAAGGAGCCCATTAACTATGGAAAGTGTGGGAATACTGCTTACCTCCCAACTCACTACCAAAGCAACAGGCTCAATTTGCCAAGGTGGAGCAACAATAGTTCTCTGTCAGGCAGGCGGCTGGTTCCAAAGATAAGCATGACACCCATGGACAGGAAAGCTTGCAAGGGAGAGAATAGACCCTCTTACCCTATGACTGAGAAACATCTGCACCCTACCAGTAGCACCCTCCTGAAACCAGTTATCTAAGAAAGGACAGGCAAACATTCTAACATATGGCTGTTTTCAATAAGGTAGCAGCCATGCCAAGTTTATGACAGTTCTTCCAAAAGTACACAGAAAATACACAATATGGAAATACTATTCATGAAATTCAACTTATTTTGCACTCCTATAAGTTTTTTTCTTTTTCTTTTTTTTTATTTGAAAGGTAGATTTATAGACAGTGAGACAGAGACAGAGAAAAAGGTCCTCCCTCCGTTGGTTCACTCCCCAAATGGCCACTACGGCTGGCAATGCACCGATCCAAAGCCAGGAGCCAGGTGCCCCTTTTATTTTAATTCCATTTTTTGGTGAACTTTTTTGAAGAATCCCTCCTATTTCCAGTTTAGAACAACTGCATGTGTAATAAAGGATTTATTCTCTGATTGAAATTTATTATTTCATCCAGAGACATTTTTTCCAGAAGAGATAAGTATTTTGTGTTTCAACATTGCAATTTTATTCCTCATAATTAACAATATTGTGTATTTGTCATTTTTCAGGCATTCTACAGTCTTCATAGTTGGAAGAATTTGCAAAAGGAATTATGCTGTGTTATTTAATACCCTATCAGAAAAACTGACTTGTCTCCAAGGCAGTTCCATTCCTACACTACAATGGGAGACTAAGTTACCTTGACAGGGAAACAAAAAAAGGAAATCTATATTTATTCATCTGAATAAAATCCCAGATAAAAGAGAATAGCAAACTATTTCATAACTCAAATGATGATTGAGAATACAGATCTTCATAAGAGTAAAACCCAAAAACAGAGCAAAAACATTTTATTTTTCTTCTAGTATTGTTATGAACAATTGATAACCTCTTTGCTAGCCAATATTATAAACATCATTGATGTTCGTAAAGACATATGACTCACTCCCATTTTTATATTTACATATCTCTAAAAACAAATGCCCTGCAATTCTGATCAGATTAAGAGTCTATCAGAACCTGTTTTCTATAAGAATGACAAACTTATTTCACAGTTATATGTGATCATTCTAGTGTAAATACTCATAAACCAATATAATATATGACTTCTTAACATGAAATCTAAGAACATAAGGAGGATAAAGAAGCAAAATGTAGCTCAAGATAGATTATTTTTATTCAGTTGATGTATTAGAAAATTAAGCAAAGAATTTTCAGGCCAAAGGAAACAGAATATTTCACTTTCCTGATGAATTATTACAGCACCAGAGTTAATCAATTTTGTTTCATGTATTATTAATCATTTTACCCTCAAAAACAGTTTCTATTTCTTCTCTTCTCTCAAAATAGAAATTGAAAGAAGAAGAGGATAGAGAGTAAGAGGAGAAAACAAAAATAGAGGATGGGAGGGCAGCAGGAGGTGGAAGAAGAGAGAAAATAGAGGAGAAAGGGAGAACATTAGGAACCTGCAGGAAGAGCTTGGGCATAGCTTTGAACTCATCACTGAGATTTATTCAGGAGCATTTAAAAAGTTAGGGAAATCATAGAGTCAAACTATAGTCACACCTTGCTTTTCAATAATGACCACTGCTCCACATGGTTTGTCAAATCTCACAGCACCTTGCATACAAAGATTACATTAGCTATAATCAGATGAGTGCCCTACTGGGCCAATCTGCTTGGAATCTGAGATATCAGGTCTGCGCACTCAGCTTCAGGTAGTCTGGAGACTATAATAAGATCTGGCTTGCTTACCCACAGGAGCTTTTGAATATCTTGCACTGCTGCACAGTACGTCATTTTTTAAAGATAAAGAAATAATACCCTCCAGCAATCATCTTTCATCCATCATTTGGGGCTCAATGGAAATTAGGTTCAAATTTCCAGAGCCTGGTGTGATGGTTCCTAAGTAAACATACCTGGGCATCATGCTGCTTTGTTATATGGCTACTTGCATAATTTATAGCCAAAACACTTGACCCAAGATAGCAGGTCATCTATGTCCAATGTCTTTATTCTGTTTTTTCACTTGGCTGATCATTTAAGGAGACAGTCTTTATCTTTATTTCTACTTTTCTTTAAATTGATTTGTTTAAACAAATACTTAGTACAAAAAAGGGACTTTATCGTCCTCTCTATATTTTGAAATTTACTCATCTTTCCCAATTCTCAAAAGAGGCAAAAAAAAAAAAATCCATTCTTCATACTTCTGTTTTTTAACCACAGGTTGGTTGTTGATCATAGCACAAAGAACCCTTGATGAACAATGTATGTCTGGTGTATAGAAATGGCATACCTCTTAACGTTCAATGTATATTTTTAAAATAATTGTTATTTTTCAAAGCAAAATACTAGAGTTCATAGACAAATCTTTAAGAAGTTGGAGTTATGTGGAAAGAACAAATCTAGAGATCTTAAGTACAACATGAGGATTATAGTTAATAATATTGCATTGTGTACTGGAATTTTCTGTAAGAGTACATTTTAGGTATTATTACAACACACAAAAAGATAACTAAAATAATGGATATATGATCTGATTTCATTATAGTAATCATTTCACTGTATGTATAATAAAATAATCCTGTTATGTTCCATAAATAGATAAATTACAAAAAGAAAAAAGAATTAGAGAAGGAACAACTAAAATCCATGTATGTTTAAAGCTGAGGTATTAATTACACATATATATTTAAATATTAATTAATATGATCAGTATATGAAGAATACAGGAAAAAATAAAAAATACTATTGACCCATATTACCTAACACAAAATATTTTAAAGGAAATGTTCTAATGATTACCATGGCTTTAACTGCATCTTAAGAAACCACATGAAAAAAAGTTGAATAATGTACTTCCACTGCCAGAATTCCTGGTATTTCCAAAATGGCAGTACAAAGGTTATAGCTCTCTCTCTCTCTCTCTTTTTTTTTTACAGGCAGAGTTAGTGAGAGAGACAGAGAGACAGAGAGAAAGGTCTTCCTTTTTCAGTTGGTTCACCCCCAAATAGCCGCTATGGCCGGCGCGCTGCACCGATCCGAAGCCAGGAGCCAGATGCTTCCTCCTGGTCTCCCATGTGGGTGCAGGGGCCCAAGTACTTTGGCCATCCTTCACTGCCCTCCCAGGCCACAGCAGAGAGCTGGACTGGAAGAGGAGCAACCAGAGCTAGTACCCAGTGCCCCAACTGGGACTAGAACCCGGTGTGCCGCGCCACAGGCGGAGGATTAGCTGAGCCATGGCGCCAGCCAGAGGTTATAGTTCTTATCAATAAGAATCCTCTGCCTAATGGAAACCTTCAAATGAACACATCTATTTATTCTACCAACAAACATAATGTTGAATCAAGTTATCAAATATGCTTACACATTATTGACTTATATTCTGCTAATGAGACAGATAAAATGAATTCCTGTTGCAGCTATCAATATATCAGCACACGTGTAAGTACTAATATGAATTAAAGAAAATAAAGTGTACTGTCCCTTTAATTTTCTTTTTCCCTTAAGATAGAAAAGTAGGGGCTGGTGCTGTGGCTTAGCAAGTAAAGCCACCACCTGCAGTGCCAGTATCCCATATGGGCAAAGGTTCGAGTCCTGGCTGCTCCATTTCCGATCCAGCTCTCTGCTATGGTCTGGGAAAGCAGTAGAAAATGGCCCAAGTTCTTGGGCCCTTGCACCCGCATGGGAGACCCAGAAGAAGTTCCTGGCTCCTGGCTTGGGACTGGTGCAACTCCAGCCGTTGCAGCCAATTGGGGAGTGAACCAGAAGTTGGAAGACCTCTCTCTCTCTTCCTCTCTCTCTCCCTCTCCTTCTGTCTCTGTGTAACTCTGACATTCAAATAAATAAATCTTCCAAAAAAAAAAAAAAGCTGGAAAAGTAACAAACTAACCAAACAAACTAACTGAACGTTAAATATAATATACAATAAAAGCAAGACTATTAGACTTTCTCCAGATATTTAACACCAGTAAACTCTGATACAGATGGAAGCAAAAAATGTCAGCATTGATCAAATCAAACTTTCTAAAACACCATCCCTATAAAAACAAACAGAAAACTTTCTCATAACTCTTTCAAGGAATGACTTCTGCAAAGCTCCAGGTAAAACAGGCAAAACCAGTTCTAAACCTACAACTGCATTTCAGAACAATGGATCACTTAGCATCCCTCTGAACCAAGAATGGCACATGATATGATTTCTTCCTACTTCACCTGCTAGTCCCTTTGAGGTTTGCTCTTGACAAATCACCTTCCTTAAGGCTCTGAAGTCAAATATCACCTACTGCAGACAAGATTTAAGTCCTGTTCAAGAGTATCACTCTCTACCAAGTCAAAAATGTGCTGCCCAGGAATCTTCACAGCCTCCCTGAAAATAAACACCTGTCCAACTGGTTTCCTTGAGGAAGGTTTAAAACAGAAAATAACCTTGTTCTCCATTTCACAAAAGGACTCAGTATGAACTAGTCTTTAAATTGTATTCAATGGAGTTTCACATAGTGGGAAATGCATATTATAATATGAACTGACTACATGATAATTGCTATCTTTTGTAGGAAATGAATTAAAATTAGTTAAAATTACCCCCAGTCAATTTGAAATTTTAAAAATTCATATATACTTCTAGAAAATATATACTTCTAGAAAAAACATATATCAGGCATCTTTTTTTGCATGTGTGATTATAGAAGAGAAGAAATGCCACAATCTAAACTTTGCCTCTAAATGTAAATTCGGAATGTATAAAATTCAGTGATATAAACATACCATTTCTAGGAAATTGGTTGTCATTTCTGTTTTATTTTATTAACTGAGTTTTTAATTATTTGAGAGAAGAGCACCTATGCACTGGTTTACTCCCCCAGATGCCCACAACAACAAAGGTTGCGCTGGCACCTGAGCTTTAAGCCAGGAAATCAACCAAGAACTCCCATATGAGTGGCAGGAACCCAATTACTTTTTTTTTTTTTTAATTTTTTGACAGGCAGAGTGGACAGTGAGAGAGAGAGACAGAGAGAAAGGTCTTCCTTTGCCATTGGTTCACCCTCCAATGGCCGCCGCGGCCGGCACGCTGCGGCCGGCGCACCGCGCTGATCCGATGGCAGGAGCCAGGAGCCAGGTGCTTTTCCTGGTCTCCCATGGGGTGCAGGGTCCAAGCACCTGGGCCATCCTCCACTGCACTCCCTGGCCACAGCAGAGAGCTGGCCTGGAAGAGGGGCAACCGGGACAGAATCCGGCGCCCCGACAGGGACTAGAACCTGGTGTGCCGGCGCCGCTAGGCGGAGGATTAGCCTAGTGAGCCGCGGCGCCGGCCGAATCCAATTACTTTTAAGCCTTCATTGCTGCCTCCTGGGGTCTTCATTAACAGGAAACTAGACTCAGGAACTAGAACCATACTTAATATCTAAGCTATCCAATGTGGGACAAGGATGTCTTAATAACTAGGCTAAAATCTGCTCCAGTTGTTATTTTTAATAATATTCTTTATATTCTTCACAGGTAAACTAACCTAGTGCCAAAAAAAATTTCAAAAAAGAAAAAATCCTATCAGGGACTGGTTCTGTGGCATAATGGGTTGGGCCTCTGCCTGCAGCACTGGCATTGCACATGGGTGCTGGTTCGAGTCCTGGCTGTTTCAGTTCTGATACAGTTCCCTGATGATGGCCTGGGAAAGTAGTCGAATATGGCCCAAGTGTTTAGGCCTCTACACCCGTATGGGAAATGCCGAAGAAGCTCCCTGGCTTCTGGCTTTGGATCCGCCCAGCTCCAGCAGTTTCAGTTATTTGGGGAATGAACCAGAAGATGGAAGACCTCTCTCTATGTCTCTCCCGTTCTTTGTCTGTAACTCTGCCTCTCAGATAAATAAATAAATATTTTTTAAAAAATCCTATCAGTCTAGATATTCCTTGGCTACATACACAAATCGCTATGCAGTGTTGTGGGTTTAAAAAAATGAAACAAATGAATAGGTACAAATATCCATTCAAAAAGAAAATCAACAAGTTCCTTAGAACCATAATAGTTCAGAGCCTCTACAGAGTCCCATTGACCCAACCCTCTAAACAGGCAAGCCTAGGAAAACATTTGTATGATACAGAACTCTACTCCTGAATCCACCTCGTGTCTACCACCTGGCTTGATTATCTTCTGTAACTTTCCCAAAACTAATCTCTTTCTTACTTGCAGATGGAAGAAAAGTATTCCCCAGAGAATTATACAAAATGAGGTGTTTTATAGGTGAATTCAGCATGTAACAGATGATTTACAGCAACCATCTGAAATGTGGCAATTTTGAATTTTCTGAGCTCATTTTCTATACCCCTGCTCTTCTCTGGAGACATAGCAAAGACCCTAAATGTTTCATTGTGTCCGGAAGACATTAAGAGATGAACTCTCTATAAAGTAATAAGCTTCCCTTGGCATATCTGTTGCTCCCAGGTAACCATAACCATAATGGTCATTAATATAGTGGTTGGTAGAAATGCTCTGAATGTCTTAGTCGCAATTAAAATAAATAAAGGGATGCCAGGGGTTACATATAACCCTATTCAGCCCCTAGAGTAAAATGCCATCATGCTTTGCCTGGTGTACTTTTTGTCATATGTGCCTAGTTCTTGGCAAGATAATTATATAGAATAAAGGCAATTTTAAAAAGAAACTATTGTTGCCAAAATATCAAAATTTCAATATATTTCACAGTAGGAAAACTTAGCTTCATTAAAATAATAAAATGCTATTTTAACAATGCCTTTGCTTGTTGCTCTACCACCAATAACTTGACTATGTTATCAATAAATTATTTGTCCTAAAGCTTAGGACATAATGCCACCTACTTGGAACTCTTTAATACTTCCTTATTAGATACTAGATGAAGTCCAATTTTCTCACCTAGAATTTAAGATTTGGCATACCTACCTCTCCAAATTTAATTACCTCTGCTACAATGGATAAATATTCACTCAAACTTTTCTACTCATTGTTGTTGCAAGACGAAGATGTCAGTGTTCCTGTAGGAACTCTGTTCACTCCTGTCTTTCTGCTTATTTACTCTTCTTTTTTTATTTGCAAGGGTTGCTCTTTCTTTAAGTCTTCTTCTGATGGTGGCAGAGTTTGGTGATAGTAATTTCAGTGTCTCAACTCACAGAGCTATTTTCTTATTATCTACTTCCTTAATATTAAGACATAAGATTTTTAGAAAATCACTTCCAATTCTGTAACCAATAGCATAGGATTTAGGCAAAAAGCCAACATGCGCAGAGTATCTGAAATAGTTTTTAGGTACAACTTTTCTTGAGCTGCTTTTTCAAAGAATGTTCCAGGAAGCTCATCTTATATCATCACACTCCAAACAATGCCAGATGCCAGTACTCAACCAAAGGATGGTGAAAGTAGCAATGAACCAATTCCAAGTGATCCCAACTGCAAGGACATGCACTAGTGTCAGCCTAAAGAATAAAACTTGTCTAATTATGATATTCAAATCCCCTCCTCTGAGCAAAATTTGGATGCCATTTTCTGAACACTGGATGTAGGAAGAAGTATTATGTACTTTTGTACCTGTGACAGACTAAACCCTGTCTCCACATAAGATGGATTTGTTTAACCTTGCTGTAAAGTCGGCACTATCTACTGGATTAGGGAGGCACTACTTTGGGAACTATGCAGTATACTTCTTGCCTACATGCTTGTAATACATCTATTCTTATCTGAGGTGGGAGTGTTCAGTGGTCACACTCACAAGCAAGAACCCACATGATTCAGCAGTCCTTCCCATACATTTTATTCTTTCAGTGCACACTAATACATTACTACATATTTACTACACTACATATTTACTAAGTGCCTGTGTAGTGATACCATAGCATTAACAGAGATTGACCTGGCCCTGACCTTTACGGAGTATATTCCAGGAGGTTGGGAGATACAACTGAACTATGAAGCAGGTATTATAATGATTCAGAAAAGAGAAAAAACTTAGCTAACTCTACACACTAAACACTATTGGACTTCATTTTCCAATTTTTTTTACCTGCTCTTTAATTCCTGTCTAACTCTATAATCTGAATTCCAAAGACATGTTACATATACAATTTCTATTCGGCACTTACTGTATATAATTTTAATTGATATATAAATTATTTATGCATTTCTCCATGAATAAGGCATTAAAGCTCTATAAAATAGTGATTGTATCAGATATCTTTTGTATTCTTGAGGTCCAGAGCAGCGACTGATCCAAAAAACAGATATTCAGTAAACTTGCTGATGATGTTCTTAGCCTCAAATTTGCAGTTATTCTCAAAAGACATGGCCAAAAATTTAGTCATAATGATATTTAACATTCAGCATGCCAAAAGAATACTTGTCTAGTTGCATTGATAAATAGTTTCAGGCACATTATTTTAAAAACAAATCATCCATTTTAAGGCATACACAATTATTAAAATAGAAAAATTTACAAAAATATGACTATTTCGTAGCTCACAGATTTTTGCCAATTGCCCCAATATTTTTTTTTTTTTTGACAAGCAGAGTGGACAGTGAGAGAGTGAGACAGAGAGAAAGGTCTTCCTTTGCCGTTGGTTCACCCTCCAATGGCTGCTGTGGCCGGCGCACTGAGGCTGGCGCACCGCGCTTATCCGAAGGTAGGAGCCAGGTGCTTCCTCCTGGTCTCCCATGAGGGTGCAGGGCCCAAGCACTTGGGCCATCCTCCACTGCACTCCCAGGCAACAGCAGAGAACTGGACTGGAATAGGGACAACCGGGACAAAATCCAGCGCCCTGACTGGGACTAGAACCTGGTGTGCCCCTGCCGCAGGCGGAGGATTAGTCTACTGAGCCGCGGCGCCGGCCCCCAATAATTTTTTAGCAAAACAAAATGTAAAAACCATGCACTACACTTAGTACATGTCACTTTAGTCTCCTTAGATCTGAACAGTTGTCAAATCTTTGTATTTCATTATTTTGAACTTTAAGAAGTAGAGACCAGTTGGTCTACACACTCTCTTTCAATCTGGATTTTCATGATGTTTTTTCATTATTATGTTCACTCATGTGCTTTGGGCAGGAATTCTTCTGAGGTGTTGAGGTGATGCAGATTTTTTTTTTTTATGCAGGTAGAGTTATAGACAGTGAGAGAGAGAGAGAGAGAGAGAGAGACAGAGAGACAGGTCTTCCTTCCATTGGTTCACTCCCCAAATGGCCGCTATGGCCAGCACTGCACCAATCCGAAGCCAGGAGCCAGGTGCTTCTTCCTGGTATCCTATGCAGGTGCAGGGCCCAAGCACTTGGGCTATTCCCCACTGCCTTCCCGGGCCACAGCAGATAACTGGGCTGGAAGCGGAGCAGCCGGGACTAGAACTCGGCGCCCATTTGGGATGCCAGCGCCGCTAACCAAGTGAGCCGCAGTGCCGGCCCCCAGATATTTTCAAAGCATCATTTCAGGAAGTAGTTAGTGCCATAATGAGGCACAATTGGTTAAAATGGTGTCTACCAAGATTCTGTACTGCAAAGGTAGCATTTTGCCCTTTGCAACTGATAAAAGTCTTTTGTGGTGGAAAATTAAGACTATGTAAATATTCTTTCTCTTAAAATTTTTACACACTAAATTTTACATCCATTTTTAATTCTTCTTGAATAAATTATGACAGTGGCCAAATAGTAATTTTCTTATTTCATTATTCTTCTACAATGATTAATTCTTAAAATCTTTTCCTATAATGTTGATGCTCAAATTGTCCTAGAGTTGGTTAGTGGGAGTCTCTTCAAAGCAGTCTCTTCAAGCAGTCCTGTTTGCTACATTCTAGGTTCATATTATATTTTCTCTGCCCTACCACTGGAATAAAACAGTTTTATAAAGGGCTTTGGTTCTGTTTCATGGAGAACAGTATTTAGAAACCAAAAGTGGTAAAGCTGCCACCTGGGATTTGCATATCCCTTATTAGAGTGCCAGTTTGAGTTCCAGCTGCTCTGCTTCCAATTTAACTTCCTGTTACTGAATCCTGGGAGGCAGCAGATGATAGCTTAACTCCTTGTGGTCCTGCCTTCAACCTAGGCTGTTGTGTGTTGTGGGTATTTGGGGAATGAAGCAATGGAAGTAAGATCTCTCTCTCTCTCTGTCTCTCTGTCTCTCTCTCTCTCTCTCTGTCGCTATGCCTTTCAAGTAGATGGAAATAAAGAAACATTTAAAAAAAGAAGAAAAAATATATCTCTTTGTTTGCTTTCCCAGCCAACATTTCTGAGTTCCTTTCTGACCTCTGGTTTATTTTTGGTCTCTTTGGCAAATTCTTCCTCATTTCCCTAATGTTTATATACTGGACTACGTAAAGGCTAAATCTGCATACAGTACAGCATGATTCTGGAAGTCATTCTTCCTGAGTTTATAGCCAACTCCACTATTTACTAAATGTGAGTAGATTATAGGAAAGTTACTCAACCTGTTGCTCTGTTCCTCATTCATACAGTCAGAATATTAATAATACAAAACTAACAGAATTGTTCTGAGAGTTAAGACTATCCTTGATCCATATAAATCCTATATATCTTCATCACTGGTAAGTCTCACCATTTTAATTATATCCTTGTATCCCCACAGCCCCAATATTCCCTATACTCAAAAGTATTTCCATCAGCTGGATATATAATGGAAATTGGATGTCTATAATAAATCTCAAAATTCATATATGCAGAACCAAACACTGAATGCTAATATTACTTCATACCTAACATTTCCCCATTTCCCCATCTCAAGAAATAACAGCCAGAAGGACACACTTAAAAACCTAAGTCACTGGGTAGGCATATTGCACAATGGTTAAGACACTATTTAGGATACCTGTATCCCATACTGGAGCACCAGGGTTCGAGTCCCATATCTGCTCCTGATTCCAGCTTCCTGCTAATGTGTACCTTGGAAGGCAGTGTGTGATGGTTCAAGTCGTTGGGTACCTGCTACCAACATGGGAGACCAGAATTGAGTTCCTGTTACCTGGATTTGGCCTAACCTACCCCTGTAATTGTGTTTATTTGGGCAATGAATGAGAAGTCAGGCAGTTTCTGTCTCTCTCTCTCTCCCACTCCCTCTGCTTTTCAAATAAAATTTTAAAAAGAAAAAATGTAAATCATATTACATTATTTCTCTACTCAAAAGTCTTACATTACCATTCAAAATTAAACCTAAATTATTTATTTTATGGGCTCTACATAGCTTTGCTCAGGCACTTGCACAACCTCACATCACTTCTTTGCTTCCACTCGCTGACTTTATAAGTCATTTTTCACCTTGCCTGTAACTCTTTTCATGTCCATATCCAAATTTCATATGTCTCATTTCCTCACAGTATATATTAGTTAAGGTCCTCCAGAGAACAATATCTACAGAGAAAACACATCCTGCAGGATTGGCATATGTGATTATGAAGACTAACAAGTTCTGGAATTTGCAGTCAGTAACCTAGAGATGGAGGAGAGTCAAGAGTCTTAGTTGCAAAATGGATGAATTTGGAAAATATCATACTTAGCGAAATAAGCCAATCCCAAAGGGACAAATACCATATGTTCTTCCTGATCTGTGATAAACTAATAGCATTTAACAGGAAACCTGTAGAAGTGAAATTGACACTTTGAGAATGAATGACTTGAACAGACCTTGTCTTGACTGTCGAGGAACATTTTTTTTTTCTTAATGGAGAATGAGACTGGGGATGGGATGGGGAGGAGGAGGTGGGGCAGGAGTGGCAGTGGGAGGGCAGGTATGATGGGAAAAATCACTATATCCCTAAAGTTATACTTATGAAATGTGTACTCATTGAACAAACTGTTTCTTTGGGAAAAAAAAAGAGTCTCAGCTGCAGTTCAAGAGCCAGCAGGCTCAAGACCCACGGAGAGCCACTGTTTCAGTTCAGGACATGAAAGACTGATGTTCTGCTCAGAGGCAGTTAGGCATGAGGAGTCCCATTTTTCTCACAGTCATGTTGTTCTGTGCAGGGCCTCCATTTGGTGGGATGAGGCCTGATCATACTAGGAGGTCAGTTTCATTTACAAAGTCTCCAGATTTCTATACGAATCTCATCCAAAAACAGTCTCACAGAAATACCCCAAACAATATCAGACAAAATAAAAAGCACCCAAGCATCCCACAGCCCAGTCAAACTGGCACAGAAAGTTCACCATCACACAATCTTTCATGCTTTTGCTGAAATATTCTTTTTTTTTTTTTTTTTGACAGGCAGAGTGGACAGTGAGAGAGAGACAGAGAGAATGGTCTTCCTTTGCCGTTGGTTCACCCTGCAATGGCCGCCATGGCCGGCGTGCTGCAACCGGCGCACCACGCTGATCCGATGGCAGGAGCCAGGTGCTTCTCCTGGTCTCCCATGGGAGTGCAGGGCCCAAGCACTTGGGCCATCCTCCACTGCACTCTCTGGCCACAGCAGAGAGCTGACCTGGAAGAGGGGCAACTGGGACAGAATCCGGCGCGCCGCCCAGGACTAGAACCCGGTGTGCCGGCGCCGCAAGGCGGAGGATTAGCCTAGTGAGCCGTGGCGCCAGCCTTTGCTGAAATATTCTAACACATAGGACTTCACTGACCACATACATAAACTTTCAATCCATTCTATCTCTGTTTACCTGACTCTTCCTTATTTTCCATTCTACCATTTATCACCAAATGATGGATTATTTACATTCATTGCTTACTGTCCCTTCCCTCACACCTAACATGAAGGCACAAACCTTGTTTTATTCACTACTCTTATCTCTAGAGTGTAGAAAAGAGAAGGAAATCATTAAACATTTGCTGACTAAATGGATAGCTTCCTTACCTATCCTCTTTTTTTTTAAGGTAAACAAGTCAATTATTTTACAACACAGGGAGTAATGCAGGATTTAGTGATCCATGTGTGACAACCTAGTTATGGTCCTGTATGAGGCAGCAAATGGTGATAATGTAGAAATTACTTCCTATTTTAGAATATACCTTATGTAAATTATCTTCATCTCCCTTTAATAAAAGGCTCTTTCTCAGCATTCACCAAGACAAGAGCAAAAGCTTTAGATGAGCTTTTAAGAAATTACCAACTTCAGCATAATTGCCAGAACTGTAAAAGTACTGATTAGTATCATATCAAAGTGTATACCAAACAGTTGCCAACTGAAAATCTGTGATGATTACATTTCTGAGATAAGCTACCAAACTCATCAGTTAACAAAGCATATCAACAACACACTTGGAACTCTGATTTCTTGCTGTTTTTCATCAGAACTATCCCCATTCTCCTGTTTAGCTAACTTTTTGTTTTATTTTGTTTTTTTTTTTCTCTTTTTTCTTTTTTTATTTTTTATTTAGTAAATATAAATTTTCAAAGTACAGTTAATGGATTACAATGGCTTCAACCCCTTAATTTCCCTCCCACTCATACCCCTCCCATCTCCTACTCCCTCTCCCATTCCATTCACATCAAGATTCATTTTCAATTATCTTTATATACAGAAGATCAATTCAGTATATATTAAGTAAAGATTTCATCAGTTTGCCCCACACAGAAACACAAAGTGTAAAATACTGTTTCAGTGCTAGTTATAGCATTACTTCACATTGGACAACACACTAAGGACAGATCCCACATGAGAAGTAAGTACACAGTGACTCCTGTTGTTGACTTAACAATTTGACACTCTTGTTTATGGCGTCAGTAATCTCCCTAGGCTCTAGTCATGAGTTGCCAAGGCTATGGAAGCCTTTTGAGTTTGCCAACTTCGATCTTATTCCGACAGGGTCATAGTCAAAGTGTAGGTTCTCTCCTCCCTTCAGGGAAAGGTACCTCCTTCTGTGATGGCCCCATTCTTTCCACTGGGATCTCACTTGCCGAGATCTTCCATTTAGGTCTTCCCTTTTTTTTTTTTTTTTTTCAGGGTGTCTTGGCCTTCCATGCCTAAAATACTCTCATGGGCTCTTCAGCCATATCTGAAAGCCCTAAGGGCTGATTCTGAGGCCAGAGTGCTATTTAGGACATCTGCCATTCTGTGAGTCTACTGTGTATCCCGCTTCCTATGATGGATCGTTCTCTCCCTTTTTGATTCTATCAGCTAGTATTAGCAGATACTAGACTTGTTTGTGTGATCCCTTTGACTCTTAGACCTATCAGTGTGATCAATTGTGAACTCAGATGGATCACTTGGACTAGTGAGATTGCATTGGTATATGCCACCTTGATGGGATTGTATTGGGATCCCCTGGCATGATTCTAACTCCACCATTTGGGGCAAGTCCGATTGAGCATGTCCCAAATTGTACATCTCCTCCCTCTCTTATTCCCTCTCTTATATTTAACAGGGATCCCTTTTCAGTTAAAATTTAAACACCTAAGAATAATTGTGTGTTAATCACAGAGTCCAACCAATAGTACTAGAACAAAACAAAGAGAAAATACTAAAATGGATAAAGTATTATATTATACATCAACAGACAGGACAAGAGCTGATTAAGTCACTGTTTCTCATAGTGTCCATTTCACTTCAACAGGTTTCCCCTTTGGTGCTCAGTTAGTTGTCGCTGATCAGGGAGAACATATCATATTTGTCCCTTTGGGACTGGCTTAATTCACTCAGCATAATGTTTTCCAGATTCCTCCATCACGTTGCAAATGACCGGATTTCATTGTTTTTGACTGCTGTATAGTATTCTATAGAGTACATGTCCCATAATTTCTTTATCCAGTCTACTGTTGATGGGCATTTGGGTTGGTCCCAGGTCTTAGCTATTGTGAATAGAGCTGCAATAAACATTCATGTGCAGACAGCTTTTTTGTTTGCCCATTTCATTTCCTTTGGGTAAATTCCAAGGAGTGGGATGGCTGGGTTGAATGGTAGGGTTATATTCAGGTTTCTGAGGAATCTCCAGACTGACTTCCATAGTGGCTTAACCAATTTACAGTCCCACCAACAGTGGGTTAGTGCCCCTTTTTCCCCACATCCTCTCTAGCATCTGTTGTTGGTAGATTTCTGAATGTGAGCCATTCTAACCGGGGTGAGGTGAAACCTCATTGTGGTTTTGATTTGCATTTCCCTGATTGCTAGTGATTTTGAACATTTTTTCATGTGTCTGTTGGCCGTTTGGATTTCCCCTTTCGAAAAATGTCTATTGAGGTCCTTGGCCCATCTCTTAAGTGGGTTGTTTGTTTTGATGTGTGGAGTTTCTTGATTTCTTTGTAGATTCTGGTTATCAACCCTTTATCTGTTGCATAGTTTGCAAATATTTTTTCCCATTCTGTTGTTTGCCTCTTCACTTTCCTGACTTCTTCTTTTGAAGTAAAAACTTTTCAATTTGGTGCAATCCCAAATGTTAATTTTGGCTTTGACTGCCTGTGCTTCCGGGGTATTTTCCAAGAAGTCTTTGCCAGTACCTATATCTTACAGGGTTTCTCCAATGCTTTCTAATAATTTGATGGTGTCGGGTCATAGATTTAAGTCTTTAATCCATGTTGAGTGAATTTTTGTGTAAGGTGAAAGGTAGGGGTCTTGCTTCATGGTTCTGCACATGGAAATTCAATTTTCCCAGCACCATTTATTGAATAGACTGTCCTTACTCCAGGGATTGGTTTTGGATCCTTGATCAAATATAAGTTGACTGTAGATGTTTGGATTGATTTCTGGTGTTTCTATTCTGTTCCATTGGTCTATCCATCTGTTTCTGTACCAGTACCATGCTGTTTTGATAACAACTGCCCTGTAGTATGTCCTGAAATCTGGTATTGTGATGCCTCCTGCTTTTTGTTGTACAAGATGGCTTTAGCAATCTCAGAAACCTGAATATAACCCTACCATATGAATTTCAGCATCATTTTTTCCAGGTCTGAGAAGAAGGTCTTCGGTATTTTGATTGGTATTGCCATGAATCTATAAATTGCTTTTGGGAGAATGAACTTTTTTTTTTTTTTGACAGGCAGAGTGGACAGTGAGAGAGAGAGACAGAGAGAAAAGTCTTCCTTTGCCATTGGTTCACCCTCCAATGGCCGCCGCGGCTGGCGTGCTGCGGCCGGCGCACCGCGCTGATCCGATGGCAGGAGCCAGGTGCTTCTCCTGGTCTCCCATGGGGTGCAGGGCCCAAGCACCTGGGCCATCCTCCACTGCACTCCCTGGCCACAGCAGAGAGCTGGCCTGGAAGAGGGGCAACCGGGACAGAATCCGGCGCCCCGACCGGGACTAGAACCCGGTGTGCCAGCGCCGCAGGCAGAGGATTAGCCTAGTGAGCCGCGGCGCCGGCCCGAGAATGAACATTTTGATGATATTGATTCTTCCAATCCATGAGCATGGAAGATTTTTCCATTTCTTGGTATCCTCTTCTATTTCTTTCTTTAAGGTTTTGTAATTTTCATCGTAGAGATCCTTAACGTCATTGGTTAAGTTTATTCCAAGTTATTTGATTGTTTTTGTAGCTATTGTGAATGGGATTGATCTTAGAAGTTCTTCCTCAGCCATGGCATTGCCTGTGTATACAAAGGCTGTTGATTTTTGTGCATTGATTTTATATCCTGCTACTTTGCCAAACTCTTCTATGAGTTCCAATAGTCTCTTAGTAGAGTTCTTTGGATCCCCTAAATATAGAATCATATCATCTGCAAAGAGGGATAGTTTGAGTTCTTCCTTCCCAATTTGTATCCCTTTAATTTCTTTTTCTTGCCTAATAGCTCTGGCTAGAACTTCCAGTACTATTGTATTGGGGTCTAAGTCTCAATTTAAGTCCCTTAACAAATCTTTTAAATAAACCGGTGCCCTGTAATTAGGTGCATATACATTGATAATTGTTATATCTACCTGTTGAATTGATCCCTTAATCATTATATAGTGCCTCTCTTTGTCTCTCTTAACAGTTTTTGTGGTAAAGTTTATCTTGTCCGATATTAAGATGGCTATGCCCGCTCTTTTTTCATTTCTGTTGGCATGGTATATCTTTTTCCAGCCTTTCACTTTCAGTCTGTATGCATCTTTGTTAGAAAGATGTGTTTCTTGTAAGCAGCAAATAGATGGGTTTTGTTCCTTAACTCAATCAGCCAATCGGTGTCTTTTAACTGGACAGTTCAGGCCATTAACGTTCAATGTGACTAATGATAAGTGGTAACTTTGCCCTGCCATTTGCCAAAGATATTTTCTAATATATGCTTTGAATTCCCTGTGATCTTTTGCTGTGAGCTTTCCTTCCTTTACCTTCTTTCATATTGGTTACGTGTTTCAGTGTTTCTGTGTGTAACACATCTTTAAACATCTTTTGCAGGGCCAGACAAGTGGCGACAAATTCTTTCAATTTCTGTTTGCTATGAAAGGTCTTTATTTCACCTTCATTCACAAATGAGAGCTTTGCAAGATATAATATTCTGGGCTGGCAGTTTTCCTCTCTTAGTACCTGGGTTATGTCTCGCCATTCCCTTCTAGCTTGTAGGGTTTCTGATGAGAAGTCTGCTGTGAGTCTAATTGGAGATCCTCTGAAAGTAATCTGACGTTTCTGTCTTGCACATTTTAGGATCTTTTCTTTCTGTTTCACTGTGGTGAGTTTAATTACAACGTGTCGTGGTGAGGATCTCTTTTGGTCATGTTTACTAGGGGTTCTATGATCTTCCTGTACTAGGATGTCTCTGTCCTCCAAACCTGGGAAATTTTCTGGTATTATCTCACTAAAAAGGCCTTCTAATCCTTTCTCCCTCTCCATGCCTTCAGGAACTCCTAGAACCCGAATGTTGGGTTTTTTAATAGTATCCTGTAGATTCCCCATAATATTTTTTAGATTTCTAATTTCCTCTTCTTTTCTTTGGTTTGATTGTATCCTTTCCTGTTCTCTGTCTTCTAAGTCTGATATTCTCTCTTCTGCTTCACCCATTCTGTTTGTAAGGCTCTCTAATGTGTTTGTCATTTGATCTATTGAATTCTTCATTTCATTATGATTTCTCATCACTATCACAGTTTCATGTTCTACTAGTTGTTTCATTTCATTTTGATTCCTCCTTAATATTTCATTTTCGCGAGATTTTCTATCTTGTCCATTAAGGATTTCTGTAGTTCAAGAATTTGTTTTTGAGAACTTCTTAAAGTTCTTATCAATTTTTTGAGATCTGCTTCTTGCATTTCTTCTATCTCATCATCTTCATAATCTTGAATTGGGGTGTCTTTTTCATTTGGGGGCATCATAGTGTCTTCCTTGTTCTTATTACCTCGGTTTTTGCATTTGTTGTTTGGCATTGTGGAGATATTCTTTGGTTTCTTCACTGTGGTGTTTTTTCTTGTTATACTATGACTCTAGATTAAGTGGACTGTCTGTTTTTGATGGAGCCTTAGAGGCTTGAGATGGGTGTGGCCTGAGAGCTCTGTTTGGTTCCTCAGGGTTAAGGGTGTGCCAAAGGTGACACTCCCAGGTTAGGCATGGTAGATCTCTCTCTCTTTCTTTTTTTTGATTAAACTGGGAGGTAATTCTGCACAGCTGAAGGGAATTGGAGGTAGTTAGCAGGCAAATGATATACCCACAGGAGCCAGAGATCAGAAGCTCTTTCCCAAGTACCACACAGGGAATCTGTCCTGCCCTCAATGTGGGCTCAAATTCTCCTGCAGTCTCCTACTGGGTTGCCAAGGTTATCGAATTGCAGCATCTCTGCAGAGTACTCACGTGAATTCCGTGAGTTCTCTCCCCCACCATCTCTTTTTTTCACAGTCTCAGTTCAGTAGCACCACACATTCACTTGGTCCTAATCTCTTGTTAATTCACCCCTCCCACCCAGAGTTATGTTTTTCTGCTAGGCTCAGGGCCGGTGCAGACCTGAGGTCGCCCTGCTTATGACATATGTCCAAGATGGCGCCTGCTCTTTGTCTTGCTTGCCTTTGAGAGGTGAGCGGAGAGAGAGAAACTCGTGTTCGTATCGGTCACTTTTTCTCTCTCTCTCTCTCTCTTCTAGTTAGCCTGGTGAACTTTTCCCCACAGGGTCGTTCCCTCTAGTCTCTGCTTTCCGCTTGCCTGCCAGTGTCTCGGGCTATTGAGGTTTGGCTCACCTCGTGTTCCAGCGCTGGTGTGTTGAGTCTGCCACTGGTGTCACAAACTGTGGGCTCCCATGCTTTCCATGCAGGTCCACTGTGACTCACTAGTTCCAGAAGAGTTTCCTCTGCTGTTTCTTCCCCTACTCTTCATTGAACCTGCAGTATCTCCACTTTTATTAAACTGTCTCTCCCTGGACTATCAGTGTGCTCCCTTGCTATTCCGCCATCTTGCTGCTCCAGCCTCTAGCTAACTTTTTAAATAAAAGAAGGGCAGGTGTTCAGCACAGAAGTTGAGATAGTACTTGTGATGTACTTGATCCCATGTTGCAGTGCCCAGAATCAAGTCCTGGCTCTAGTAAAGATTTTAGCTGTCTGCTGCTGCCACTCTGTAAGGCAGCAGATGATGGCTTAAGTAGTTGGGACCCTGTCAACAATGTGAGAAGCCTGGATTGAGTTCTTGGACACTTGCTTCAGCCTGGTCCAGCCTCAGCTGTTGCAGGCATTTGGGAAGTAAACCAGAAGGTGGGGGATCTGTCTCCTCTCTTTTTCTAACTGCCATCCAAATAAATAAAACACATCATTTAAAAAATTCTGAATAAAAAAAATTCTTTTTTTTTTTGACAGGCAGAGTGGACAGTGAGAGAGAGAGACAGAGAGAAAAGGCTTCCTTTGCCATTGGTTCACCCTCCAATGACTGCCACGGCTGGCGCGCTGTGGCCGGCGCACTGCGCTGATCCGAAGGCAGCAGCCAGGTGCTTCTCCTAGTCTCCCATGGGGTGCAGGGCCCAAGCACTTGGGCCATCCTCCACTGCACTCCCTGGCCACAGCAGAGAGCTGGCCTGGAAGAGGGGCAACCGGGACAGAATCCGGCGCCCCGACCGGGACTAGAACCTGGTGTGCCGGTGCCGCAAGGCAGAGGATTAGCCTAGTGAGCCGCCGCACCGGCTATAAAAAACATTATTTTCAATTTTCTTTCTCCAAGCTGCCTTTATTCTCTTATTTGATTTCATTTCTATTTTCAATACATGTTAAAAGGTAGAATTTTCAGCATTCAGTATATAGTGCCTATATCTTCACCAACTTCACTTCAATAATGCAAAAATCTGGAAACTGATAACTACAGCCTATCAGAAAATATTTCCATAAGATGGCAGAAACTTGATTCACTTTTATGGGAAGTTTCCTAATGAATTCTGAAAGCCCATATTTTTCCATTCTTAGGATCAAAATCTATAATTTTGTAAGTATTTGGAGGGATAGTATGTCCACATGTGAAACTTTGATAATATCCTTTATTATGTTCTTAACAAATGTAGAACTCGATTATTTCAAATCTGTTCAATTAATGCTCCATTGCTTTTCATGCTGGTCAGCCAGTCTTTTAAGCTCTTTGCAGAAATAACAGGAGCTTAAACTGCATAATACTTGGTGTTTGAGGAGGGGGTTTGCTTTGAAAGGCTCATTTCTCTAAGCAAAGTAGTTCTGAAAACTGTTTTCATTTTCTTGATGATAATCCATCAATTTCTACAGCCCTTAAAATAATATAAAGCAGTTAAGCCATGGGGTTTCAAGCCTTACCTACCCTTGGAAGTAAGCTTAAGTCCTGTTTGGAAGGCTGTAAAAACATTTTTATACAAAGAAAAATTAATAACCTCAAGCATTTAGATAAGGAAAAATAATGCATATGGTCTAAGGTTTTCTTCACTTAGGAGCATTAAAGGGTTTCAAAAGGAAAAAAAAAATCCCAAAGACACTTAGTAGCAAAATCCAGAAATTAAAAATTTTCCCCCATTAATTTATATATTCATTTATTGTAAATATCACTCCCAAAGAAAAATAATCAAAATAGAATATTCCAGCACAAAGTCTCAGAAGAAGATTCTTGGTTGATAACTATATAAGTGATCAGAGAAGGCAGGAATTAATATTACAATTACCTTATGATCCCTAATGTATTTCAACAAAAAATTGTTCTTAAAGCAACAATAATCACAAAACTTTGAGAGCAGAAGTAGAAGTCAGCAAAGGATAGTCTTAGATCAAATCCACTATGGAATGATCTTTACATTTTTAAAGTACTGAAAATAAGAGGAGAGAAATATACAACAGATAGATCTTGCAAGTAACAAGCAAAGCCTAACATATGTGTTACAAAGCAAAAAGTTTGTTGATTCTTGTTCTGAAGCATAGTCTGAAATTCAAACATGGCATATCTTTCTCCTTTGTCAGAAAAGAACCAAAATAGCACACAGAGAACCACTTTGTGGGGAGCAACTCGGACTAGACTAAGTTACTGGAATTAAGACTTATTCTATGCATCTACTCTCCCACAATATGGCGCTGGGAGAGGAGAAAACAGCTTCTACACAGCTGCCTCCAGTTCAGCCAATAAACTGTAGGACTTGCTCCTGATTGGAGGAGAGCAGCGTACTCGGCGTGTGGGCAGCCGAGTTGGGATTGGCAGAGGAGGACTATAAAGGAGGAGAGAGACGGCATGCACGAGGAACATCTAAGGGGAACATCCGAAGGAACACCTGAGCAGCCCCCGAGAGAGCCAGCCGGCGGTGTGCCGCTCCCCCACGGAAGTGGGGAATGTGGCAGGGGGAACCGCCCTTCCACGGAGGTGGAAGGGATAGTAGCCAACCCGGGAAGAACCAGCAGCAAACCCGGGGAGGGCCGAGCAGACGAAAGAACAGCGCAGGGTCCTGTGTCGTTCCTCCACGAAGACGGGGAGCGACATAATGGTGCCGTGACTCGGATATGAAGCCTAGGCAGGGTTTAGTGTCGTTCCTCCACGAAGAGGGGGAGCGACACACTTAAAATGCCAATACTACCATACAGAATGTCTGTGAATATGTACAATATGTAAATGAGAGCACGTTCATACAGCTTGCAAGAACCAAAGCTTATATTATCAGGAATTCTATGAGTTAATTGGCAAACCATTGATAAGTTGAAATCTGTCATTTTCAGGAGTACAGACATCATAGAAATTGACAAGCATTACAAATGGGGCTTCTGAGGGTTTGGTTTGTTCACCAACACACAAGTAACCAAGTGTCTCCTTTACATTAATTATAGGTAATATTTAAGCCAAAAAATCTGGAGTTGCAATGCTCTCTATATACTACAGATAAAATATCTGTAGACCTTTTGCATATAATTCTTCTGACTGGAAGCTTTCTTCTTGCAACTAGATCTTTCAGTTTGGATTTTGATGATGGCCACAGACTTCATTTCTACAGCATCATTTATTAAAAACATTCCTGTTACCAAATACAGAGAAATTCTAAAATAAATACAGTAAGTACAGTTTAAAAGTATACCTATGTGCATGAATTCTGTGTATGCATTCGAGCTTACCAAGAAACAAAAATTAAAAGAAAAGTGGAGAACTGAGGGCCTTGTATGAGAAGAGATTCCATAGAAGTTGCATGAGGAGGTCACTGCTCTCATAACCAAAATGCTTAGAATGTAAAGCTCATGAGAAACAGAAGAAGAAGAGATGTCAACATGTAGATATTCAGTTAAACACAGATTGAATCATTAGAAAGCTATAAAATGAGTAAATATCTAATAATTGGTATAAGGATATGAAAAATTTAAAGCTGAATTTTGATTAGAAAAAAAATTCCTTGTGAATTTATAGACCTGGGTTTCAGAGTTCAACTATTTGATTGATCTGGACACTTTCAAGCTGAAAAATTGATCTTCAAGTGGCAATGATAAACATTAAAGGCATTTGGCAGGAACAAATGTAAAACTCCTTAAAATATAAATTACCACAGATAAAGGCCTTCTAAAGAAAAGTGCTCAAAGCTGAGGAAACAATAGACCATAAAGTCCACAGACCAAACAAACACACAGAACTCCAGATAAAAGTTATCAAATAAAATATGTCTGGAATGATTACACTGACAAAAAATTAATGACATAATTTTTAATCAAAAGACATAACCAAAAACTATGAAAGATTGAAAATTAAAAAAGGCATTGGTGCTGTGGCGTAGCGGGTAAGGCTGCCACCTCTAGTACCGGCATCCCATATGGGTGCCAGTTTGAATCTGGGCTGCTCCCCTTCTGATCCAGCACTCTGCTGTGGCCTGGGAAAGCAGTGGAAGATGGCCCATGTCCTTGGGCCCCTATACCCATGTGGGAGACCCGGAAGAAGCTCCTGGCTCCTGGCTCTGGATCGACACAGATCTGGCCATTGCAGCTAATTGGGGAGTGAACCAGCAGATGGAAGACATCTCTCTCTCTCTCTCTCTCTCTCTCTCTCTCTCTCTCTCTCCCTCTTTCTCTCTCTCATTCTCTTTCTCTCTGCCTCTCCTTCTCTCTGTGTATAACTCTTTCAAATAAATAAATAAATCTTTAAAAAAGAAGACAATTAAAAAAGAACTAAGTCAGGCTTCTGAAAATAAACAAAAGTGACCAAAGAAAGATCTTGTAACTTGTACATGTAAAGAATGTGGAGAGGACACAATTCCATAAATAACAATTATTATGACATATATAATTATTAAGGTATATAATCTATAATATAGGTAATTTCCAATGACACACAAAAAATAAGGCAAAATTAAAATAGTGTAAAGGAAATAATATGTAAAATTAGTTCTCTTTGTATTCTTCAAATGAAAGAGAAGTAAATAACTAATTCATAACAAAGATGCATGTTACATTTTTAAAACATAAAGAAAATGTAACTTCCACATAGCAGAAGAAAAAATGAAAGCAAAAAAAGAAAGTTTGTTCAATCTAGTAGAATAAAGATAAATATAATCAAAGATTAAAATACATTTATTTTACCTTCTAAAAGGAATATAAAAATATCTAAATCTACTCATGATTTTCTAAGAAAGTAACGAATATCCAAGCCAGAAATTAAACCAGGCAGGAGCCCAGACAAGTAGAATATTGATGTTCACTTTTGCTTTGAAGGCTCGCTCTCTGTCTCTCTGTCTCTTTCTCTTTAACACACACACACACACACACACACACACATATATAAAATACTTACTGATAAGGGAACTTAAGCTTTGATATTTAAAAACTTTAAGAGGCTCTGAGGCCCTTAGCCTAGCTGGTGTGTATGCAAGGAATGACAGAATATGAAACCATGGTTTTGCAAACAAAGTTCATCAAGCATACCAGATGAAATGTTGCAGGGAACAGAATATTCCCATCTTACCAAAGCAGCAGATTATTTTTTACTTAAAAAATAATACAAGAGTAAGTGTTTAACCTAGAGAATAAGATATCCGTGTCCCACATCAGAGAGTCTAGATTCAATATCAAACTCTGCCTCTGACTCCAGATCCTTGTTAATGCTGACCCTGAGAGGCAGCAGTGATGGCTCAAGTGAATGAATTCCAGCCATCCATATGAGATACCTGGATTGCATTTCTAACTTTGGTTTCAGCCCTAGCTCAGGCACTACAATTGCAGGTAATTTGGGTAGTGAACTAGCAGATAAGAGCCCTGTTTATCCGTGTCTGTCCCTCTTGATAAATAAATAAAAATTTAAAAGTAATGACATAAAACAAAAATGAGGATTAACAAAAGTAAAATGCAGTCATTACCACTTTATCCAAATGACCAATGTTAGCATCACTGATAGTGAGATATCCTAAATGCCCTCTGATGAGTGCAGTGTAAGATATATAAAATCACTCACAGTATTCTTGCCAAAAATAGCAGTCTTTACATTTTCCTTTGAGTTTACTGGAAAGACAGTACATAGAAAAAAAAGAAGACCTAAATGAAAGATCTCTGCGAGTGAGATCCTAGTGGAAAAAACGGGGCCATCAAAGAAGGAGGTACCTTTCTCTGAAGGGAGGAGAGAACTTCCACTTTGGCTATGACCCTGTCGGAATAAGATCGAAGTCAGCAAACTCAAAAGGCTTCGATAGCCTTGGCAACTCATGACTAGAGCCTAGGGAGATTACTGACGCCATAAACAAGAGTGTCAAATTGTTAAGTCAACAACAGGAGTCACTGTGTACTTACTTCTCATGTGGGATCTGTCCTTAATGTGTTGTCCAGTGTGAAGTAATGCTATAACTAGCACTGAAACAGTATTTTACACTTTGTGTTTCTGTGTGGGTGCAAACTGATGAAATCTTTACTTAATATATACTGAATTGATCTTCTGTATATAAAGATAATTGAAAATGAATCTTGGGCCGGCGCCGCAGCTCACTAGGCTAATCCTCTGCCTTGCGGCACCGGCACACTGGGTTCTATTCCCGGTCGGGGCGCTGGATTCTGTCCCGGTTGCCCCTTTTCCAGGCCAGCTCTCTGCTGTGGCCAGGGAGTGCAGTGAAGGATGGCCCAAGTGCTTGGGCCCTGCACCCCATGGGAGACCAGGATAAGTACCTGGCTCCTGACATTGGATCAGTGGGGGGCGCCAGCAGCGGCAGCCATTGGAGGGTGAACCAAAGGCAAAGGAAGACCTTTCTCTCTGTCTCTCTCTCTCACTGTCCACTCTGCCTGTCAAAAAAAAAAAAAAACAAACAAAGAAAATGAATCTTGATGTGAATGGAATGGAAGAGGGAGCAGGAGATGGGATGGGTGTGAGTGGGAGGGAAGTTATGGGGGGGGGGGGAGCCATTGTAATCCATAAACTGTACTTTGGAAATTTATATTTACTAAATAAAAGTTAAAAAAAAAAGAAAAACAAGTTCACATACAAGGAAACAGACCAGTACAGAATAAAGACTTCATGTAAGACTTCAAAAGTCAGTATCATGTGAAAGGAGAAAATAAAAAGCATGAGAAATTTTCTATATTATATGCAACAATAGAGACTGTATTTAGGTGATGCTGGAGAATTACTGATAACTTTCTTAGATGAAATATAACGCATTTAATTTTAGAATATATACAATAAGTAGGGGTAATGTAGTTTGATGTCATCAACTTACTTGCAAATTCGCTCAATAAAGATTTTTTTAAAAGTGCATATACAATGAATATGGCAGAGTGGCAACAACTGTTCAAGTTAGGAACATAGATTTTGGCATCACCCTGTGGGTTAGAATGTTCATTTCAACTCTATTTTGCATGTTTTTATTTCCTTATACATAAAATGAAATTTATAATATCTGTTTTTCACAGAATTCTTCGAATAGTGAGAGGAAGACTTTAACATACTCAGGGTGGTGTGTGCACAATAACCTTAGCTATTATACTTATTATTATTATTAACAGTGCACTTTTGTTATTTCATGTACTGCCCCATTAATTGGAGACACTTTTATCAATAGATAAATAGCTAAAATACACTTACTTCAATGCACTAACACACATCTTAAATATTCAAGTTATAAATTCTAAACCAGAATACATGGTAATGTCTGACTTCCCAAAATGATGGAAATCAATTAATATAAATTAATATTTCTAGAGCTCAGGTGAGGAACAAAATCAACCAAAACTCCATGTTATTCTGTACTTAAGAAAGAGTGGTCAGGAAAGTCCACTTAGATGAGGAGACTTTTGAGTTATGCCATGTACATACCATTATGTAAAAGTAACACATAAACATGTATTCGTGTACCTCTATGCATATCCATATGACATAATAGTATTCAATCATTAAAAGAAATGAAATACCAATACATGCTTCCACATGGATGGACCTCAAAATAAAATAAAAAAGAAGCCTGACACAAAGACGCCATAAGAAATACGTACAGAAGATAATTCATAAAGGCAGAACACAGGTGATATCCAGGGGAAGGGATATATGGGAGGAAATTGAAAAAAATTAAATGATGGTTCAAAACACTGATGTTCATGTTTACCTTGAAGGTCTTATATTTGATATTTACTAAAACAAGAGAACTTAAATTTGTTGATTGTATCTGCCCATTTCCATCTATTCTTATTGTTGTAACATCATACCTCAGGCAAACTTTTTTCTTGCCTCCCAACTCTTTGTCACAATCTCTCCTGAATACAAATATTTTGGTATTATTAGATATCTTCCTATATTTAACTTCTATATGCAAAATGACTAGGTTTACTAGATTTAGGAATAACATTTTTAAAAAATTTATATTTTTTATTTGAAAGAGTTACAGAGAAAGAGCGAGAGAGAAAGGGAGGGAGGAAATGAGGGAGGGAGAGAGAGAGAGATTTCTTCCATCTGCCAGTTCATTCTCCAAGTGGCCGCAGTGGCCAGTGGTGAGATGGGAAAAACCAGGAGTCGAGAACTTCTTCCAGATTTCCATGTGGATGGAAGGGCCCCAAATTTTGCTCCATATTCCATTGCTTTCCCAGGCATATTAGCAGGGAGCTGATTCAGAAGTGAAGAAACTAGGACATGAAATGGCTCCCATATGGGATGACGGTATCACAGGCAATGCCTTTACCCACTACATCAAAATGTCAGCCCTACGGAAATAACCTTTTGAAGTTCAGGCAATAAATATCCCTAATTCAGAGATGAAGAAACAAAGATTGGGTAGGTTTAGGTCATTGATCAACTTCTCAGAGTGAATGAGATGCTGAGTAGGAACTCAGTATTTGATAGCTCCTGTAGACATGCTCTGTTTAGGCAATGATGCCTTAGTTCAGTTTGTTTGTTGGCTGATTTTCAGTGATTCCAGTAAGTGCTGTCTTAATCCCTCACCAGTGCTTTTTCTCACAATGCACCTCTTTGATGGACTGCCTCTCTACCACTAGGGAATTGACCAGTGATTCAGTCTATAGCACAGCCTTTCCGACCACTCTAATCTGCCTACCTAGGTCTCTGTTCACAGACGTGCAATTCAGAATGAATTGGGGCCAATTTTATCCCCTGGCATTCTGAGGTTGAATGTCACCAATTTCACAGGCCTGAATGCTTGAAATTTTCCCAGGAATTTATTTTTCTATTTATCAGGGCTTTATACATTCAAAGTTTCCTCTATCTCAACTCCAATTTATTGATATAATCTAGCCTTTCCTTATATTAACCTAAAAATAGAAAGTAGCTCTCCTCTTCAAATTTAACCAAATTAATTCATTCACAAAAAAAAAAAAAGTAATGAAGACTCTAGTAAAGATACTCGAAAAATCACAAATTGGGACAGAGATGCCTGCATACTCCATAGAAAATAATTTACTAATAGTGAAATGTAATAATTTAAAATAGATACATGATGTCTACAACTCTCTTTTTGGGTGGAGCGGATCTGTCCTCAAAGTCTCTTAACTATCCTCTATTGGACAGAACAGTGTACCACCTTGCTGATCCATTAATGAGGACTCCACCCTACAATCTAACCTATAATTAGAGACTAATTCAACTCTCTCAAGTCTGTACTTCAATCTGCCAACCTAAACCCATCTGGATTGGTGGCCTGGGCGAAGCCTACCGTTTGTAAGCATTTGAAGTTCCATAATGTTTCATATGTGCTTTTTCAGTATTAATCCATGGTTACTTATGCCATAAAGCATTTTCTGATTTTTACTGTCTGCATCGTAATTTTCCATCCAAACAATGAACTTTTTACATACATACTCACACAACTCACACCGGATCAATGCATCAGATTTATCTTTCCATTTTGGCAGCCATATAGCAGAATTCTGTTGCCAACTGCTTTATTATTAAGTTTATAAACTGTTATGGCAGGTGCTGTAGCATAGCAGGTAAAACTGAAACTGAACAGCATTTGTCTCTTTTGACTAATATACATCACTTATCAAGGTATCCATGTTATAGTAAATGAGAAAATTTCCTTCTTTCTCATGTCTGAAAAATATACCATTGTGGATACATCATTTTCCTTTATCAATTGATCTTTTGAGAGATATTTGTGTTGCTTCCACTTCTTTGCTAATATGAATAATGCTGCACTGAACACACATATGCAACTATAACTCAAGATATTTAATTCTTTTGGATACATAGCCAGAAATGGCACTGCTGGATGACATTTGATTTTTTTGGAAGAAGCCTCAATATGCTTTTCAGAGTAGCTGTAACATTTTACATTCTTACCAATAGTGCACAAGACTCACTCCTAGTTTCTTTACCTCATTACCAACACATCTCTTTCTCTTCCTTTCTCTCTTTCCTTTTGTAATAGAGGTCATTCCAAGGAGTAGAAGGTACTACCTCATTGTGGTTTTGATTTATAAGAAATTTATCTAATTATTAGTGATGCTGAAACCTCTTTTCATAGACCTGTTGATTATATATATATTTTGAGGAAATGTGTATCTAAGCCCTTCCCCTTATCTTAATTGGGTTATCTGGGGGTTTTGTTTGTTACTGAATTGTGTATCTACCAATATATTACTTGCAAAAATCATCAGATATGTGATTTGCAATAACATTTCCCTTTCACTGTATTTATTTTTCCTTTGATGCACAGAAATTTAATGTAGTCCCCTTTCTCTAATTTTGCTTCTGTTGTCTGTACTTATTCATAAGTAATTAGCAAATCCAGTATCATTCAGCTTTTCCCCTAAGCTTTTTGTTTGTAGTTTTTAGTCTTATGCTTACATCTTTTGAGTTAGTTTCTGTATCCGATAGAAAACAAAGGTACAAATTCATTCTTTTGCATATAGATATCTAGTTTTTCTACATGTTGAAAACAATGTCATTTCTCTATTGTGTGGTCTTTGCACACTTGTCAAAGATCAACTGAGCAAACGAGAGTTTATTTGTAGGATTTCCACTCTGTTGTGTTCCATGTTTGCCTTCTTGCCAGTATTACACTGTTTCAAGTGTTGTAACTTCGTAATAAGCTTCAAAATCAGGAAGTATAAGGTTTCTAACTTTCTTCTTTTTTGAAATTGTTTCTGATGTATTGGAGTCTTTTTTTTTTTTTTTTTGAGACACAAACAGAAAGGTGGAGCGCCCATGTACTTGATCACTACTCAATGCTTGCAATGGTTGAGACTAATCTAGGTCCAAGCTGGGGGTCTGGAATGAAGTCCAGATATTCCCCATGGACAACAGGAATCCAATTATTTTAGCCCTGGCTGCTGCCTCCTGAGTCTGCATTAGCAGGAAGCTGGAGTCAAGAACTGGAGCCAGGAATTGAATACAGGCACTACAATATAGGATGCAATAGTTAGCCACTAGGCTAAACATCTGCCAAGCTTTGAAATTTCACAAAATTTTTAAGATATTATTTCCTGTTTCTTCAAAAAAAATGCAACTGAGATTTTTTAATAGTTATTTAAAAAAAGATTTATTTATTTATTTGAAAGAGTTACACAGAGAGGAGAGGGAGAGAGAGAGGGAGAGAGGTCTTCCATCTGCTGGTTCACTCCCCAATTGGCCACAAGAGCTGGAGCTGCACCGATCCAAAGCCAGGAGCCAGGAGCCAGAAGTTTTTTTGGTCTCCCATGAGGGTACAGGGGCCCAAAGACATGGGCCATCTTCTACTGCTTTCCCAGGCCATAGCAAAGAGCTGGATAGGAAGTGGAGCAGCCAGGTCTCCAACTGGCACAATATATGGGATGCCTGCGCTTAAGGCCAGGGCATTAACTTGCTGCACCACAGCGCCCCGCCCCTAGGTATTGTGTTGATTCAGTTAATTTTGCTTTGAGTAGTATTGACATTTTAACAATGTTGTCTTGCAATCCATTAACATGCACTTCCTTTACACTTATTTGAATCTCCTTTATTTCAGCAGTGTTTAATAGCTTTCAACACACAAATATTTTGCTTTGTAGTTTATGTTTATTTCTAAGTATCTACTCTCTTTGATGCTACTGTAAATGGGATTGTTTCATAATTTCCTCCTTTTTGAAAAAATGGCTACTTTTCAAAAATATTTAAAACTCTGGATTCTATTTGAATTCAATGTATATGTGAATAGAAGACTCTGAGACAAGGGTTCAAGGATAAATGGTTAAGAAGTGACATCCAGAAGTACTTTTCGAGAAGCAGGGAAGAGAACTGTGCTTGTCTGCTAGAAATAAGGCAGAGAAGGAAACTATACATTGTTTTACTAATGCACTAGATTTTACTCACCAATAGGATTAAGCTGTGCATGCAAGATCATCCCATCATCTAAGATATCATTGTCTGAAGGCTTCTCCAAGAGAGTATTAATTCATCAACATTTCAAACAATCCAGAATCTTGGGAGAGCAGGCTCTGGCTGCCAAACAGAATCCTCAGATAGCAAGAGGCCAGAGCAACTGGGTACGACAATTATAATGCCTGAGGGGTATGGGTATAAACATCAAGATATCTTCAAATACCTTGACCGTCACTGAGAGTAGGGGTGCACAAACTTCAGTTGGTCCAAAATCTCAAATGCATCTTCTGTCTACCTCCCAGATTCATCCACATCTGATAGTTGGCAGTGGTCAGTATGTATAAATAAGGCTTGTCTAAAAGGACAATAACTACTCTGATGCTGGCTAAGGGAGAGATGACATGGTAGAATTAGTGTCCATTTCATTTGGTTACATAGAAGATTTTCTTCCTCAAAAACTTTTCAGAGGTTAAGCTACCACTGGAGTTGCCTGTATCCCATATCAGAGTGCCTGTATCCCATATCCCAGATCAAGCCCCATCTCTGCTTCTAACCAGCTTCCTACTAATGTGCCTGGAATAAATCCAAATACTTGGATTCCTGTCATCTTCCATTTTTTAAAGACATTAATAGTTATATGAAAGGCAGAATGACAGAGTGAGACAGACAGAGAGAAAGACAGAGAGAGGGCTTCTGTCTGCCAAGTCTGAACTAGAAGCCAGGAACTCTATCATGGTCTCCTACATGAGTGGCAGGGGCCCAAGTTCTGGGGTCATCTTCCACTGCTTTACCAGGCATATTAACAAGAAGACGGATTGAATGTGGAACAGCTAGGAATCAATCTGATATAGATGGCAGGCAGATGAAAGATTTCTGTCCCTCTCAATCTCTCTCTTACTTTCTCTCCTTTCTCTATAATTCTGCCTTTCAAATAAATACATTAATTTTTATTAACACCTATCATCCACATAAACTTTCAGTCCAAATGGGTCAGGACATGGAAATATAGCTTAATTTGGGTGTTAAAAAATCAACTACAGGAAGTGTCAGCAAAATTTTCTATAAAAGACCAGATAGCAAATACTTTAGACTTTGTGAACTGAAAGGCTAAATAAAAGATATTGTGTAGATATTTATACAAGAGAAAAAAAAAACTTTCCACAAACATATTGACAAAATTCGAAATAAAGTTTTGTGTGAGAAGAACTGAATTATTTCTTTATTGTGAGGGATATCATTTCACTTAAATGAGGTTGAAAGTTAGTATTCTCTTCAATGAAAAATCAGCTGTAAATGTTCATCAGTTAATGCTGATCTGTAATGAGATTTCATCCCTTTCATCTTTAAAAATGTCTTTCAACACAGATAGGTATTGCCAACTACTCATAATAATTCATGAGAATATAATTTTAATTGAGTATATTCATCATTTGGAAGGTATTTATATATTCTATTAGATTCAACTCTTTGATATTTGCCTTTTAGCACGTCATTTACAATGTAAATTAATCAATTCCAATTAGAGGCTAAGCGGAAACTCCACCACTGTATAATAAATGGATTTTGAAATATGAAAATTTTCTTTTCACTTGTATTGAGGTCCAAAAAACATTGCTAGAATTGTAGTCTGAGTTTAGAAATACCACGAAAATTTATATCAGTAAACGAATCTTCTAGTGCTAACTTTTACAGGTAGAACACATGGCAGCCTGACCATAACTGAAGCAATATTTGCTGTCAAATTAAGTTCACTGCAGTAAAAATTTCACACTTAAGTGCTATTTTCCCTGGTATTTGCTGCCAATTCATTACACAACATTATGAAGTCTTCAGCAAATGTAAAGTAGTGTGAAAGCATGCAGTATTTAGTAATAACTATTAAAAATAGTGCTTTTGTTCATAACCTTCATCCTCAGATGTAAACTCAAACAACCACAGTAAAAATTTATACTGGTAATCAGACTGCTGTGTGATAGGGTAAGTCACGATATTCTAGCATAAAATTAATGATGGCTAAGTCCACAAAAGTGAATGGCATTCACCATTGACATTCTAGGTCAAAAACACACGATAGATCCAAATATTTCTGAAAAACATCTGCCAATTAATAGCATGATATATAACCATAGTCTTTAAACACAGCACATTTTTTACAAGCTTTGCGAACTTCTCTAATTGAATCTATTTCTGAATCACTATATATATATTTTTAACAGGTTTTTATTTACTTTATTCTTCTTGTGGAAAACCCTGTGTTGTAGGCATAGCTGGAGCCTGGGTCCTCTGTGCAGACCCTCTGGCGTGGATCTTTATAAGAAGACAGTGAATTCCTGATCAGGACACTTAGTTAACATATTCTCTTTCTAGAGATGGGGGGTGAAGTCAGAGAGCTGTAGGTCTTGGAAACAGCCTCAAAGGGGGCCTCAGCAAAGTTGCCCAGGGTGGCAGTGCAGTCCCTGGCTAAGGTGCAGCATTCATCAATGCCAGCCAGCAGCAGCAGCTCCCTGGAGAAGGGGGTCAAGATGATTCCATTCTCTCTGGGAATGGGAATGAGATGCATGAGCACAGAGCCACAGCATCTGGTCACCTTTCAAGGCCCTGCTGAATCATCATATTTTTGCCATTATCGATGATAACACATCTTAGCAGATTCCACTTCAGTTTTTCTTGAATTAAGGTTTTCTTGTTTTGTTTTGTTTTCTTGAAAGGTAGAGTAACAAAAGGACAGGGAAAGATTGAGAGAGAAGGAGAGATCTTTCACCCATTCGTTTATTCCCCAAATGGCCACAATAGCTGAGCCAGGCCAAAACCATGAGCCTGGAGCCTCCATCTGGGTCTCCCACAGGGGTATAGGGGCTGAAGCACTTGGGCCATCCTCCACCGCCTTTCCAGGTGCATGAGCAGGAAGCTGGATGGGAAGTAGAGCAGCTGGATCTAGAATTGGCACCCATATGGGATGCTGGCATCACAGGAGGCAGCTTTACCCACTACGCCACAGCATCAACCCTTCTTAAATTTGTTAAAGAAACTGTTGCTTGTGAATGTTCAACACAGACTGATTTTTCAGCCTTCCCAATGTTAGTACTAACTCCCCCCAAAAAAACAACTGAACAGTATAGTAACATCTGTCAGCTCACAAATAAACCCCCCCTCAAAAAAAAAAAAACCTTTCAGAATTGTCTGCTTTACTTTTTATTTATTTATTTATTTAGAAAACCAGAATTACAGAGAGAGGGAGACACAGAGAAAGAAGTCTTCCATCTTCTGATTCACTACCCAGGTGGCCACAACCCCCAGAGCCAAGCCAGGAGTTTCTTCCAGGTCTCTTACCTTGGTGGCAAGGGCCCAAGAACTTGAATCATCTTCCTCTGCTTTTCTCAGACCATTAGCAGGGATTGGAAGCAGAGCAGCAGTGACATGAGCCAGGGCCCTTATGGGAAGCCAGCATTGCAGCTGGCACCTTTATCTACTATGTCATAATTAATGCCAGGCCCTGTTTAACTGGCTAGTGATGAAGTCCTAAATATTCTCAACTCTTTTCTTGTGATTTATTTACTAATTTAATTATATAAAAAACGCAGAATGACAGAGAGAGAAGAAAAGACAGAAAGAGATCTTCCATCTGCTAGTTGATTCCTCAGTGCATTCAATAATTAGGGCTGTGACGGGCTGAGTTCAGGAGCCCAAAACTCCAACTGGCGGTGTAACCTGCTGTGCCAGTGTCTACCCCTCCTCAACTCTTCATGTAACTCTTTTCAACAAAAGGCTAATAGTCATAGACAAGTTTATTTTTGTGAACACATTTCTTTGGTTGTTTTAATCAAGCATGATTCAATTAACTCACTATCACTAAGTGGCTTTTTTAGTTTAATAAATGAGCCATTCAAAATCTTACTTTAGTTGCAGTTCATGTTCAGTCCTCACAATTGTGAGCATTTCTATTGAGATGAGATCTTTCCTTTTGAAATTTTCTCATTTTCCTGACCACTGCTTTCCTGTGCAGATGTTAACTGTTATGAGTGCTTATTCTGGTATTATCACTATATAATGTAGTCTTTCAGCACACCCATAGATGAAAAATAAACACAACATTCTGGCATTTAATTCAAAAATAAAATGATTCACACTCAACTATGCTTTAAAAGTGTAGCATCTGTATTAGTTTACTGTGACTGCTCTAATGAATTATTAGAAACTTAGTTAGAGAAAACAATACAAATTCATTCTTTTATAGTGCTGGGTTTAAGTCTTATGAGGCTAAATTGAGATGTCAGTAAGGCCAATTCTTTTTGGGGGCTACAGGAGAGAATCTGTTCCTTTCCTCGCCTAGAATATAGAAGTTTTGGGGATAGAATGAACCGTGACTTGTATCATTCCATTCTCTGCTTCTATTATCACATCAGCTTGTCTTTTCATTGACAATTCTATGTCCCTTTTATAATGACCTGTGTGGTTACATCAGACATTCCCAGATCATACAGGATAATTTTCTCATTTCAAAATCCTTGATTTTATTGCACCTGCAAAGTTCTATCACTATATAATGTAACATATATGTTCTGAAAATTAGTTCATGACATATTTGAGATATTCAGCCTTCTATACATTTAGAGTTCACTTTTTTGTAATTTTGACATAATGATTATGCACTGAGAATAAAAAGTAAACAAGACATTGAGGGCCAGTATTGCAGCATAAAGAGTTAACACAAACTAAATATAATGCAGCATTTTAATGTTTTACAGTTCTTCAGGCTCAACTCAACAAAGTTTATCATTAATCATAGGAAGGCCACACATCTTAGTTTGCCTGAAATGCAACTGTTTATACTTCATATCTGGCCAATAATAAAAATACGTATACTTTCTCCCTCAAAAATGTCCTAGTATAGACAATAAATTATACATTCACTTACTTTCACAGGATGATATACAAGTATTGTGCCAGTAGATGCCAGGTACTCAAATTTTGTTTTGCTGTTTAACAAATGAAGGTATAAAGGTAAACACTTAAACTCTCCCTATATCTTGTAAAATTATTTATGTTTAAGCAAGGTCACTCATAACAATTTGTTTCTTTTACCATGTGCTGTTCTTAAAACTTCAGTGTAAGAATATTCTAAATATTTAAACACCGAGAACAGTAAGATTTTACAATTAATAATCAAAAAATGCTTTAGTTATTATGACTATCTCTTTTTTAATCAGTGAAATAAAATTTGTTGATTAGCATTAAATTTTAAATATGGCTAAATTTAGGAACATTTTACCTTATAATTGTACTTATGCTGTTCTTAGAATTTCCCCATATCAGACAATGGATTTAAATATTTATCTCTTTCTTGAATGGCACTCAAAGAGACAACTCAGTAAGGAAAATAGTTTTTCAGTCACTTGTGGCCTTCTGTCCTACAATATGGCTAACAGTTCCATTATAGTATAAGATACAGTCAAGTCTCAGGCTAAAACTCACCACAATCATTAATGAATCAACAGATTTCATTCCTCATAACTCAATTTACATGCTATTGAGTCACTTATAAAATTACAAAAAGTCACTATCAGTGTACTTATTTTAAGTGATAAGTGGACAATGCTAGAAGCAAACTTGTATGTGTTGGTGTTTACTCACATTGCAGGTGTTAATGAGATGATACATTTTTTCAGAGTTCTAAGAGACTCACTGATATAAACACTTTCCCCTCATCACACTTCCTTCTCCAAACTTGTCCATAGTCTCATTTGACTTGAATTTTCTAACTTGTGACTATATATTAAAAACTAATTTTTAAAAATTGTTCCCAATGGAAAAAAAAATAGAAAAAGATGTCTCTCTAGTCACTTCTGATTAGCTCTAATCTGACTCTCCAGAAGGAAAGGACATGACATTGGACATTGACTCTCTCTATTCAGAAAGCTGATCCTGAATAGTGCTGAGAAAAAAGTGATTCTTTTGATCATATATTTTAATCTTAAATTTTAATTTGTACCATAAAATTTTAATAACTGTCCTCTAGTTTTCAAAGTGAATAAAATTAAGTATTTTTCCCACACTGCATATTACATATGTTAACTTCAGATTCTTTTGTATATCCAAGAGCTTTGAAGACTTCTTATTAAATTAGTAATAACCACAAGTAAAGGACTGTCAAACTCTTTGTGCACTCATGAGCCCTGGCCACACATCAAAAATAGATTCTTCACTCTGTTTCTCTGTCTTGCTCATAAGCATAATATAAATGATATTACCATAATTAATAAGCTCCATGATTTGCATAGAATTATAAATAATCTTATCTGTTGCTTTCCCAGGCTCTGTATATTGCAGATAAGTGAATAAAGATTTCAATCAATTGCCTATATAAGTTGAGTTCCCCTTATCTGAAATACTGAAAACCACAAGTGTTTGGGTTTTTGAAATTTATTTTATTTTGAAATATTCATATTTATTTTGAAATATTCATATATATATCATATATACTCATATATACATATATGTTATCTTGTGGCTGGAACCCAAGTCTAAATAATATATTAATTTATAAGGGAGTTTCAAAAATGTTCATGGAAATTTTACATTAACTTAAAATTCCATTTCTCCATGAATGTTTTAATTCTATTTTTTTATTTTTTTTATTTTTATTTATTTTTATTTTTTTTTTTTTGACAGGCAGAGTTAGACAGTGAGAGAGAAACAGAGAGAAATGTCTTCCTTTTTCCATTGGCTCACCCTCCAAGTGGCAGCTATGGCCGGTGTGTTGAGGCTGGCACGCTGCGCTGATCCGAAGCCAGGAGCCAGGTGCTTTCTCCTGGTCTCCCATGTGGGTGCAGGGCCCAAGGACCTGGGCCATCCTTCACTGCACTCCCTGGCCACAGCAGAGAGCTGGACTGGAAGAGGAGCAACCGGGACAGAATCCGGTGCCTCAACCAGGACTAGAACCCGGGGTGTTGGTGCCACAGGCGGAGGCGCCGGCCTCCTATGTTTTTTATGTACTCCTTATACATATAGCTCAAAGGTAATTTTATATAATAACTTTAGTGCACCCACATTTTGATGAAACCTTATCATATGAAATCAGATATGAAATTTTCCACTTGTCAGTACTCAAAATATTTTGGAATTGCAGCATTTAAGATTTGAGACTTTTAGATTAGGGCTTTCAACCTCTATTTTCAATGAGGTTAGTGATCAAGTTTTGACACTATAAAAATACAGCAGTCTCCCTTAGCCATGGGAGACACATTTCACATTCAATACGCTCAATGGATGTCTGAAACTGTAGATAATACCAAACTCTATAAACTATGTTTTCTCTATGTATACATACTTATGATAAAATTTATAAATTAGGCAAAGAGCTTAACAATCACAATTAATAATACAATAGAACAATATGCTATAATAAAAGTTATTTGAAACATGAATTATTTACTTCTGAAAGCTTTAATTTAGTAATTTTGGATCTCAGTTGATCACAAATTGAAGATTCTGGAAAGCAAAACCACAGATAAGGTAGGACTTGATTAGGACTTCTGCCAAACTATGTGTCCCTATCCCTATTATCCTAAACTAAAGTAAAAATAAGCAAACAAACAAACGAAAAATGCTGCCAACGTGGAAAGTACTTTCTGTGTTACTTTTTTGTTTTATGAGAAAATTGGAATTTTTTGTTTGTTTGTTTTTTTTTTTGTTGTTTTTTTTTTTTTGTTTTTTTTTTTTTTTTTGACAGGCAGAGTGGACAGTGAGAGAGAGAGACAGAGAGAAAGGTCTTCCTTTTGCTGTTGGTTCACCCTCCAATGGACGCCGCGGCCGGCGCGCTGTGGCCGGCGCACCACGCTGATCCGATGGCAGGAGCCAGGAGCCAGGTGCTTTTCCTGGTCTCCCATGGGGTGCAGGGCCCAAGCACCTGGGCCATCCTCCACTGCACTCCCTGGCCACAGCAGAGAGCTGGCCTGGAAGAGGGGCAACCGGGACAGAATCCGGCGCCCCGACCGGGACTAGAACCCGGGTGCTGGCGCCGCTAGGCGGAGGATTAGCCTAGTGAGCCACGGCGCCGGCCCAAAAATTGGAATTTAAAATTAAGAATACATTTTTAAGACTTCACAGTATGTACATTTTGAGGGCATGTGAGAGAAGATAAACCAGATTATATAAATTTACATTTCAACCTGGAAAGAAACACTGAAAAGATACAAATCTTCAATACAATTGGCAAACTTTTTTTTTTCCAAGAAAGTACATTTTTACTCATTCACTCATCCATGGAAAATATACTAAGTGCCTTTTATGTTATGCACTATTCTAGGAGATGAAGAAACATAAAATGTTATAAAAACAAAGAGTTTCATCCAGTATCCCACTGTTTACTGGAGTAGGTAAAAATAGAATCAAATTGTCACTACAAAAAAAAAGCAGCAATGGGCAGGTGTTCCAAGACTGACATCCTGATTCAGCAGGTTAAGCCATTGTCTGCACTGCCACCATCCCATATGAGTACCTTCTACTTCTGATCCAGCTCCCTGCTAATGTACCTAAGAAGGTAACAGAAGATGGTCCAAGTACCTCGGCCCATGCCATCCACATGGGAGGCCTGTGTGACGCTTTTGGCTCCTAGCTTTAGCCTGGCCCAGCTCTGACCGTTGGGGCCATTTAGGGTATGAACAAACAGAAAATAATTGTGTGTATGTGTGTGCATGTGTGTGTGTGTGTCCCTCTACCTCTCTGTAACTCTGCCTTTCAAATAAAATAAATTTTAAAATATATATATTTATATGAGACTCATACATACATTACACACACTGCATATTCAAGCATCTTTCAATAGTTCATTCACTTTAATTGCTGAGTAGTACTCCGCTGTGTTGATGTACCATATGGCTTATCAATTCAGCAGGTTAAAAGCATTGTTATTTCCAAATTTTGTTAATTATTGATAAAGTCACTATAGACATTACATAAAAGTTTGATGGCATGTATAAGTTTTACTTGTCCTTTCCTTAGATAAAGATTTTGCAGTGGAATATACATACATTTCGTAAATATGCTTGTAACCAATTAAGTAACTGACAAACTATTTTCCAAAATGTATCATTTTTCATTCAACCATTTCAACAATGTATGAGAAGGCAAATACTCTGTATTCTCACTATCACTGGGTTTTGTCAGACTTTATTATTCAAGTCATTTTATTTTCATAGATATGTAGTCTCATGTTGTAGCTTTCATTTGTGACTCCCTAATGATTAGGGGTGTTGAACAATTTTTCATGTGCTTTTGCCATCCATATATTTCCTTCAGCAATGTGTCTGTTCCAAACCTCAGTCCATACCCTTAAATAAGCTGCTTTTCTATTACTGAGTTCTGAGAGTTCTTCACATTTTACTAATGCATGTCCTTTCTTGGATATGTGTTTGCAAAGATTTCTTCCAGTCCATGGTTTTTCATTTTCTTAATAGTGCCTTTCATAGAGCAGAAGTTTTGAATTTTCATGAATTTTTATGAAGTCTCATTTATTATTTTTCTTTCTTTTTATGCTTACGCTCTGAAGTAATACTTAGGAAACGTTTGCCTAAACAAAAATCACAAAAATTTTTCTCTTATATTTTCTTCTAAAAGTTTGATGGTTTGGGGGTTTACATTTAAACCTAGGAACCATTTGAGTTACTCTGTGTATAAGATATTATGAGAGATGAGTCTAAGTAACTGGGGTTTTATTTGCATATTGATATGCTGTCATTCTAGAACCATATTTTAAAGACCCTTGCTGTATTGAATTTCCTTTGCAACTTTTAAAAATAAACTGGCCATGTAGATAGAGCTATTTTAGGACTCCTTGACATATTCTTTAAAATGTAATTAGCAAAATGAAAGAGTTCATTTTGATACTGAACTTCTAAGAAAAAAGGTACCTAAAATACTTATGGAGAATAAAAAGCCAAATAAATACTTGAGAAAGAGGCTTGATGGACACTGAAGTTATTTAAGTCATATGATGCCCCAGAAAACAACACAGAGGCATCCTTCTTTGATAAACTGGTGTTTCAAGCATCTGGGCCAGCGCTCATTATTACAAATATCAGGTTGGATAATTTTTCTGTGAATTTACTGACTTAAGTTGAGAAGCTGACACATTACCAAAACAGGCAAGAGACAGGAGGGTCTGACCCATGAAGGGCAGATCCATTAGGAGCCAGCATGTACCTGACTGACTACCACGGGATAGGTAAGGAACACTTCCTCACAGCTCTGTGCCCCCATATTCCAGCTATTGTGTTTTAGTTGCTCCTGACTTTAAATACACCTGAGCAGTATCCTAAAGAGCACTCAACCAAAAGGAAGTTTCCAGATGTAAAGCCTCTATTCTCAAGGGATAGGTTTCTGTAGTTTAAGTGTCTATATCAAATCCTCAGCCAGCTTCCATCTGTGTGCCATGTTCTTCTGTGTAGTTGAGGATGTAATTCATATAAAACCCATCTCCCTCTTTCACAGAAAGTAATTTTCTTTTAATTAGATTGTAATTAAAACTAAATAAGGAAACATGCAGATGAATAACTTCCTAAGTTTTTTCTCACAGAGAATGGATATTTTTTCTATATTTATCAAGCTTAATATAGAGTAAGAAGATTCTTTTGTGCATTTTCATACTAAGCCACTATTGTGTGGGTGTACGTGTGTCTGTGTGTGAGTATGCATGTGTATCTATTCCCTGTAAAAGGCTCTCACACTGAGAACATTTTAATTTTCCATGGTATTGCTATTTTGACCTCTGAGACCTTGCAAAGTAAAGTATTTATGATCCTGGTCTTTTTTATGGTATTGTTTCAATATTTTTGTAACATTTATATTTCTTGCTGATGTTTTTGGCATTAAAAATCACTCAAGCTGTGCTGAAATATAATGGTATTCACTGAACCATACCATGGAAGGATAATTCAGTTCAGTGAGGTTATTCTAGCTCATCATGTACACAAAGGATTGAAAGAAATTGTAGAAGATTCTCAATTCTCTACATAGGCAGTGCTGATCTTTTTTTTTTCCTCCTCTAATAACCTGACATGGAAAATCTTTCACTTGAATATAGAAATATCTAGTCTTGATCAGCTCTTGTCCTGACGGTTGATATACAATGTAATACTTTATCCATTTTAGTATTTTTTTTTGTTCTAGTACCATTGGTTGAACTCTGTAATTAACACACAATTATTCTTAGGTGTTTAAATTTTAACTGAAAAGTGATCCCTGTTAGGAATTTGGAAAACATTATGCTGAGTGAAATAAGCCAATCCCAAAGGGACAAACACCACTTGTTCTCCTTGATAGGTGACAACTAACTGAGCACCAAAAAGGAAACCTGTTAAAGTGAAAAGAACACTATGAGAAACGGTGACTTGATCAGCCTTCACCCTGACTGTTGATGAGCAACTTAATATGTTATTCCTCTTAGTATTTTTTTTGTTTGTTCTACTTAATACTTTTGGCTGAATACTGTAATCAATACACAATTCTTCTTAAATGCTGAAACTTAACTGAAAAGTTATCACTGTTAAATATAAGAGTGGGAATAAGAGAGGGAAGAGATGTGCAATTCGGGACATGCTCAAGCTGACTTACCTCAAATGGTAGAGTTAGAAACATACCAGGGGATTCCAATTCAATCCCATCAAGGTGGCATGTACCAATGCCATCTCACTAGTCCCAGTGATCAATTTCTGTTCACAATTGATCATAATGATAGGACTAAGAACCAAAGGGATCACATAAACAAGAATAGTGTCTGCAAATACTAGCTGATAGAATAAAAAAGGGAGAGAATGATCCAACATGGGAAGTGAGATACACAGTAGACCCATAGCATGGCAGATGTCCTAAATAGCACTCTGGCCTCAGAATCAGCCCTTAAGGCATGCAGATCCGGCTGAAATGCCCATGAGAGTATTTCAGGCATGGAAAGCCAAGACACTCTGGGGAAAAAAAAAAACCTAAATGAAAGATCTCCGTGAGTGAGATTCCAGTGGAAAGAACGGGTCATCAAAGAAGGAGGTACCTTTCTCTGAAGGAAGGAGAGAACTTCCACTTTGACCATGGCCTTGTCTAAATATGATCAGAGTCAGTGAACTCAGGGGGCTTCCATAGCCTTGGCAGCTCATGACAAGAGCCTAGGGTAATTACTGATGCCATAAACAAGAGTGTCAATTTGTTAAGTCAACAACAGGAGTCACTGTGCACTTACTCTTCATGTAGGATCTTTGTCCTTAGTGTGCTGTACATTGAGATTTAATGCTATAAGTAGTACTCAAACAGTATTCTTCACTTTATGTTTCTGTGTGGGAGCAAACTGTTGAAATCTTTACTTAATGTATGCTAAACTGATCTTCTGTATATAAAGAGAATCAAAAATGAATCTTGATGTGAATGGAAGGGGAGAGGGAGTGGGAAAGGGGAGGGTTGTGGGTTGGAGGGACGTTATGGGGGGGAAGCCATTGTAATCCATAAGCTGTACTTTGGAAATTTATATTCATTAAATAAAAGTTAAAAAAAAAGAAATATCTAGTCTTAAGTATTTGGAGCAAACCAAAGGAACAATAGAACAGTCCAAGGTATGAGGGAGCAAAATGCTGGTGATCAGTGGCTCTGGATCACTAATTTCCTTTACCTGTGACACAGACAAAACTGAAACTGCCATAAAAACTGATTTTTACTTCCTGTTTTCAACATTTCCTGAGGCAGGACCCTAAAATAATGTGGTCTTCAACTTGATTGGATTAATATAATGTATTATTACATATATAAACCAGGAATGACAATTATACATAATTAAGTTTTCTCTAACTCTGGGTATCCTAATACCTGAGTTTGATTGCTATGTTTGTGACATTTCCTATTTATTTTGCAAAACATGTCCATAAAACACATGAATTCAGAATCTTTTTGCTCTCATAACACTCATAATCCTGAAAACTACCAGAGGTATAAACTGTAATATCCAATATTATCTGGCCTTTTGTGTAGTTTCTCTCAACTGACTAACCATTTGATTTTTGGTCCAGATTTCACTGCATAAATACCTAAAGGACAAAATTTAAAAGATTACTGGTCAAAGTACTAATGTTTACATAACTAATGGATGTATACTCATGTCATGTATATCTACATATAGATATAAATGTACTTATAGAGGTAGATGTGTATCTTTCTACAAAGACGTTCATATATTTCCTTCAATTATGCAGGGCAAACATGTTTTGAACTACAAATCACTGGGACCTTACGTTAAGTGAGCCCATATGATAGAAGTAATAAACTCCTACTAAAGATTAAACAGGCTTTTAAGTAGAAGTAAATAATATTATAATATTCAAAAGCATTAGAGTACTTAAACATAGGCTCTGGAATCAGATAAGGGTTAAATGGTGCCATTGTTACTAAGCTAATGAGCAATTTGGGGTAAGTCTCTTAATCTTGCTAAAGTTCAATTTTATCATTCCCACCCCCCCCCCAGTGGAATTCCAGTTCTAAGGCTATAGCACAAATTTTAAAGTAATAGTGAGTCAAAAGAGTAGCTTATTTCTCCTTCAGATAATACTGAGTGAAACACTCTAATACATCATTTTCAGGAGCCAGGTACAGGGCTCATTCTACTATACTGCTGTGAACCCAAATTTGTAACTTTGGTGAAACTTGTTGTTTAATGGGGCAGGCATTTGGCTTGGCAGTCAAGATGCCAATTAAGATGCTCACATTCGGGGCCGGCGCCATGGCTCATTTGGTTAATGCTCCGTCTGCACCGCCGGCATCCCATATGAGTGCTGGGTTCTAGTCCCAGTTGCTCCTCTTCCAGTCCAGCTCTCTGCTGTGGCCTGGGAGGGCAGTGGAGGATGGCCCAAGTCCTTGGGCCCCTGCACCCGCATGGGAGACCAGGAGGAGGCACCTGGCTCCTGGCTTCAGATCAGTGTAGCTCCAGCTGTAGCTGCCATTTGGGGGTTGAACCAACGGAAGGAAGACCTTTCTCTCTGCCTCTCTCTCTCACTGCCTTACTCTATCTGTCAAATAATAATAATAATAAAAAAGATGCTCACATTGCACAACAGAGTATTTGGGTTCAAGTTCCAGCTTTGGCTCCTATTCCAGCTTCCTGGTAATGCAGACCCTGGGATGCTACAAGTAACAGGGTTCTTGTTACCCATGTAGGAGACCTGAAATGAGTTCATGGCACTTGGCTTTGGCTTCACCCAGTTCTGACCAATGCAGACATTCAGGGAATAAACCAGTATATAGGATCTGTGGCTCTATCTCAAATCAATAAAAAAATAAATAAAATTCTGTTTAAGCTCTTGCTTAGTGACCATGTACCAGCAAGTAGGAAAACAAAAAAAAGATTAAGAGATGCAATATACCACACCATTCTCCATTCATTCTAGTATCGACACATATTCACAATGTGATTTTACAGCAACTCTCATAAATGGTTTATTTCCTACCCCTTAAATCCTTGCATTTCACATTTGTTTAACACAATGCAGCAAAAAACATGTATACCAGTTCTGAATCTCAGTCTCAAGATGCTTTGCACTACTCCACTTGGTATCTTGCTACTACAACAATTACTGTATAAACAAGCCCAGGGTAGCCTTTTGGATGAAAAATGTCAAACTCATGGGCCCTGCCAGTAAGTCTACCAGCTAATACTGGTTCTAGCCAGTCTTACAGCTAATTCTGTAAGGATTCATAAGCATACCCCAGCCCAAATTTCCAACCTGCTTAGTTGTGAGTGAACATAAATTTTTACATTAAATCACTAAATTTGAGGGGGAGAGGTAGTTTGTTGGGCAACTAGTAACAAAAAAGTAAAAGCTAACAAGTTGGAAAGCTAGTAACTAAAAGGACTAAAAGGACTGAAAGTAACTAAACACAGTTTTCTACAATCTACACATACTATGTTTACTCTTGAGCCATTTTCAAGAATTTAGTAATATAAGCATACTAACATCAAGAAAAGCTGGGAGATGTAGTATTTCATTGGTAAGTCATGTGTCTAGCAACTGTTAGGTTCCTATGATTCAAGAGTGACATCAAATGTATATAAGCATAAAACCATGGAACTAAGTGAAGCTACAAATAGGGCTGTAAAGATAAAGTATCCAGAAAGTGGGTTAAAGGTAGAAGATGCAGGAAAGTTTTTTGCTTTCCTTGATGATTAAAACAAGAGGAGTTACTGATTTTATCCAAATTCATTATGTTCCAAGCAAAGCAGGATTAAACAGCGGAATTTTTACTCAGTATATCCCAACTTATCTCATCTCCTAGGATACATGTATGCAACCTGACTAAGCTACTTTCTAGTACCCAAGGAGAGTTGGTTGGTCCTGTTAATGCCTCTTGGTGAGCTGTAGCTTCCTTTATGTCATTTTGTACTGGACCTGTATTTTTCCCAGTTTACCACTTAATATTTCATTAAGTATGAAATCTATTCTATATTTACTGCTTGGGGTCACTGACAACATTCATAAAAAGGGTTAGGGAAGTATCTGTGTCTTTTTTTTAGAATAGTCTTTGTTTCAACAATATTTTGCCTTCTGGATAATAGCAGTTTGGTATTAGAGGTAAAAAAGGAAGAAGAAATAACTAAGCTGATTTAACTTTTATATTTCTACCAGGAGATACTGGTAACAGAACATTTCCTTAGCTTTAGCTTAACTGTGAAGATATCCAGTTGTTGATCATTCAATAAATGTTTCCCTGTATAGGAAGGAAGGAAGGAAGGAAGGAAGGAAGGAAGGAAGGAAGGAAGGAAGGAAGGAAGGAAGATATAGAAGGAAAGTTCCACCTCTACATCTCTGTCACCTCTACATCTCTGGCTGGCTGTGAGCATTAATGTGAGATGGCAGTAAAAATGGCCTTGGCTCCATGGTTAGGACCCAGAAAGGGCTCAGTAAATGTTTCCCATATTTAAATTCATAATTGGAGGGGCTGGCATTGTGGTGTAGCAGGTTAAAGCCCCAGCCTGCAGTGCCAGCATCCCAGATGGGCACCAGTTCAAAACCTGGATGCTCCACTTCCCATCCAGCTCTCTGCTATGGCATGGGAAAGCAGAAAAGATGGCCCAAGTCCTTGGGCCCCTGCACCTGTGTGGGAGACCTGGAAGAAGTTCGTGGCTTCGGGTCAGCGCAGCTCCAGCTGTTGCAGCCAATTACGGAGTGAACCAGCAGATGAAAGACCTCTCTCTCTCTCTCTCTCTCTCTCTCTCCTTCTCTCTATATATAACTCTGACTTTCAAAATAAATAAATAAATCTTTAACAATATTTCAACCATCTGACACTTTTCCCAACCTAAATTCAAGAACTGTATTGGAAGAAGACCAAGACTGGAAGAGAACTCAAAGAAGAACAAAGAACATTCTGCATTTATGTACTGAAACCAAATCTGTGTCTAATAGAAAAGATTAGATACAGTCTGTTGTATGAAGTTAGAGGACAGGACTCAAGAAATCCTTTCAATTCTGTTATCTATCACTATTTTAAAATAGAGAATGTCACTGGGCACCTGTTAAAAATTAAAATGGGAAATATTTTTTTCTTTTCTGTTTTAGGTTTTTTTTTTTCCCCACAAGGGGAGAGGTACCAGGAGCGTCATTTAAATTTTTTTAAAAAATATTTATTTTGGGCCGGTGCCACGGCTCATTAGGCTAATCCTCCACCTAGCGGCGCCAGCACACCAGGTTCTAGTCCCGGTTGGGGCACCGGATTCTGTCCTGGTTGCCCCTCTTCCAGGCCAGCTCTCTGCTGTGGCCAGGGAGTGCAGTGGAGGATGGCCCAAGTGCTTGGGCCCTGCACCCCATGGGAGACCAGGAGAAGCACCTGGCTCCTGGCTCCTGCCATCGGATCAGCGCGGTGCGCCGGCCACGGCGGCCATTGGAGGGTGAACCAACGGCAAAGGAAGACCTTTCTCTCTGTCTCTCTCTCTCACTGTCCACTCTGCCTGTCAAAAAAAAAATTATTTATTTCAAAACTAGAGTTATAGAGAGGGGATGATGGAAAAGGAGATCTTCTACCCACTGGTTCACTCCCTAAATAGCCACAACAGCCAGGTCTAGGTTAATGTGAAGCCAGGAGATTCTTCCAGGTCTCGCACATGAGTGGCATGGCTCAAATGCTTGAGCTTTCCCAACTTATCTCTGCTTATCTGCTGCTTTCCCAGACATATTAGCCAAGAGCTGGATGGGAAGTGTAACAACTGGGACATGACATGATGCCTATATGGGATGCTGGTGTTGCAGGCAGCAGCTTAACCTACTGTGCCACAATTCTGGCCCTTTCATTTAAACAGTTTAAATAGGTGGTGTGTAGTAAATATCTTAGCACTGAAGAGGGAGGGGAAAAAATAGACATCGATTTCTAGGATCCAGTTTATATATCTCTATCTCTAATTTTAATGCAAAATGAATGAAAGACAAGAAAAAAATGGGAGATGGGCTATGAGAAATTGACAGAAATGTCAGGAAAGTTGTTGAAAGTTTCGTGGTTGTATACATCCCCAAAATTAAAACAAAAAAAAATGATCATCATTTATTCACCTCTTAAGTAATATCTTAATGGCAACCACAGGAAAAAATAAAAGCAGTTCTTAAAAGAGTCTTAGCCTACATTTTGAAACTTGCTGTTTTCACTTATCCTCCCAGAATATTGGATGGCCTCACACTTGGTAAACAGTTTTTGCAGTTGAAATCTGTGTGAATCAACTCTCTCTCTCCTTCCAGATTTGTTGCCAATTCAGAATTTGCTGTTACAAGTCAAATCTTCAAACAACCTAAAAAGGTATAACTGAGGGAACCTAGTTGAAAGAAACATTAAATAATCAATAAATAAAGTGACACATGCACAAAAGAACAAGACAGCAGTGAGATGCAGGGCTGGTGTGGGCCACCTTGTGAGTGGCAGTATTTACAGAACATGTCCAGTTGATACACAAAGAAAGCGCAAGGTCAACAACAACTAGAAAAAATATAAGAAAGAAGCCTCTGTCAGGAGTCAGGTATGGGTAAGGCCTGAAAGCTCAAGTAGGGTGTTCAAGGTGAGCCCAAGAAAAGAAAGGGCACTCCAAAGAAGAGACTTCAAAACCGAAGGAATGTGGCCCTGCATAATGCATATAGCAGTACCTTTAGAAACACCTTTTTTATTCAACATTATAAACAAACAGGTGCTGAGATAACCCAGAGTTGCTATTTTAAAATATGAAAAAAAAAAGGGGCCGGCGCAGTGGCTCACTTGGTTGATCCTCCGCCTGCGGCGCCGGCATCCCATATGGGTGCCGGGTTCTAGTCCCAGTTGCTTCTCTTCCAGTCCAGCTCTCTGCTGTGGCCCGAAAAGGCAGTGGAGGATGGCCCAAGTGCTTGGGCCCTGCACCCTCACAGGAGACCAGGAGGAAGCACCTGGCTCCTGGCTTCGGATCAGTGTAGCGCCGGCCATGGCGGCCTACTGACCAGTGGTGCTGGCCACAAGCCACTATTTGTGATTTCTCTTTTAGACTAATCTTATATTACAATTATGAAAAGACGGCTCAATAGGCTAATCCTCCGCCTGCCGCACCGGCACACTGAGTTTTAGTCCCAGTCGGGGCGCCAGATTCTGTCCCAGTTGCCCCTCTTCCAGGCCAGCTTTCTGCTGTGGCCTGAGAGTGCAGTAGAGGAAGGCCCAAGTGCTTGGGTCCTGCACCCCATGGGAGACCAGGATAAGCACCTGGCTCCTGCCTTCGGATCAGCGCGGTGCACCGGCCGCGGCAGCCATTGGAGGGTAAACCAATGGCAAAGGAAGACCTTTCTCTCTATCTCTCTCTCTCACTGTCCACTCTGTCAAAATAAAAAAAAGACCCTCAAATGATTATCTATCTTTTTCAAAGCCAACTAACTGAACCTCAGAGTTCTGGTTCACCTAATTTGGTCATTAAAACAAATGAGTATCCTCGTTTGTGTGTATGAATAGTTCCAAATCACTGAGCCTTCCCCAGCCCCCATTCTGTTTGCTATTTGGTTTTTGTCCAGAGACTAGGTCCACTTGCAGAAAGTGCATCCTGCTTCTCTACCAGCCTCATCTCAGCTCTGTCAACTATCAGCTTTTGACAAGGAGATTTGAAGTCTACTTTTCTCCACAAAGGTAATACTTATAAAGAATGTGCTTTAGGCTCTGTTTCTTTTTTCACCATTAAACTCACCCCCCCCCCAAAAAAAAAAAAAACGAATAATGACAGCTCTACTTTAAAAATGAATGATTTCTTACAGTGTTGACTGAGGCAAGAGTCCCACGAAATCTGTATAATGTTGGTCTTGGCCAAATAAAAAGGATCTGGAATAAAACCAGACAGGCAAATTCTAATAGGGAATATGTCCATTCATTTAGAAAATCATAGCTTCTCTTTCACAGGGCTACTGAAGGAGAATCCATATTGAAAGTTGTGATTATTGTTTTCGTCGGGATTCATAAAGAGCCTGAACAGCTGTACACTTTATTAGATCTAATCTAAATACCTGCTCCTTGTTTTCTGTACTGGGAGATATTTATGTTATCAATTCAAGTTTATAGTAACCATCAGGAAGAATACTCCCTGTAGCTCTGCTGACTCAAAATAATGACTTGTAAGAGAGCTCTAATGACAGAACAAGGGGCAATTACAGACACAGCATGGGACTTGGAATAACTGTGTGATGTATTTTGTGCACTTGATTGACCTCATGTTCAAGTTCCTTTGTGCCCCACTGTTGTAGATATAGTCTATGCCTCAGGGTATATGCCTTGTTAATTTCAATATAAGAAGACAGAATGAATTAGATCAGATGGCTCAAACAAAAAGACAATGTTGCACAATGCTTGGCAGAAATGTGATGACACATTGGGGTCTACTAGATGGAACCATCAGATATCTTTCAGGGAAGAATGAAAAGTTAGAATAATCAATATGGAGTGTTAATTCATTTCAACTCTTAGAATAACTAAAACAATGTACATCTTGTTGTGTCTTTACATAATTGTGTTGGCTGTGGGAAGGATTTAGAATTCATTGTAAAATGAGAGGATAGGAAAATGCAGAATGAATAGCAACTAACTGCGAAATAAGGTTACTGTGAGTTTTACATAGATTGCATTGCTTTAGAGTAAACCATTTGGCAACCTCCTCTGTACATGTCACTTTGAAATGCACTCCTGCTGTGCTGTAATTCACTTCAATGAGAAAAGGAGGGAAAAGTCTTTTCTGACAAGTTATCCACAATCCCAATGCCACACGTGATTACTTAAAGTGTATGGGAGAGTAATAGAAAAGGAATGTAACAGAAAAACTGTTGTTTAGTTTCTTGAATCAGTTAGTGTTAACCAAAAACAAAACAAAAAAATGAAAAAAATTCTCTTGTTTTCTTGTATACAAAATTATAGAGGGAGTTCAAGTACATAACAATATTGCAGACTGCCTTGAAAACAACACAGAATAAGAGGCACTTATGCAATTTCTCAGATATAGCTTTGAATCTAAACTGGATGAAAAGAGGTGTTACAGAATAGCTGTTTCATCAGTCTTGGTTTACTCACAGAACCATCTGGTCAACTCCACCTACATTTCCAAAGTGATTGTTAGAAAAGCCCAGGTAAAAACTCTAAGTCAATATTTTTTAAAATCATACTGGGAACCACAATTTTTCTCTTACATTATTAGCCATATAATCTTTGAAAAAGTGTGCAACTAATATGTTATATTGCACAAGGCAGATCTTAATCAGAATATGCGAACAAAGCACCAACCTAGCAAAGAACACAGGCAAACTCTGCCAAGTGATTAATAACTAGAATGTGGAATCCGGTACCATGTTTATCTTGCCTGAAGAATTTAGCCTGCACATGATTCATTACTATATGAAATCAAATGAATGCCAGACCTATGATAGGAAGGGACAAGATTCTGATGTTTCCCACATCTATTTTTACCTCAGATGTTAGGGAAAGTATAGGTTACATATAATCAAAAAGCAGCATTTTTTTAAATTGATGCTCAATAGACTTAATTGTATAAAAACAAATATTAGTTATTAAGACACTAGTCTAATCAAATATACTGATTTTCAACAGTGTGCAGAAGAGCAGACATATATGGATTTTCAGATTTCTACTGGAATACAGATTTCTGACTAAAAGCTCTTTTTTTAGAAAAGATGTTTTCTTTCCATTGGGATAAAATCCTTTAGTAACTTACTGACTAAGAATATTCAAGCAATTCTAATAAAATAAGTACAACATATATGATTGATTCATTAATTCTAACTCACCACTTTTCAGTTTTATTTTGCTAGTACTGCAACTACTTTTATGCAAATTAAGAAAGAATTCCCAGAGAGAAAACAATGGTATCATTTTACTAATACATGTTCTTAAGAAGTATACATTGACTGCTTTCAAAGTCAATAACTTAGAAAAATAAAGCTTATTTTATAACATTAACTGTTAGAAATGAGAGGCTACAGATCATTTTTATACACATAATTTCAATCTGCTTCAGCACTGTATTCAAGTAAAATCCAAGAAGGGAGGGTAAAAGAGTCTATGATTTGGACATGCTTTGATTTGAAAGTATAGATCTATTCTTTATCTATTAAGCTAATTTTCCATTGGAAGCCACCTCTTCAACATGCAGTTCATGTAGTTGTGGATACTTCTGACTCCTCTCCTTATATAAGATACAGGTTTAGACAATCACATCTCCTTATTTTTCCTACATAACTGCTTCAAAATTCTTCATTTGACACATTTCAGATCCATGAGAGAGCCACACTCTGAACATTTTCTGCAATTATTGACAAAGATTAATAGATCTGAACCTAGAAATATTTGGCCAGGAGATATTTGCTAACATTCTAACATTAAACAGCTCCCCAGAGAAAGTGAAAATAAATTCTGTTTTTGATTCATCAACTCATTCACTCAACAAATATGGAGCATCAATTATAGACTCTAGGACATCCTCAATACAGATTAGGATAATGCATTTTAAAGTAATTTCAGAGTGTTAGGGGGACTTGAATAAAGCATAATATACTAAGAAATAAATATGATATGAGTGTGTTGTATTTTCTAATGTAGGTGGCAGCAAACTGCATCTCATGTATCATTGTCTGATTTTTATATTTCTTTTTTTTATTTTTTTTTTTATTTTTTGACAGGCAGAGTGGACAGTGAGAGAGAGAGACAGAGAGAAAGGTCTTCCTTTGTCGTTGGTTAACCCTCCAATGGCCGCCGCGGCCGGCGCGCTGTGGCAGGCGCACTGTGCTGATCCGAAGGCAGGAGCCAGGTACTTATCCTGGTCTCCCATGGGGTGCAGGACCCAAGCACTTAGGCCATCCTCCACTGCACTCCCTGGCCACAGCAGAGAGCTGGCCTGGAAGAGGGGTAACCAGGACAGAATCCGGCGCCCCGACCAGGACTAGAACCTGGTGTGCCGGCGCCGCCAGGCGGAGGATTAGCCTATTGAGCCGTGGCACCGGCCGTGATTTTTATATTTCTTTTTTTTTTTTTTTTTAACTTTTATTTAATGAATATACATTTCCAAAGTACGAATAATGGATTACTATGGCTTCCCCCCCATACCGTCCCTCCCACCCACAACCCTCCCCTTTCCCACTCCCTCTCCCCTTCCATTCACATCAAGATTCATTTTCGATTATCTTAATATACAGAAGATCAGCTTAGTATACATTAAGTAAGGATTTCAACAGTTTGCTCCCACACAGAAACATAAAGTGAAAAATAATAGATGATTTTTTTTAATGATGATGAAATCAGATCAGACCTATTGTCATGTTTAATCCCAGTGAGAGTCAAGTTGGGAGTTGATAGTTTCTTTTCTTTTCTTTTTTTTTTTTTTTTTTTTTTTTTTTTTTTACAGAGGATCAGTTTAGTATACATTAAGTAAAGATTTCAACAGTTTGCACCCCCATAGAAACACAAAGTGAAATATATTATTTGAGTACTCGTTATAGCATTAAATCTCAATGCACAGCACATTAAGGACAGAGATCCTACATGAGGAGTAAGTGCACAGTGACTCCTGTTGTTGACTTTACCAATTGACACTCCTGTCTATGGCATCAGTAATCTCCCTATGCTCCAGTCATGAGTTTCCAAGGCTATGGAAGCCCCTTGAGTTCTCCGACTCTTATCTTGTTTAGACAAGGTCATAGTCAAAGTGGAGGTTCTCTCCTCCCTTCAGAGAAAGGTACCTCCTTCTTTGAAGACCTGTTCTTTCCACTGAGATCTCACTCACAGAGATCTTTTGCCAGAGTGTCTTGGCTTTCCATGCCTGAAATACTCTCATGGGCTTTTCAGCCAGATCTGAATGCCTTTAGGGCTGATTCTGAGGCCAGAGTGCTATTTAGGGCATCTGCCATTCTATGAGTCTGCTGAGTATCTCACTTCCCATGTTGGATCACTCTCCCCTTTATTTATTCTATCGGTTAGTGTTAGCAGGTACTAGACTTGCTTATGTGCTCCCTTTGACTCTTAGTCCTTTCATTATGATCAATTGCGAACTGAAATTGATCACTTGGACTAGTGAGATGGCATTGGTACATGCCACCTTGGAATTTACCCAAAGGAATTTAAATTGGCAAACAAAAAAGTGGTCTGCAGCCTAATGTTTATTGCAGCACAATTCACAATAGCTAAGACCTGGAACCAACCTAAATGCCCATCAACGGTAGACTGGATAAAGAAATTATGGGATATGTACTCTTTAGAATACTATACTGCAGTAAGAAACAACGAAATCCAGTCATTTGCAACAAAATGGAGGAATCTGGAACACATCATGCTGAGTGAAATAAGCCAGTCCCAAAGGGACAAATACCATATGTTCTCCCTGATCGGTGACAACTGACTGAACACCAAAAAGGAAACTTGTTGAAGTGAAAGGGACACTATGGGAAACGGTGACTTGATCAGCATAGCCCTGACTGTTAATGAACAACTTAACACATTATCCCTCTTAGTAGTTTTTTTGTCTGTTCTACTTAATATGACTGATTTAATTCTGTAATTAATACACAGTTATTCTTAAGTGTTGAAATTTAACTGAAATGTGATCCCTGTTAAACATAAGAGTAGGAATAAGAGAGGGAAGAGATATATAATTTGGGACATGCTCAAGCTGACTTGCCCCAAATGGTAGAGTTAGAAACATACCAGGGGACTCCAATTGATTTTTATATTTCTAAAACACTGTTGAAGAAAGATGAAATCATATATGTAAGAAATATTACTGTGGTTATTAAAACCTAAAATATTTACTCTATAGCCTTATAGAAAACCATTGCTGATCTACCAAGGTAGTTGTCCAGAGTTCCTCCTGTCCTGATACCAGCATTCAGTCCAGTAAGAATTAGAGTCCATTACCCTACCACTCGTATTTTGGTTGCACATATAAATATTTTGGGTCAACAAAATTGCATTGAAACAGTAGTCTGAGACTTCCAAGTCTGTATCTTAAGAGCCTAGTAGCTTTTACTATTAATCTTGGAAACCAGTTTGCATAGAAAGAAATCTAGCCTGTCTTAGTAGAGAGGGAGAGACTTCGGAGAAAAACACCTGAAGGATGACAGACCACATGGAAAGAGAAGCATCATAGGGAATACTAAGGCCCTAAACAAATTAATGGAGCTATGCTGCTATTTAACACTCTAGACCTAGTTAGGACAATGTAGTTAATAGTTACTATGTGGATCAAGACAGGCATTCCCTACAAAACTCTACTGGAATTCCTGATGTGGAGAATACCGAATAATAAAATGATTGATTCTTACACCATTAATTTTAAGGGTGTTTAAATAGTAAATTCCAATACAGCTGAATAGGGAAAATATTTGCTGATTTTGACCAGGGGAATATAACAGAAGAAAAGTGGAGAAAGTGCATTCCCAGAGGAGAGTTGAAAAGAAGTTTGCAGTAGAAATTCTATAGAAAGAAGAGAGATGTCATGAAGCAGCATGGACATTGCAACCATGCAGCAGCAAGTAGGGATACCATCCGCACCTCCTGCAGACAGGGGGTGGAGGAGATGCCAGCTTCTGAGAGTGAGGTGAGAGCAGATGAGCAGCTTGTGCCACTGGTGATATTGCATAAGTGAGAGCCCTGTGGACTACACTGACTTTCAATCCACACTGGAGTACTAGCAGAGGGTAGGGTACTCACCTAACCCCACAAAGTTTTGAAAAATACAATTCTTTCTCTCCATCCCTCCAACAAGGGTGCCTGGCAACCAGCAGGAACAAAGTACCATCTTAACACAAGTAGAGGCTGTGGGAGCTCAAATGCACGTGCAGCTAGGTGATTTCATAAGAGGGATAAATCAGCATTCCCCACTTACATTGATTCTGTCCTGGAGAGTAGGCAAGGGGCTAGGCACCCACTTAGGACTCTCAGGCGTCCAATCCCCTCACTCTTTCACATGCCTTGGGGCTCAAACTACCAAGGTGGAACACCCACAAGCAGCTAGCTTTGGGAACATCTCTGCTCTTTCCATGGATGGGAGAGGCCTATGGGCTGAAAGTGGACCACTAGCACTCTGTGTCTATGGGAGCCTTGCATGCTATGACTGGGAATTCTGTGACTGCATGATAGTGTATGGATGTAGCTGGGTCTCTGCACAATCACTGTGTCTGGCAGAGGCTCAGAGCTCCCTCATTGCTTGGAGAGGGTAATTGCAGAGGGTTCCACACTCACACTGGTGAGATCCTTTGTGTGGTTCATGCACCTGTGTGGTGGGGGTTGTAGCCACTATGGGTTGAAACCTGGGCATTGTTTACCTTTGAAGAGAAGTGAAGCTGTGATTACACCAGCTGATGGGATCATACTCTTCCCCTCTGCTAACAACAGAGATCTACCATGCCCAACTTCAGTGTCACCCGGAACACCTGTCTTACTCTTGAGCACTGACCAGAAATTCCATGGCCCCATCTCTGGATATCCACTGAATGAGCAAATATCCCACTAAGCCACAGAGGGATAGTTAAAAGATAAAAAGCCATCAGAGGAGAAAACCAACAAGTGTTTCCACAAATGCCTAAAAACAAACAAAGAAATATAAGAAACAAGAATAAGGAAGGCAATATGACTTCCAAACACCTCAATATTAGAATGTGAAGATAAAGAGAATGTGAAGATGAAGAAACTGAAGAAATGCCTGAAAAAAAATTTAAAAGAATGATCATAACATTAGTCAGAAACATTGAGAAACAAATTTCTGAGACAAACCCATGAGGACATGGCTGAAAAAATCTGAGAAGTAGAGATATTCAAGAGAAATCAAGCTGAAATATTAGAAATGAAGAAATCAATATGTCAAAAAGCAAATACAGTGGAAACTGTTAACAAAAGACTTGGTGAACAGAACAAAGACTACCAAGCTAGAAGAAAAATCTTTGGAAATAGTCAGACCAAAATAAAAAGAAGAAGAAATTAGAAAATCTGAAAATAGTGTTCAAGATTTATGGGATACTATCAAAAGACCAAACATATGTGTCAAGGAGTTACTGAAGGTGTGTGAAAGACAGAATGGATTAGAAGGCCCATTCAGTGAAATAACAGCAGAAAACTTCCCTAATTCAGGGAAACAAAGGGACACTAACTACAGGAAGCAAATAGAACCTCTAACAGACAGGATCAGAAAATATCTTCACCACAACCCATTATAGTCAAACTTTCAACAGCAAAACATAAAGAAAATATTCTAAAATGTGCATGAGAACAATGCCATATTACATTCAGAGTATCCCCAATTAACAGCTGATTTCTGATCAGAATACCTACAGGCAAAGAGAAAATGGAGAGACATACTACATGTCATAAAAGAAAAAAAAAATTGTCAACTTAGCAAAGCTATCATTGATGAATGAAGGTGAAATAAAGACCTTCCATAACAAATAAATCGAAATAATTTGTCACCACTTTTCCAGCCTTACAAATGATTCTTAAGGAGTGCTACACAAAGAAACAGAATGATAGACATCCTTATTAAATAAAAGTGAAGGCAGAAAATCCCTTAGTAAAAATACAGAGGAAATCTAAAGCCCCTGTGTGACCTCATGCCCCCCTCATGACCACACCTGTGCACCCACTGGCCAAACAGGTTAATTAACCACTCCTCCTTGGAAATGGATTAAAAGCCTGGGACATGGTGTGCCCAACTCTTTTTTTCCTTTCTTTTGCCTTTTGCCAGTGCGGGGCTTGCTGCAGCCCTGCACCTCCAGAAACTGTCTAATCTGTAAGCACAGGAATTTTCAGTGTATGCAGCCATGAGTGAAAAAGAACAATGCACTAGGTAACTACCATAAAGGAGCAGAAGAAATGAGTGTTATCTGTCTAAATAAATGCTAGAATTGCTAAGAACCAATTGTTAGGTTTGGAATAGTTCGGGGTTCTGGTCTTTCACAATCCCAGAAAGGAGAGGCAGAAAAAGGAGATGGAGACCTACCTCAACAGAGACAGTGTAGAATCAGAATCAAAATGGAGTGAGTGTGGCTAAAAGCTAATTGCAGATCTCTTGCTTCTGTACATATTAGTTTTGCTGGCTAACGGCTAAGGATGTATCTTGTGAAACTATGTAGCCCCAAATTCACAAGAACTAGGTTGACAGAAATGTGTCCTTCACTGTTATCTTACAACCATATCCTGGATCTGTTATTGGTTTGTTATTGTTAACTGTTATCTTTCAACCAAATTCTGGTTTTTGTTTTATTGTTCACTGCATACCAGGGATCCGGTTCGAAATTGTGAACCATAGTAGACGGAATACTATAAAAACTGTGTAACTCGCTGTTGAGGGCTGCACTCTGGTAAGGAATGTCAGTCCTGATTGGTTGCCTTCCCTCTCATTTGTCTCTCACTTGCCTCTCATCTTCAATAAAATTCACATGTGACTGTCACTGATTTTTGTAATATTCTATTTTAGCCGACAAGTGGATGTAACAACAGGTTGCTTTATTTGAAGCAAAGAGGCGGACAAAAGTCTGTTTTTATGAAGAGACTGAGTGTCAGGCACTTTTAGAACTCAGGTTTGCATCCAGTTAAGGAGGAAATTTGCCAATTTGCCTCTGGGAGTGGGAGTAGGGGGTAGAAGGCAGCTGGCAGAAGAGTAGGTGGCTGTTTAAAGCCTCAGGGCTCTTTCCTACTCTTTCCTCTTACCTATTTCATGGCGTCTCTGTACAGCTTATTTGCTGTTCCATTTGCATTACAAAGAGTTGAGAAGTGTCTGGTTGGGCACCAAGGATCTCAATGAAAGGGAGGAAATGGGGTGAGGAGCCCATGCCACCCCTCCCCGCAGGTAGAAGTGGAGAAGGAAGAGGAGGAGGGGAAAGATGCAATATATCTTTTAGCAAGGATGATACGTATCTTTCTCCTACTGTAGAACAGATATGTGGTAGCTTTGGGATCCGCATGGAAGGAAGGCCTATACTTCCGGAAATGGAGAAGTCCCTACCTGTACTTTCGGGCAAGAAAAGTCCTTGTCAAGGTCCCTGCGGGTGCCTAAAGGTCAACCAATGAGGATCAGACCTGCCTCAACCTTTAACCCCATGCCCTGAATCTATAAAAGGAGCTCTCCCAATCTCTGACGCGCAACTTCCCCAGCCCCTGCTCTGTTGCTCTGTTGGGACCGGGGAACCTTGCCCAGGAGCGGACTCCCAATAAAAGCCTGTGAATTAATTGATTCGTCTGCTGGGGAAGATTTGTTATACGCCAGACACCCTGCAACATGTACATCTCACCATTGTACATTGGTGTGGGTTGGGGGGGATAACTTGACTTGTAATTCACAAATCTCTAGGACAAGAGAAAGTACACTGAAGGAATCTCCTCTTTTCCACAACAGTTGTAGAGCACAAGATTGAAATTCAGACTTGATTCTGAATTTGAATAGGATTTGGGGATTTTGAGGGAATCAACATATTTTACATGTAGAATAAAGGTGAGAAGGTGAGTTATCTGCTAAAATGACCACCAAAAATCATTCAAACCCATTATACACATGCCACAACTCCCATCAACAGAGGGAGTCCATTTCCCTGATGTTGCTTTTGATTTCTTCTGAGAGGATTCGTTCTGAGAGGACGAGCATGGTGGGGGCAAGAGTCACCACACAGACCCTGAAAGCAGGCCTGGGGCAAGCACCCTGCAGACTCGTTTATTTCAGTTGCTACAGCTGCTTATATAGCCAAGGCAGCCAATCCAGTCAAGAGAAGATCTATTCCCTAACCAATCACAGCCTGTTGACAGGCAGTTTCCAAAGCCATCCAATCACAGCCTCTTGCCAGTCAAGCTCTTGTTGCCAGACAGTTTCTGAAACCATCCAATCATGGCCTGTTGTCAGTCAGAATCTGTTGTCATGTGGTTTCCGAAGCCATCTAATCACGGCCTGTCGCCAGGCAGTTTCTGTTGTCAGCTGCCATCTTGGCATGACCTTTTCACCTCAGTGGCCATCTTGGCATGACCTTTTCACCTACTCATTCCACCACACCCTATCACTTGAATCTATGGTGGTAATGTAACATGATTTTGACTAATAGAATGAGAAGGAAATGATGCTAGAACTCCAAAGTACAAGGCTTTAAAAATCATTTAGTTTCAGTTTTTACTCTTGGGAGACATTATTACAAAACAAAACTGAGACCATCTTACTGGAAAGAAAGTCCATGTAGAAACAGATGATGCAGAAGATAAGTGATCACATGAGAACAGAAGCCAGGTGAAAGAGAATTGGGGAGCTCCATCTGACACTCAGGACCAATGCCCCAGACAGTGAGTAAAGCTATATTGGTCCTTCAGCCTCAGCTGATATGCTCAGACAGTACACTTAGAGACAGGCTGCCCAGTGAGTCTTGCCTGAATTATGACACACAGAATTATGAGCAATAAACAGTTTTAAGCTTCTAATCTTTTGGTGATTTGTTATGGAGCAACAGATGAATGACCAGTACTATATTTTAGATCGAGTAGCCCATTTTGGTCAGCCCTGTTATATCATAACAAGATACAATAATAGACTGGATGGTTTAAACAGAAAACACTTATTTTTCAGAGTTCTACAGGAGGAAAAATCCAAAGGTCCTGTCAGGTTCATTTTCCAGTGAGAGCCCACTTCTTGGTTCATAGATAGCAGCCCTCTTGCTATGTGCTCATGTTAGGTAGGAAGTTAGAAATTTAGCCTATCTGTGTGAGAGACAGGCCTGAAGACCAGCACCTACTTCCAGAAGCTCAGCATTTTGCACTTCAAAATCCTGCTCAGACCCTGATGACCTCCCAGGTGGTCCTAGCTCTTCCCCATAGGAAAGCTCCCAGGAGAATTCTCTCTCCTTAGGACCAAACGGGTTACCTGATAACATGGGCAATAAAACCTTCTCAGATATCCTAGGGGAAGCCCCTCTACTCTGCCAGGTGTCAGCATATCTGAGGAGGAATTTGCTAATTTTCACCCAACAAATCCTGCTAGGACTCTCCATCCTTTGGCCTGGAGGAGAGGGTGAGGTGGGTAAACAGACTCTCTTAAAAACCTAGGGAGTCCAGGCCAGCGCCTTGGCTCACTAGGCTAATCCTCTGCCTGCGGCGCCAGCACCCCGGGGTTCTAGTCCTGGTTGGGGCGCTGGATTCTGTCCCGGTTCCTCTTCTTCCAGTCCAGTTCTCTGCTGTGGCCCAGGAGGGCAGTGGAGGATGGCCCAAGTGCTTGGGCACCTGCACCCACATGGGAGACCAAGGAGGAAGCATCTGGCTCCTGGCTTCGATTGGCGCCGTCAGCTGTAGCCGCCATTTGGGGGGTGAACCAACAGAAAAGGAAGACCTTTCTCTCTGTTTCTCTCTCTCTCTCTCACTGTCTAACTCTGCCTGTCCAAAAAAAAAAAAAAGAAAAAAAAAGAAACAAACAAACAAAAAAACACCTAGGGAGTCCAAACAGACAACGCTCAACTCTCTGCCTCTCAGCTGAGCTGCCTTGCCTGGCCTGCCCAAGTGTATTCTTTCCATTCAACCATGTAACCTCTCTCTCTCCTAGTCCGAGTGATTGGGCACTTTCTCTGTTCCTTCTGTTCTGACAGATGTCCTATCCCCAATAAAGCTTTATCACTTTGCTCTCTCATCTGTCTCATGACTGAATTCTTCCTTGAGTGAAGACAAGAACCCCACAGCTTCCACGGCCTTTTCTCCAGTGACAGTCACAAGGCTTTTCCTTAGAACATGTGTATAGAGACAGAGACAGACAAAGACCAAGAGACAGGGAAGGAGAGATTCATCTTCCTCTTCTCCTAAGGGAGCTCATTCCATCCTGAAGGTCTCCCTCCTTCATGACATAACCTAAACCTGATAACACTCTGAAAGCTCCACATCCAAAGATCATCAAACCAGGGGCAAGAACTTCAGCACATAAATTTGTGGGTGTACAAGCATGGAGCCCATTACAACAGCTCTCTGAGGAAGTGACATTTGAGAAGAGAGCCTAATATTATGGATAAGGAAATTGTTCAGATGGAACACTCCATGCAGACACAGCTATAAAATTTAACTGACTTAAACTCTGCTGGAAACTTTAAGAACTTAGTTTACAGAAGCTGGAGTGAGGTGGGTGAGATGGGGAGTGGAAAGAAAAAGTGGTCAAGGAACAGGAAGAAATCAGATATTGTTGGGATCCTCAGTCTAAGGCAAAGAATTTTACTTTTATATGAAGCATGTGTTAAAGATCCTGAAACAAACACAGTACTTAAGAAATTTTGCTTTATGAACTAATAAATTCACTCTATTCCTCTGAATTAGTTGGATGTACTCATGAAAGACAACAACTATCAGATTCATTGAGAGTTTTAACTGCAAAGTAGTACTATTTTAAAACTTTACCTTGAATTATAAGGATAGTATCACAATAAATTTAAAGGGCAAGATAAAGATTATCCAGATATCTAAGTTCCTCACAAAAATCAAACCTCTTGAGGCCCATGCTATGGCACAGAAGGTTAAGCCTCCCACTGCAGTGCCGGCATCCTACATGGGTGCTGGTTCAAGTCCTGGCTACTCCAGTCCAGCTCTTTGCTGACGGCCTGGGAAAGCACTGGAAAATGGTCCAAGTGCTTGGACCCCTGTATCCACATGGGAGACCTGGAAGAAGCTCCTGGATCCTGGCTTCGGATCAGCCCAGCTCCAGCCGTGGCACATATGGAAAGTGAACCAGTGGATGGAAGACCTCTCTCTGTCTCTCCATTTCTCTCTCTGTAACTTGGCCTCTAAAATAAATAAAATTAAAAAAAAAAAATCAAACCTTCTGAAAGAGGGAACCTAGTGATCTCCAGTGAGTTTGGAATTGGCAGTTTACATATGTGAGTTTTCACTGTTCACTTTAATTGTGGTTTTAAGAAGTATTGTGGAGAGTAAACCAGTGGGTGGAAGATCAATGTCTCTCCTCTGTGATTCTCTTCCCTCTCCTTCCACTATCTATCTTATTTTCTTTGTCATTTTGTCTTTCAAATAAAATATATCTTAAAAAAATAAGTGTTCATACTATTTTCCTGTGGCTGCTATAACACACTGTTACAAACTTGGTGGCTTAAAACTAAAGGCATTTCTTCTTTCCTAGCTCCTGAGGCCAGAGTTCAAAAACAAAGCATCAGCAGGGTAATGCTCTCTCCAAAGCTTCTAGGGAGTGACCCCTTTCTTGCTTCTTTCAGTTTCTGGTGGCCTCAGTCAGTTCTTGTAGTCTCCTGACTCAAAACTCTGTCACCATCCAAATAGCATTTCCTTATTTTAAGTCAGGTATGAAGATACTTGTCACTGGGGTTTAGGTCTCAGTTTATAAAGAATTATCTCATCTGGAGATCCTTAACTTAATTAGGTCTACAAAAACTCTTTTCCCAAATATGATCACATCTGCTGATAGCATTGTTAGGACACTGAATTTTTGTGGCAGGATGGTAGTCACCATCCAACCCATAATTGCACTACAAATTATTGGTTAAGTCATGGGAAATGAGTAAAGCATTGTGTAGTACCTGAAGCACCATTTCAAGGAATCAGCCTTTAAAATTTGCACTTCAATTTCAAAGGCATGCTATTTCATATATTGCTAATGTTTTTCAATTTCACAATGATTTTAAAAACCTGAGCTTAAGAAAAAACAACAGATAGGAGACACCAGGGTATACTTTATTGACTACCCATAGCACCAGTCCACTTAAAGCATTTGAAACTATTGAAAAAGTCATTTTCAAAGTCCTGATACTTCAGATACCAAACTGTATCTCTACACACATGCACACATGCACACACACACACACACACTAAAAAAAAACCTTATTTTCATCTGGCTTTCACTGGAGCCACCCTTACACCATTTACAATGTGAATTACAATTCAGATTTCTGCCCTACAAGTCTGAAGGCAAATCAGCAGGGAATAGAAGCAGGAAGCACTGCAATATAGACAAGCATGTGTCAAACCAACAAAGAGAACATCATGTGACTGTTATTGACTCCTTTTTCATGATGCAACCAGATAAACAGTTGAATCAAAAATAGTGGTATAGAAAAACAGAGATTGGTGGTTCCAAATGGTGGAGTAGGGACAGTGCTTACTGCTCTAATCTAGGAAAAGACAGTTTAAAAAAAAGTGGAGATAGTGTAGTCTCTGGGAAGAGTTAGGGAAAAAACAGCAGAGGAAACTCTACCAAAATTAGAGGGACACAGTAGACCTACGTGGAGGGCATGGGTACCCACAGCTCGGGACTCCAACAACAGAGAGCCTACGCACCAGCGCTAGAAAGTGAGGTGAGATGAGACCGCATTTAGCCCAGGAACAATGGCGAAAAAGCGGCAGGAAGAACCTAGAGGAAATGTGGCGTGAAGCCCGGTGGGGGAAAGTATACCAGCCAAATTAGAGGAAAGAGAAAAAAAAAAAAAAGGAAGGAAGGTACTGACAGGTTTCTCTCTCTCTCCAGTTCCCTTACAAAGGCGTACAAGCCAGTATAGTGGGCGCCATTCATAACAGCTGCACCAGCTCGTGTCTGCAGCCGGCAATCAGCCAAGACTCCTGACCTCTGGTGGGGAGAAACAACAGGGGGCTAGGAGGTTGTGACTATGTGAACCTTCTGAACTGGGACAGTGGGGGAAAAAAAAACTGAAAGTGTGTGAGAGAACTCATGGTGTGGTTGGGAGGCTGAGCAGTCTCAGTGAGAGATGCCACAAGCTCGGCAGTCCTGGTTATCTAGTGAAAGACACTTCTGGGGAATCAGAACTTATACTGAGGACAGCACAGATTCTCTGTGTGGTCCTGGGAACAGAGAGATAAATATTATACCCACTGGGGCTAGCACTCAGGCACTGTTCTCCATCAAGGAGAAGAACTCAACTGAGCAGGATATACTTCCCTTCTGATTAAAAAAAGAGAAAATTTACAAGGCTAAACCTGGTTGTGTCACCTTAGGTATGCCCTTAACCCTGGGGGGACTGAACAGAGCTCTCTGGCCATACACATTACTGAAAGCAGACAGTCCACTTATCTACAGAGTCATAATACAGCAATAAAAGTTATCACAGTGGGAAAAAAAAAAAAGAAGAAACCAATGGATATCCCACAAATGCCAAACAACAAATGTAACAATCCAAGAAACAAGAATAAGGAATACAACATGATGCTCCCAAAAGAACATAACACTTCAATAATAGATTATGAAGATGATGAGATAGAAGAAATATAAGAAATGGAACTCAAAAAATTGAAGATAAGATTACACAGAAGTAATCAAAAGCAAATGCATGAACTACTGAAATCCAAGCAGGACATGAAAGAAAATCTCTCTCATGAAATTGAAATCTTAAGGAGGAATCAAAATGAAATGAAAAATTCAATAGAACATGAAATTGAGATATTGAATAGAAATCAAAATGAAATGAAGAATTCAATAAAACAAATAAAAAAGAGCCTTAAAAACAGAATCAGTGAGACAGAAGAGAGAATATCGGACTTAGAAGACAGAGCACAGGAAAGTATACAGTCAAACCAAAGACAAGAAGAGGAAATTAGAAATCTAAAAAATATTGTTGGGAATCTACAGGATACTATAAATAAAAAACAACAATTGAATTCTAGGATTTCCTGAAGGCATAGTGAGAAAAAAAGGATTAGAAGGCCTTTTTAGTGAGATACTAGCAGAAAACTTCCCAGGTTTGGAAAAGGAAAGAGACATCCAAGTACAGGAAGTACATAGAACCCCCAGTAAATATGACCAAAAGAGATCCTCACCACAACACATTGTAATTAAACTCACCACAGTGAAACATAAAGAAAAGATTCTAAAATGTACAAGAGAGAAATGTCAGATTACTCTCAGAAGATCTCCAATTAGACTCACAGAAGACTTCTCATCAGAAACCTTATAGGCTAGAAGGGAATGGCTATTGCGTAGCAGGTTGATGCCCTGGCCTGAAGCGCCGGCATCCCATATGGGTGCCAGTTTTAGTCCAGGCTGCTCCTACTCTGATCAAGCTCTCTGCTATGGCCTGGGATAGCAGTAGAAGATGGCCCAAGTCCTTGGGCCCCTGCACCCATGTGGGAGACCTGGAGGAAGCTCCTGGATCCTAGCTTCAGATCGGTGCAGCTCCAGCTGTTGTAGCTATCCAGAATGTGAACCAGAAGATGGAAGACCTCTCTCTCTGTTTCTGCATCTCTCTGTAACTCTGTCTTTCAAATAAATAAAATAAATCTTTTAAAAAAATAAATAAAACAAAAACTGTTAAAACAGACAAAAATGGCACTATATAATAATTAAGGGATCAATACAGCAGGAAGATGTAACTATCATAAACGTATATGCACCTAATTACAGGGCACCTGGCTATTTAAAAGATATGTTAAGGAGCTTAAAGGGAGACTTAGACTACAATACAATAGTATTGGGGGACTTCAATACTCCAATTTAACCAATGGACAAATCAACCAGACAGAAAATCAACAAGGAAACAGCAGATTTAATAGACACTATAGACCAAATGGATCTAACAGATATCTACAGAACTTTTCATCCTACACTTAAAGAATACACATTCTTCCCAGCAGTACATGGCACCTACTCTAGGATTGACCACATACTAGGCCATAAAGCAAGTCCCAGCAAATTCAACAAAATTGAAATCATACCATGCATCTTCTCAGACCACCACGGAATGAAGCTAGAAATTAGCAACTCAGGAATCTCTAGAGTATATGCAAACACATGGAGACTAAACAACATGCTTCTGAACGAACAGTGGATCATAGAAAAAATTAAAAAAAAATCAAAACCTTTCTGGAAGTAAATGAGGATAACAACACAATATATCAAAACTTATGGGATACAGCGAAAGAAGTGTTGAGAGGAAAGTTTATAGCAATAGGTGCCTACCTCAAGAAATTAGAAAGGCACCAAATAAATGAGCTACCAATGAATCTCAAGGATCTAGAAAATCTATGGTAAACCAAACCCAAAACTAGTAGGAGAAAGAATTAATTAAATTTAGAAAAGAAAACAACAAAATTGAATAAAAAAAATTACAAAAGATCAGCAAAACGAAGAGCTGGTTTTTTGAAAAAATAAACAGAATTGACATAAAATTTAAAAAAATTTTAAAAAAGAAAAATGATATTTGCTTTGTAGTATTGACTTTAGTCCTTTGTCCAACTACTTGATTAATTATATTAGGCTGTTTCTGAGCTTTCTATTTCATTGATATATTTATGCATTCTTTCACTGATACCACACTGTCTTGATTACTGTAATCAGGTGGTGTCAATCTTAAAATTTGCTCTTCTGCTGATCTTCTGTATATTAATATAATCGAAAATGAATCTTGATGTGAATGGAAGGGGAGAGGGAGTGGGAAAGGGGAGGGTTGTGGGTGGGAGGGACGGTATGGGGGGGGAAGCCATTGTAACACATGAGTCGTACTTTGGAAATTTATATTCATTAAATAAAAGATAAAAAAAAAAACAAAAACAAAAAAAACAAAACAAAAAAAAATTTGCTCTTCTGCTTCATTGTTGTGTTGGCTCCTCCAAGTTTTTTGCTCGTACATACAAACTTTAAAATAAGTTTGCCAATATCTAAAAAGTAACTATCTGGGATTTGGGTTAGGAATACATTAAATATATACATCAACCTGGAAGAAATGTCATCTTTGTTGAGCCTTTCTATCCATTGGCATGGAATATTATTTCAATTATATAATTATTATTTTGAATTTTCAATTTTCCTCATACAGATCTTGTATCTATTTTATAATAAGATTCATACTTAAGCAGTTCATTTTAGGGAATTTTGGTGTAAATGTGCTCTTAATGCTACTGTATACTTAATTCTCCTAAGTTTCTAAGACGCACTTGATTTCAAATTCCATTTGTTCATGGCTAACATATAGGAAAGCAATTGGCTTTACATATTAACTTTGTATTCTACAACTCTGCTATAATGCTGAATGGGTCCAGAAGGGATTTTATTGTTGTTGATGATGATTCTTTCAGATTTGCAGTATAAGCAGTCATGTCATCTGCAAATAAAGAGAGGTTTATTTCTTCCTCTCCTAACTCTTATATTTCTTTTTCTTAACTTTTTGCATTAGTTAGGATTTCCACTTAGCTGTTGAATAGAAATGATAAGAAGTAATACCCTTGTCTTACTCTTGATCTTAGTAAGAAAGCCTCTAGTTTCTCAACATTAAGTTTTATGTTATCTATATAACCTTGTAGATGTTCTTTATTTGGTTAAGAAAATTACCCTTTTCTTAGTTTGCTGAGAATTTATATCATGAGTAAATGTTTCCTTTTGTAAACACTTTGTGTGTTTATTAATAAGATCATGTGAGTTTTCCTTTAGCTAACCAATGTGACTACATTAAGTGATTTTTGAGTGATTAATCAGTATTACAATAAATCCACTTGCTTGTAGTATATAATTATTTTTATATATTGTTGGATTAATTTTCTAGTATTTTTTAAGGTTTTTGTATCCATGTTCATTAGGTTTTGGGGTTGTAGTCTTTTCTTTTTAAACCTTTTTCTAGTTTTAAAATTAGGGTAATGCTGGCTTCAGAGGAGTTATGAAGTATTCCTTCTATTTATATCTTATGGAAGAAATCATAGAGAATCTGTATAATTTCTTCATTAAATATTTGGTATAGTTCACCAGTGAAATCATCTTGACATGGTGCTTCACATGTTCTCATATGACTTTAGGCAAATTATTTCTTTCAAGCAAAATATGCTCATTCCAAATTTGTGGACATACAAATGCTTATATTCATTTATTATGCTTTTAAAAATGATGTGTTCTTCAGTGATTATCCCTTTTTCAAATATGATATTAGTAATTTATACAATCTGTTTTCCTAGTTTGGTTAGAGGATTATCCTTTTTATATCTTTTTAAAGAACTAGCTTTGAGTTTTGTTGATTTTCTCTATTGACTTTCTGTTCTAACATCACAGATATATGCTCTAATGTTTATTACTTCTTTTCTTGTTACTATCAGAAATTTTATTTCCTCTTCTTTAGTTTCATAAGATGGAATCTTAGATCATTGATTTTAAATATTTCTCCTTTTTGAATGTATGCATTGTAATGCAAAATATTTACTTCTAAGCACTGCTTTTGCTGCACTGCATAATTTTTGATAACTTGCATTTTCATTTTAATTTGTTTTAAAAATTTTAAATTTCTCTTGAGACTTCCTTTTTGATTGATACATTATTTAAAAGTGTACTGTTGAGCCGGCGCCGCGGCTCACTAGGCTAATCCTCCGCCTTGCGGCGCCAGCACACCGGGTTCTAGTCCCGGTCAGGGCGCCGGATTCTGTCCCGGTTGCCCCTCTTCCAGGCCAGCTCTCTGCTGTGGCCAGGGAGTGCAGTGGAGGATGGCCCAAGTACTTGGGCCCTGCACCCCATGGGAGACCAGGAGAAGTACCTGGCTCCTGCCATCAGATCAGCGTGGTGCGCTGGCCGCAGCACGCCGGCCGCGGCGGCCATTGGAGAGTGAACCAATGGCAAAGGAAGACCTTTCTCTCTGTCTCTCTCTCTCACTGTCCACTCTGCCTGTCAAAAAAAAAAAAAAAAAAAAAGAAAAGAAAAAGGTCTGGGTGTAGATTCATATTTAAAAATTTTAAAAAAAAGTGTACTGTCTACAAGTATTTTGGATTTTTGCCCGAGAGAAAACATTTTATGGTTCCACTACCTTAAATGTGTTAAGGACCAGAATGTGGTCTATCATGGTGAGCATTTGGTATCAGCTTCAGAAGAATGTACACTCTATTGTAATTCACTGAAGTGGTCAATATATATTACTTTTATCCAGTTGATTAGTGGCACTGTTGTGTTCAAATGTGTCCTTATTCATTTTCTGCCCTGCTGTGCTGCCCATTTCTCTTCTATCCAGTTTCACTGAGGATAACTGACAATTAAAATTACATATATATGCAGTATACAACAGGAATACTTAAAAATATTTTTGTATTTTAAAAGCAGAGAGAGAGCTTTCATCCATTGGCTCACTCCCCAAATGCCTGCAACAGCTGGGGCCATACCAGCATGAAACCAGGGGCCAGGAACTCCATTTCAATCTCCCATCTGGTGGCAGAAACTGAAGTACTTGGGCCATAATCTACTGTGTCCCAGGTAGATTAGCAGAAGACTCAATTAGAAGCAGAGGCAAGACATTATGCTAGATATTCCGATATGGTATGCCAGTGTCCCAGGCAGAAATTTAACCCACTCCACTGCAATGTTTACCCTGGAAAAATTGAGACATTTATACATTGTGGATTGATTGGCAAATTCAAGCTAATTAACATTTAATCAACTCATATAGTTACCTCTCATGTATGTGTGTGAGGGGAGAATATTTAAGACTTTCTCACTATGCAATGTTCAAATATAATTGTTAGTTATGGCCCATTTGCTCTACAACACACAAATATTTTCCATTGTGTTGATGTCTCTTCACTTTATTGATTCTTTCCTTTGTTGTGCAAAAGCTTCCCTGTTTGATAGATAATTTCATTTGTCTATTTTGCTTCAATTGCTTGCACCTTTGGGGTCTTATCCAAAAAATCACTGCCTTTATCAGTGTCTTGAGTATTTCATCTGTGTTTTCTGCCAGTAACTTCAAACTTTCTCCACTTACATTAAGGGGCTTTGATCTCCTGATGAACACTGCTGCAAAGATCCTCCACAAGATACTAGCTAACTAAATCAAGCAATATATCAAAAAGATCATTGACTCCGACCAAGTGCAATTTATTCCCAGGATGCAGGGATGGCTCAACATACAAAAATTGATAAACATAATATATCATATTAAGAAACTGATGAATCAAACCCATATCATCATTTCATGATGAAAACCTTTAGCAAATTGGGTATAGAAGAAACACATCTCAACAAGATCAAGTAAAAATATGATAAAACAAATACCCTAATTCCTATTAAATGAGGAAAAGATGGACACATCTGCTAAGATCTAGAACTAGACAAGGATGTCCTCTTTCAACACTGCTAGTCCATATTTTCTGGAAGTTATGGCAAGAGCAATTAGACAAGAAAAACAAATGAAAGGGATACAAACTGGAAAGAAGGAAGTCAGATTATCCCTATCTGTAGATGATTTGATCCGCTATATAGTGGAACCAAAAGATTCCTAGGCTAATCTTCCGCCTTGCGGCACCAGCACACCGGGTTCTAGTCCTGGCCAGGGCGCCGGATTCTGTCCCAGTTGCCCCTCTTCCAGGCCAGCTCTCTGCTGTGGCCCGGGAAGGCAGTGGAAGATGGCCCAAGTACTTGGGTCCTGCACCCCATGGGAGACCAGGATAAGTACCTGGCTCCTGCTATCAGATCAGCGCAGTGCACCGGCCATGGCAGCCAATGGAGGGTGAACCAACGGCAAAAGGAAGACCTTTCTCTCTGTCTCCCTCTCTCACTGTCCACTCTGCCTGTCAAAAAATAAAATAAATAAATAAAAAATAACAAAAATTAAAAAACCAAATAGAAGATAACACACACAAAAAAATGGAAAAACCTTCCAAGTTTGTGGATTGGAAGAATTAATATCATCAGAAAGTCCATACTACTGAAAGCAATTACAGATTTAATACAATTCCAATCAAAATATCCAGGACATTCTTTTCAGATCTAGAAAATGATGTGAAAATTCATATGCAAACATAAGAGACACTGAATAGCTAAACTAATCTTGAACAACAAAAAACAATTTTGTTTTGCTAAAAGATTATTGGGGGCCGGCGCTGTGGCTCAATAGGCTAATCCTCCACCTGCGGCGCTGGCACACCAGGTTCTAGTCCCAGTCAGGGCGCCGGATTCTGTTCCGGTTGCCCCTCTTCCAGGCCAGCTCTCTGCTGTGGCCCGGGAGTGCAGTGGAGGATGGCCCAAGTGCTTGGGCCCTGCACCCCATGGGAGACCAGGCGAAGTACCTGGCTCCTGCCATCAGATCAACGCAGTGCGCCGGCTGCAGCACACTGGCCGCGGCGGCCATTGGAGGGTGAACCAACGGCAAAGGAAGACCTTTCTCTCTGTCTCTCTCACTGTCCACTCTGCCTGTCAAAAAAAAAAAAAAAAAAAAAAAAAGATTAATATCCAGGATATGTAAGGAGCTTAAAAAACTCAGTAACAACAAAACAATCCAGTTAAGAACTGAGCAAAGGAGTGAAAATGCACATGTCAAAGGATGAAACACATATAACCAACAGACACATCAAAAGATGCTCAGGATCACTAGCCATCATGGAAATGCAAATAAAAAAACACGATGTGGTTTCACCTCACCCCAGTTACAATGGATATCAACAAGGGGTCGGCAAAGTGCTGAAGTAGTATACTGAAGTAGTATAGCAGTGAAACTGCTGCCTGAGATGCCAGCATCCCACATGGGCACAGGTCCAATGTCCCAACTCCTCCAATTCCAATTCAGCTCCTCACTAATGTCCTGGGAAAAGCAGCGCAAGATAGCCCAAGTGTTTGGGCCCCTGTCAGCCATATGAGAGACCTGAAAAAACCCAGTTGAGCTGCTGGAGGTACAATTTACAGAACTGGGGGCCTCCTAGATCTAGGTCCCCTGGGGGTTTTGGTGCTCAGATTTGTCCACACTAAGCCTCTAGAAATTAGTTCATATCAGCTTAACTTTCCACAGGCAACACTAGTTGCCACAAATATTTCTGCTCATAGGATTTTGTTCCATAAAGTTCTATTCACTTTATTTGTCCATTTTTTCTTCTATTTTTATGAGCAATAAAACATGCCATGATGTCAGTTCCCTTGTTTTTTTTTTTTTTATTATTGTGGTTAAAATCAAGAAGCAAATTCCAATTTTCTTACATGCTTACATGCATGTCTATAATTTTCCTCATTTCTATATCCATCCTAAGGCTCAAGGAAGGTCTGGAATATGTCCAGCAACTTTCATAATTACATGTTTCCTCTTAACACATAATTCCTGAAATAACCCAGGAATTTCCTTATGATAACTGACATCTGTATGCTGGAGGTGACTATTTCTCTTTCATAATATATGTTTTACTATAATTACTAGCTTTATGTAAGTCCTCTTCCCATATATCACCAACTAACAGATGAAGTAATAGAAAATTCAGATAGACAACTGGATTTTGCAAAGTACAAATAGATTTGTGCTTATAGCGACATGGAGAATGAAGGCTACTTCATTTAATGCCTAGTGTACATTTGCACATGACATAATTTTCTCCTTAGTTCCACTCGTATTGTCTGAGTCTTTTTAAAGTCCAGGATTTGTTGATATGCTGTAAAGCTGTCACTCATTTCTGATGCAAACATGTCATCTTCCCCATAGTGAGAAACTGTAAAAATTGCCAACTCTTTATATACCCTCTTCATATCAAAAGAACATATTGGATATTACCTGAAGATGACAGAAAGCCATGATCTTACCTCCAAAGAGAACTTGTTAGCTCTTAGGGATTTTGAAGATCAGAGCAGTAGAGTTCACCTCAGATACAGAGAGATGTTTCATTGACATTCTTCCAATTTGTCTCTGCTGTCTTCTATGTGCCAGCTTTGTTCTTGCACAGCTCTTTTTTGTGTTTCTGTGATAACTGCATAAAATCCAAATCTTCTTTTCTAAATTAACAAGTCTAATGGGAAAAACGGAAGGCCTTCTCCCTGGATTTTGAGAAGGGTTCAACTGCATTACCAATTCTGGATGCTTTTCAACAGGTCATGGACCTACATCTGGCCTCATGACTGATGTTCAAGGAATGTAACATGCTGGAAAACCAAGGTCCAGGCCAAATGACCCACTAACAAATGAGAAATACCATCAACTTCTCTGGAAAGTCTTGAAAAGAATGATGGTGATGGAGGGCCATTCAGCACAAAATTGTGATACACTTGCAGAGTATGGATAAATAGGTGTTAGGCAGCCAAATAAATACACTGTCTAGCCTAGGAAACTAGAAACAATTAGTGGCTAGACATGACCTCTGGATTTGGATGAACAATCCAAAAGTAAATTTAACTGGTTTGTGATCAATTAAATTTTTTCTTTTTTCTCCAGATCATATTTATATGTTTATAATGTTAGAAATTTGGTATTTACTTGCTACTTTATTTACTTTAGATTATTATTATTATTTCCTATCCAGTCACAATGTTCTACTCACAATTAACCATTATCACAATTAAGTATGGAGGAGACTTTAATATCATGAGGTAAAGAATATAACCACAGCCCAGGAAGGCAGTGGAGGATGGTCCAAGTGCTTGGGCCCTGCACCCGCATGGGAGACCAGGAAAAAGCACCTGGCTCCTGGCTTCGGATCAGCGCAGCGCGTCAGCCGTAACAGCCATTTAGGGGGTGAATCAACGGAAAAAAAAGGAAGATCTTTCTCTCTGTCTCTCTCTCTCTCTCTCTCACTGTCTAACTCTGCCTGTCAAAAAAAAAAAAAAAAAGAATACAACCACAGATGAAAAATGAGTAACAAAAACCAAAGACAGAGAGACACATAAGAACTTGCATTTGTGAAAATGTTTCCTACCACTGTACCTTTGTAAACACTGAATTTTTAAAGTACAAATTGTGACTTGTGATTCATTGGCACCAATTTTCTTAAATATAAACACACACAAACACACACTTTTCTCCAGTTTGCCCTACAGTATTCACTGGATCTTAAAACAATGATGATTTATAAAAGCTGAAATTCCATAAATTTCATTTGGAGTAAAATTATCTTGAACATGAACAGTAAGTACAGAATCATTCTATGTTTATAAAATTATTTATATTGGACAAATTACACAGCTGGTGAAATCAAAAGTAATTTGACAAGATGGAATTCTTTATAAATAAGTGTGTATAACAGGAGGCATGCACAGGAAAATACAACAAATATACCCCCTAAATCGGTAATTCTGATAGAAGAATAAAGAAAAATTCTAAAAGGCTTCTTATATTCAATGTTACTCACGTGATTATAAGTTGCAGAAATGATAGGGACATAAGATAATGTAGCTGAAGAAACCATATCTTGCAAAGGAAGTCCTGAGTAGGGATTATTAGTGTTAAATAAATATTCAACATTCACTTTCCACACATACTGAAATGCTGGGATATTGTATTCCAAAAACTACAGAGACTCAACTCTTATAGAAGTGTGGTTTTGAATTAGCAAAATATACAGAGTTCAGTGAAACTGCCTTATTTCTCAGGCCCTGGGGTCTTAAGAGGAAGAGGGAGATATGCAGAGATGTCTTCAAGTATTGTTTCTCTACTCATCTACTACAAGGTAAAAAAAAAAAAGTAAAAATTATACCACATCCTGCTATAGTCTGCCTAATCGTCTTCCCCCAAACTCCTATGCTAAAATGATCATCATCAAGGTGATGGTATTTGCAGGTTTGTATTTGAAGGATGATTATGTCATGGCACACAGCTAACATGAATGGAAGTAGTGACTTTGTAAACAGCCTTATCCTTTCCACCTGTGGGGTTACAGTGAGAAGACAGCTTTCTACAAGGAAGTAGGCCCTCATGAGATGCCAGATTTGTTGGCACCATATCATGGATTTCCCAGCTACAGATCTAGGAGAAACACGTTTCTGTTGTATATAAGCCACTCGGTACACTGTGATAGAAAACTAAGATACATCATCTATAAGCAAATATATATATATATATATATATATATAACAAATATTTAGTGGGTTTCTAAAACTGGTAGGTGTGGTTTCCAATGTGATTTAAGGTTTGATCTCACAATACACTTAAAGATTATGATCTGAGAGGCATACTCTTGGTGACTTTCATTAACAAGGCATTGATTTGACCCAAGAGGAAGGAGAAAAAGGCAACTTTTTCTCTTAAGGAAAGTCTTCTTCAAATAGCAAGTACCCCAGGATAGTGGAGTGGAGTGGAATGGACAGTGCATGAGATTTGATGTAAAACAAACTCGAGTTTTGATCTTGACACTCATCAGTTGCTAACTGTAGACTTTGGTTAACTTGTTAAACTTTCCTGAGATTAAATGTGACTATCCATAATTGGGACAATCATTCCAAATCTGCAGATTTGCTTAGGGCAAATACTGTTTCTCATTATTATTTTCAAGGCAGAGAGAGAGACAGAGAACACGAATACTCTCATCTGCTCGTTCACACCCTAAACGCCCACAAGAGCCAGGGTTGGGCCAACCCAAACCCAGGAGCCAGGAACTCAATCTTGGTCTCCCCTGTGCACGTCAGGGACCCAGCTTGTTGAGCCATTACATGCTACCTCAAAGGGAGCACATTAGCAAGAAGGTAGAACTGGTATCTGAAGCAAGGATTCATATACAGACACTTAAGTATGGAAAGAGGGTATCTTTAACAAGCATCATAACTACTAGGCCCAATACCTAACCCATAGACCAAACAGTATTAATCTTAACTTTGTAGAGAATTCTTCATTCATCTAATTATTTATTTATTTATTTGAAAGTCAGAATTACAAAGAGAGGTAGAGATAGAGAGAGTCTTCCATCCACGGGTTCATTCCCCAGATGGCCACAACAGCCGGAGCTGCACTAATCCAAAGCCAGGAGCCACGAGCTTCCTCCGGGTCTCCCACGTGGGTGTAGGGGCCCAAGGACTTGGGCTATCTTCCACTGCTTTCCCAGGCCATAGCAGAGAGCTGGATTTGAAGTGGAGCAGTGGGGTCTTAAACTGCCGCCCATGTGGGATGCCGGCACCTCAGGCCAGGGCTTTAACCCACTGTGCCTCAGTGCTGTCCCCTCATCTAATATTTTGCAGAAAATATTATGTATCTGCATACACATCAGTTTCTGTGAATAGCAGTATCATTACATTGTTATAGTGCTGTAAGACAGTATAATAAACTAGTATATTTTTGCGTTTTTATATTTATAAACTTATTAGAGGTATTTATGTGGTAACTCACCATCTATTTCCCTATTTCCAGGTCATAAAAAGAACATTTTACTCTCAATATGCTTTCAAAAAATACTATGCATCTGTGTTTCTGAGTGTCAGCTCAGGATTTGGAGAAGACTACAAGAAGTATCTGACTTTACCTCTGCACCCGAGAGGTTATTTTCACTATGTCTAAAATTTCTTCTCCAGTAAAGAAGAGAGGGCAAAGAAACTTTTCCATTTAATTGCTTCTTTGATTAGTATCAACTACTTTAGTTTTGCTCCTGACGCCAAGCAGAGTTAGCAAACTTAGAAGGTGAGCGATAAGAGAATGGTAACATCTCCGTGGCTTACAGATGCAAAGCAAATAATCTTTATTGATATTCTTTATAGAGAGTACACCAAGGTGCAGCTCAGAGTTGTTGAATGGAATGGAAAACAGAAATCCCTTTGAAAATAAGAGGAGATAGAATTCAAGGTCAGTCTCCCATGAGCCACTATTCCCTATCCCTTCGCCTTTTTGGAAATAGTAAACCATTTATCTGGGTTTGTTCACTGCATGCTGATGGTATCAGACCTTATCACTCTCTAAAAGAACAGTCTGCTAGCATATTTTAAAACAACAATTTATCTTCTCTTGTCCCCCTAGTTAATTTGAGCCCCAAAGCATCCCATTGGGAAACAATTTATAAGCTGTAATATTTTTGATAAACACTTAGAACTTCGTTCTGTCACACATAATTAAGTTACAGTTGGTATATTTTCTTTTAAATGGGTCCATTGTGTTTATAATTATGGTTAGTGGCACATTAAGTCTCTAATTATAGGTTGGACTGAAGTTATACTTTTGCAAAAATTAAAGAAAAAAATTAAGGAAGGAAGGAGAGGGGTTAAGAAAGAGAAAACAGGAAGGGAGTGAAGTACTGTTATCTTCAAAGAACTGTTACCTATGAAATATATGAAATCTGTTCTCTTTATATTAATGAAAAGTAAAAAAAATACTGACAAATTTCAAAAAATACTCTAACAACTGAAGACAAAAGGAAAATTGGGGCCAGCACTATGCCCAACAACTTAAGCCACACTTAAGATGTCTTCATCTGATATTGGAGTGCCTGGGATTGAGTCCCTTCTGCTTCCAACCCAACTTGCTGTTTTTGTGATCCTGAGAAATACCTGGATGCCTGACTCCCATGAGGGATAACAAGACATAGTCCACGGATCCTGAATGGCCTAATCATGGCTCTCACGGGATTTGGGATTTGCGGAGTAAACCAGCAGATCAAAGTTCTTAATTGCTTTCTGAAACCCTTTCAAATAACTAAAAATAAACTTAAAATTTCATATATTTGGGGGGCAATACTGTGACACAGAAGGTAAAGACACTGCATGAAGTGCAGTAATCCCATATGAGTGCCAGTTCAAGTCCTGGCTGCTCCACTTCTGATCCAGCTCTCTGCTAATGCACCTGGGAAAGCAATGGAAGATGGCCCAAGTTCTTGGGCTCTTACATCTGCATGAGAGACCCAGAAGAAACTTCTGGCTACTGGCTTCAGATTGACACAGCTCCGGCCACCTGGGGAGTGAACCAGTAGATCTTAAAAAAATCTTAAAACAAGTCATACATTTGAGATATATTAACTTCTTTCTTAAATGGATAAAATTATTATATTACTCCTATGTGAGTGGCTATACTTAACATCTTTCCTCTATTTCTTCCATGCAGGCTCTCGAGAGAGAGAACACATTTATGATACACTGCTTAGATCACATTACCAGAGCCAGAGAGATTTAAGCCACAAAGACCCAAATTATAACTCCACTTGAGTTTCTGATTCAGTAGATTGGGGATGATGATGATCATGTTGCAGGTTGGGGACCATACAGTGAGAATCATTGGCCTAAGTCATTGAAGGATGAATTCATTAGCAATCAGCATTAAAGTCATAATGGATTACATCACATAAGATGTAAAGAACTTCTCAAAACACCTGAGCTACCCAATGTGTAGAAACAAATAGGACCAAATTTCTATCACATGTATACTAAAATCAATACAGTGGCAATAGTATCTTCAGATAATTAAAAATGGATGTGCTACAAAATGTAAGATAAATTATGTTTTATTGCATATCTAAGTTTTGTAACCTATAACACAACTGTTTCATTCATTTTTCATGGGTCATTTTCCTAGGACTTTTCTACTGAGGGCTAAATACTTTGGTTTTCAATCTCTGTGTCAAATTTAATTTATGTGTAAATTTTATATTTGCTTTTCAAATCCTGAACCAGGTAAAAATTTTATTCTACAAGAGAATATCTGCAAGCTGCTTTCAGTAGACTAGACATTTGAATGATATTAATTCTTTCAATCTATGAACATGGATGATTTTTCCTTTTGGGAAGATCTTTTTCTATTTCTTTCTTTAATGTTTTACACTTTTCATTATAGAGGTCTTTCTCTTCCTTGGTTAAACTTATTACAAGATATTTAAATTATTTGTAGCTACTGTGAATGGTACTGACTTTGTAAGTTCTTTTCCAGCCACAGCACTGTCTGTGTTACAAAGGCTACTGATTTTTTGTGTGTTGATTATACATCCTGCAACTTTATGAGACTTTCTTATGAGTTCCAATAATCTCTTAGTGGAGTCTTTTGGTTTACCTCTTTATAGGATCATGTCAACTGCAAAGAGGGATGATGTAATGTCCTCCTTTCCAATTTCTATCCCTTTGATTTCTTTTTCTTGCCTAATGGCTCTGGCTAAAATTTCCAGAAGTATATTGAATAGCAATGATGAAAGTAGTCATCCTTTTCTGGTTCTAGATATTAGTGGAACTGCTTCTAGCTTTTCCACATTCATTGTGATGCTGGCCTTGGGTTTGTCATCAATTGCCTTGATTATGCTAACGAATGTTCCTTCTATACCCAATTTGCTTAAGGTTTTTATCATGAAAGGAAATGGTATTTTCTCAAATGCCTTCTCTGTTTCTATGGAGATAATCATATTTTTTAATCTTCAATTTGGATTTCACTCTTCAATGTGTTAATATGATGTATCATATTTATTAATTTGCATATGTTGAATTATCCCTGCATACCAGAGATAAATCCCACTTCATCCAAGTGAATGATCTTTCTCATGTATTGTTGGATTTGATTAGCTACTATTTTGTCAAAAATGTTTGCATCTATGTCCATCAGGGACATGTATCTATAGTTCTCTTTCTTTGTTGCACCTTTTTTGAGTTCTGGAACTAAGTTGATGCTGGCCTCATAGAAGGAGTTTAGGATCCCCTCTGTTTCATTGTTTTGAATAGTTTGATAAGAACTACAATTAGTTCTTGAAAAATCTCATAGAATTCAGCAGTAAAGCCATCCAGTCCTGGGATTTTCTTTTTGAGGATCTCCTTATTACTGATTCAATCTCCTTCCCACTTATTGACCTATTTCAGTATTCTATATCTTCATGACTCTATTTTAGTATATTTTAGGTGTCCAGAAATCTATCCATTCCTCCTAGATTTTCCAATTTGTTGGCATACAGCTGTTTTATTCTTTTTATTTCTGTGGTATCTATTTTAACAAATCATTTTTCATCTCCAATTTTATTAATTTGGGTCTTCTACATTTTTTGGTTAGTTGGACCAAACCAGTTCTTCATTTCATTGATCTCTTATATCTTGTTTTGGCTTCAACTTTATTTATTTTTCTCTAATTTTAATTATTTCTTTCCTCCTACTAACTTTGGGTTTATTTTGCTCTTTTTATGGGGGGGAGGGTCCTTGAGATGCACTGATGAATCATTTTTTGATGCCTTTCCAATGTTTTCATGTAGGCACTGATTGATATAAACTTTCCTCAACAATGTTTTTGCTATATCCCATAATTTTGATATAATGTATTGTTATTTTCATTCCTTTCCAGAAATTTTTCTCCCTTTTGATTTCTTCTATGACTCACTGTTCATCCAGAATCATCTTGTTAAGTCTTCTTGTGTTTGTCACTTTCTGGAGTTCCTTAAGATGTTAATTTCCAGCTTTATTCCATGTGTTCAGAAAAGATATATGGAATGATTTTCAATATTTTTGAATTTGTTGAGACTTGCTTTATGACCTAGCATATTGTCTATCCTAAAGAAAATGCCATGCACTAATTAAAAGTATTTATATTCTTCAGTTGTGGGATGCAGCGTTCCACAGATATCAATTAGGTTCATTTTGGCTATGGTGTTGATTAGGTCAGTAGTTTCTTTGTTGATTTTCTGTCTACTTGATCTTTCCATTGATGAAAATGGAGGGTTGAAGTCTCCCATTATTAATGTATTGGAATCTATGTCTCACTTCATATCCAGTAACAATGCCTTTCAATAGTGAGGTGCTCTGGTATTAGGTACATAGACATTTACTACACTCACATCTTCCTGTTGAACTTATTCCTTAATCGTTACAAAATACCTTTCTTCATCTCTTTTAACATATTTTATGTTAAAGTCTATTTTGTATTATATCAGGATGGCTACTCCTGTTCTCTATTGCTCTCTATTAGCATGGAATATTTTTTTCCATCATTTCACTTTCAGTCTGAATGCTTGTTTGTTGGTGAGGTGTGCTTCTCACACACAGAAAATCAGTGGATCTTGTTTTTTAAACCAAGTCTGTAGTTTTGTTTTGTTTTGTTTTGTTTTGACAGGCAGCTAGACAGTGAGAGAGAGAGAGACAGAGAGAAAGGTCTTCCTTCTGTTGGTTCACCCCCTAAATGGCCACCACAGAAGGCGCTGATCCGAAGCCAGGAGCCAGGTGCTTCCTCCTGGTCTCCCTTGCGGGTCAGGGCCCAAGCACTTGAGCCATCCTCCACTGCCTACCTGGGCCACAGAAGAGAGCTGGACTGGAAGATGAGCAACTGGGACAGAATCCAGCACTCCAACTGGGACTAGAATCCGGAGTGCCAGTGCCACAGGCGGAGGATTAACCAAGTGAGCCATGGCGCCGGCCCCAAGTCTGTAGTTTTAACTGGAGAATTTAGGCATTTACATTGAAGGTTATTATTGATAACTATTGACCTGGTGCCATTTTCCCATAAATATTCCTATTGACTGCTTGAGATTTCCACTGTACATTTATTAGGAGATATTATGCAATCACATTCTTTCATAATGATGACTATCTTTCTGCGTTACTGAGTATAGCACATCCTCAAGCATCATTTGTAAGGCTGTGACGACAAATTCTTACAATTTCTGTTTGTTATGGAAGGTCTTTGTTTCAGCATCATTTTAAATGAGAGCTTCGCAGGATATAGTATTCTGGGTTGACTTTTTTTTTTTTTCTTTTAAGACTTAGACTGTGTCTCTTCATGTTCTCCTAGCCTGTACTTTTTCTGATAAGAATTCGGCTATCAAATTGGAGATTCTCTGAAGGTAATCTGGTATTTCTCTTGTGCATATTTTTGAATCTTTTATGTTTTATTGTTGAAAGATTGACTATAATGTATCATGGTGAAGATGGAGTTCTATATGTTTCTTGTACTTGAATGTCCCTTTCTGTCTGAAAATTGAGGAAGCTTTCTGTAATTATTTCACTAAACAGGCCTTCTAATTCATTCTCTTTCCACACCTCCATGAATTCTTAAGTCCCGTACATTGGGTTGTTTGATAGTATCCCATAAATGGCAAACAGTTTTGTTTTTGGGTTTCTAATGTCTTTTCTTTTTTTGGGGGGGGGGAGGGGGCTGTGATACTTCCAAAGATTAGTCTTCTAGCTTGAATATTCTTTCTTCTGCCTCAACAAGTCTGTTGTCGAGGCTTTCCAGTGTATATTTTATTTGACATATTGAATTCTTCATTTCCAAAACTTTACTTTATTCCTCTTCAATATCTCTATCTCATGGTAAAATTTTTCATCCATGTCATGTATGGATTTCTCTAACACACAAATTTGCTTCTCATTGCTTTTGAGTAATCTCTTGATCACTATTTTGAATTTTTTTCAGGTATTTCATCAATATCTTCATCTTTACATTCTAATATTGAACTGTTATGTTACTTTGGGGGAGTCATACTGTTTTCCTTGTTAATATTTCTTGTGTTTATATGTTTATTTTTAGGCATTTGTGGAACCACTTTTTTTTTTCTCTTCTGATGCCTTTCGTCTTTGAAATATGCCTCTGTGGCTGATGGCAGTGTCAGCTCCTTCAGTGGATATTCTGAAATGTGTGCTTGATGGGGCCAGGGAGCTCCAGTCAGTGCTTGGAGCTAGTGCAAGAGCCCAGGGTGACACCCACGTTGGCCATGGTAGATCTCCTCTATTGTCAGTTGTTGGGGGGGGGGGTAGTTATCATCATGTTAGCTGGTGTGATCACTGCCTCACCTCCTTTCTGCCAAGGTGCAAATGCCCATAGGAAGCCCACAGTGGCTACATGTGAGCACAGAACTCATTGAAATGTCCCATGCCAGAGACTCAGGGAAATATGAGCCTCTGATGCCAGACACAGTGATTATCCAGAGACCCAGCTACACTCCACACCCTTCTGTGCAGTCACAGAAGTCCCACGGTCATAGAACACAGATCTTCCACTGTCACAGGGAGCAGAGAATCCATCTCAGCCCCGCAAGGCTGCTCTATCCATGTTGAGAGCCTAGGTGCTCCCACAGCCAGCTGCCTGTTGGCATTCCACTTGGCAGCTGAGTATAGGCACCAGTGATATACAGGGGAGGGAGTCCCTCACTGGCTTCAGTCTGCTGCTGTCTCCTTTCATTTCCCTTTAAGAAGATGGCATCTCTTCCTAATGCTGATCCTGATACCGGTAAGAGTGGAACAGAGCACTGCCTGACTTTTCATGGCAGGGTACGGTACTCTGCAGGAGTTGGGGAGGTAAAGAAAGCAGAACAACTTTGCTGCTCCAAGCCTGGCTGTTATTCAGATCCCTGTCAGTTCCCCAAGGCTAATGTAAAAGTCAGTGGGTGACTGTGGAATTCTCTCTCAGCTATCTTCCTACCTTGTCATGCTTTGATGGCAGCCCATAGCCTGCACCTGGATGGACTCACACTGATGTCTCTGTCCTCACTTCTCTTATCCCAGAGAGTCTTCATTGTTTTTTTCTGTTCTTAACCAATAACCTCCACCCCTCAGGACCCTGGAAATGTGATCCTGCTTTTGTTCTTTCCATACGCCACAGCAGTTGATATTGGTGTGGCTACACCCTATTCAGTCATTTTGGAACTCAGAATCAGCTTTCTATCCCCTACATCTAGCCCAGTGCCTGACACTATGAGAGATAAGCAATAAACTTCTGGCAAATAAAATCCTAGATGCTTTAAAATACTGCTTTCCATTAGCATCAAAGACACAATTTCCTACTGTAACTATCCTCATAGGCTGTTTTCCTCACCTCCCCAAAATGTGGTTTTTGTATGTCTGCTTGCTTGCTTTTTTACCATGCTTGAGCTATGTTTCAGTTACATGCTGCATTTGCAACCTAGGTTTGCACCTCCAAATGTTATTCATAAAAAAGTAGCTTGCAAATTTATCTGTCAGAAAAATTGTTGAAGTGCTGGAGAAGAATTCCATTATCTGTTGTGAAGTTTGCTTTAGGGAAATAAAGAAAAACAGATATTTGCATAACTAAAGATTAGAACACTCATCCAAGCCCTTCTGATGTCTATCAACAAGAATACCAGCACAGTTAGATTAAGTTCAGGTATATTTCCCCTGATTCCTAGTGACAGCTGGGAGGCATGTAACAGCCATTCTGACAGTGAGAAAGTTTCTTTCCATGATGGGGAAAAGGACAGGAGCAAACATGCTCAGACACCAAAATGAATACTATCTCAAGCTTTCCAGAGGCTTTTTTCAATTAAAAGGTTTATGAAGAATTTCTGAGTCTTGTTTGAAATATGTACTGCAGAAACATGAGCAACAATCATAAATTCAGAAATCAGTAAATTCATTATTACCATCACTTATCAACTCAAATTATGAAGAACCCCCACTGTGTGTGTGTGTGTGTGTGTGTGTACAAATACCTGAGCAGGTGCACTCCTTCCTGAGAAAATTTGGCAGGACTCTGAAGAATGTACAGATCTCATACCTATACAAAGAACAAGTATCTGGGCTATTGGCAGTTCACACTGGTACAGATGATTTTAAAACTCTATATGTGAATGACTTTTCTCAATTCTTCATCATTGCCATTTTACTGGTCATAAAATCCCTTACACATTTCAGTCACCTACTAATGATGACAAGAATTCTCTAGAAAGTGTCTTTTGTGTCACAGCCTTTCTACAAAGTATCTCAATATTCCTTTGTTCATGACTCCACCACTCATATTTTCGCTTCATTTCTGCATGATACATCAAGTGCAAGGCCTTGCTCTTCTCTCCCGCCCATATCCCATCACTTTGAAGCTTTTCCTTGAGGATTCAAGCTCCTCTTTCTCTGACATACAGGTTGATGAGAGACAGGAGTAACACATGACTTTTAAAAAATCTTTTTATGAAGGCAGTATGGGATGATGTACCACAGTCATATTCTTTCAAAGCTTTCAATAAGCCCTGAGAATAGTTCTGTTATTTCTTCTAGTCCATGTCCTTTCACTCTGCATTGACAGCAAGCTTTGACAGTATGTGCCATTCTTATGTCAACTGCAGGCATCGTATTGTTAGGTCCAAGCTTTGACAAAAGTGATTCTATCAGGATAAGGAAGAAAATGCATTGATAATAAAACGCAAGGTGCATTTACTTAATTCCAAAGTAAGGAAACAGAACCATTTATTTTTAAACCTAAACAATTATTTTAATGGTACTTTCTACCATTAAGAGCTTTGTATTTGTTTTGCTTTTTGGGGGGTGGAGGGAGGGCAGGTTTTGGTTTTGTTTTTCTTTTTGGCTTAATACTTACTAGTAAGGTTTCCTTGGAGGTAACCACCACAAACAATCCAAATTGCTTCATGGGTATCTGTGAAAAAAATTTCTTATGAAATAAGTCATTTGACTTTTTTAGGCACCTACTATATATTTAGGCATAAGTCAATGATTTTTTATAACTGCAACTACAAAATTATCATAGAGAAATACATGATCTTAGTTGCAAAGAATCTTACATAGATTGCAGGCTTTTATGAGTCATAAATTTTTAAATATTTTTGGCAAGTAAACTTTTATGAATTTTATGAAGCCAAGTTTAGGAGATCAGAAGATGGTAGGTCATGTGGGAAGTGATGGCCATGGATGAAAGCAGATATACGATTTGGAGTAAGTGTGTTGACATAGTGCTGTATTAAACTCGAAAAGTTTATTCTCAGGGAAAAAGTGGTGATCTTCCTGGGTGTGTTTTTGTTGTCCAGGAAGAAAATATAGTCCTATGAGGAGGAAAAGCTCTGGTAAAAAGAACAGAAGGTGTCTACTGAGGAAATGCTAGAACAAAAGACAGAACTGCAGACCTAGCCAGAGGCAGGAAAGATGAAAGTTTAGGATCTCTAGGACTGGGAAGTGACTTTTACCCAAACAAATGGTCCATTAAGATTTGTGTTATTTTCTAGAAATGATGGTGCTTTGAAGAAGGGCTGTCACTAAAATTCAAATGACATCTCTGCAACTATCTTACTCGACTAGACTATACCATTTGGAAAGAGCATTTTAATTTATTTGCTTTCAAGAAGGAATTTGAAACAATCATGTGGGCTGAGAGGAGAGAAACTGAAAGGCTTGGAGAGGTGAGGCTGCAGATTTGTGGAGGATTTTCACCTTTCTTAATACAGTCACATAGAAATGCAGTCAATCACTATTGAGTCTACCACTTCTTTTTTCTAGTTGTTTTCCTTGACTCAAACTAGACCTGCTAGAGAGATTTTCACTTAGTTTAAAATAATATTTAGATCTCAAAAGTGAGATTAATATTACCCCAGTCAAATTTGTGGATAGATTAAAGCTCAGTTCATAGAGGACATACCATTCAGTCCCTGGATTTCCACTATCTGTCTGCTAATGACTTGCTAAAGGTCTGTTTTCCCTTCATTCCTCCTTACCTAAAATAAGCTTTGAGTTTCAATAGCTGCTCCTAACCAAGCTCAATACAGTTGTTCCTTGATACCAAAGGTTCACACAAGATCAAATTTCACCCACACTCAGGTCCTTGATATAAAAGGGGTAGTACTTGCATTTAACCTACGTACATCCTCATATATATCTTAAATCATTTCTAGATTACCCACAATACATAATATGATGCAGATGCTATATAAATAGTTACTATCTTATGTTTCTTAAGGAAACAATGACAAAGAAAAAAAAAATCAAGTCAGAGTTTCTGGAAGATACAGTATTTTCCATTTGAGCTGTTTTACCATGCCTAATATTCATTTCATTGGCTTTTGTGGGTCATCTTAAAGAAAAAGGAAAAAGGAAAAAAGAAAAATATTAGGAAATACACCCTTAGACTACACAGTTCATTATGTGGTGATTGCCTATAGGTATGTAAAAGTAGCCCATTCGAAAGAAGTCATGAAACATAGGGGAACGAAAACATATTTAAAAAAAAAAAAAAAAAACACCTTGGCCGGCACCACAGCTCAATAGGCTAATCCTCCACCTGCAGCGCTGGCACCCCGAGTTCTAGTCCTGGCTGGGGCGCCAGATTCTGTCCTGGTTGCTCCTCTTCCAGTCCAGCTCTCTGTTGCGGCCCGGGAAGGCAGTGGAGGATGGCCCAAGTCCTTGGGCCCTGTACCCGCATGGGAGACCAGGAAGAAGCATCTGGATCCTGGCTTCAGATTGGCGCAGTGCATTGGCCACAACACGCTGGCAGTAGCAGCCATTTGGGGGGTGAACCAACGGAAAAAGGAAGACATTTCTCTGTCTCTCTCTCTCACTGTCTAACTCTGCCTGTCAAAAAAAAAAAAAAAAAAAAAAACCTTTACTATAAAAAATGTATGCATCATAATTTTAAATGATTTTTTACAGATTTTTTTAAAAGTTTTTTTGTTTGTTTGTTTTGTTTTGTAACTCTCCTGTAATCTTTCTTTCATTTGAGAACACAAAACAAGAAGTCATGGTATTTGATATGGAGTTGATAGACCAAATATACATATATATAAAATAATTGAAGAACAATAAAACCAAGTTCAAGCATGGATGATGCAGAGTTCAGAAGCATACACAATCTTACTCCATAATGACTTCCCTCCTCCTTGTCAAAGTCATCATGAAAAGGTTTTGGCTTGCCATCCCAAGGAAGAAATATAGTAAATGAGGCAGAAGGTAGAGACACAGTGAACCCATTTTACTATACATATTAGGTACACAGGAGCAGATGGTTTACTGAAGAATAATGAGAAAGAAAATTCAGAATGGAAGAAGAGAATTGACATCTATATCTATATGAAACACATCAACTCTTAGTGTAGGATTAATCTTCTGAGTATAAAGTTAACTGAAAATGGATCTTTGTAAAATAAGAATGGAAATAGGAGAGGAAGGAGGAAGAAGGGTGGGAGCATGGGCAGGAGGCAGAGGAGGGTGAAAGTATCACTATGTTTATGAATCTGCATATATGAAATACATGAAATTTGTATACCTTAAATAAAATTATAAAAAGAGAACTTAAAAAAATTAAAAATTAAGGGGCATTTTTTCATAATTGTCTATTTGTTTTAGGAGCAAGGGAATCAATTTTTCATTTGTTTCTAGATTTTTCTTACATTTTTGTATAGAATTTATCATTTTCAATAGTGCTTTTTGTTTTCTTCTTCATTTAATTCAATCTACAATGGGTGCCCCTCCAAGCAAAAAGTATGTCATATTCTTATGACTTTGTTTTAATTGTATAAAGCACAAGTAAAATCACAGTCTAATCTCTAAAGGAATTAAAAGAGTAAATTTGTTCATTCTTGCTCTAATTCCACAGTCAAAAGCAGCTGGAGTTTATACAAGGTCCAGATAGTTCAAACCCAATCAGAGCAGGTTATTTTCCTTTCCACTTCTGACTGTGAAAGACCTGGTGCCAGGTTATCATTCCCAGAAAACATCTATGCCAGCAAAACCTGCAGATAGAGACTTCCTTTTTTTTTTTTTTTCCTTTCTGAATTGTTAGTTGGTCCCCCAGCACATTTTGAATATAACCTTTTTAATCCCTGCATTTGCAATTAGAGATTAAATTTCCATTCCAAGAGTCATTCTGCAGATGGCATAGCAAGAAAAAATGGGAGGTATTTTAAAATTGTATTTATACAGAACACCAGATGAATTTGCCAGGCTGTTTCTTCCTAAGCTTATACATTCTATGAAAATTGATTGTTTAAGATGTAGATTTCATTTGCAGGGATTTAGCATTTCTATAAGATTTTAAAGCATCAATTAATACATCTCTTTTGTTCAGCACAGTTGCTTTAAATATAGAAGTAAAACCTGTATTTAAAAAAAGTACTCTGTAAGATTAAGTCACCTGTGCAGGGTCACCAGGGTAAGTTCAGAAAGGCCACATGATAATGGAATGGACAAGTCACTGAACCAAGGCATCCATAAATGGAAACCCCATCACATCTTAGGCAATTCAGGGAGTTCAATTCTTAATTAAGATATTTTTCCTTTAGCATAGCATCCTCTGTGAGTTTTTAAAAATCCTGTAGCTTAAAAAAAATCCTGTAGCTTTTCAACTTTTACTGACACATAAGAAAGTACATAAATGTATAGCTTGAGGAGTTTCCTAAAAGTGAACATGTAACCACCTCCCAGAAATTTAAAAATTACTAGTACCCTAAAAGCTCTTTCAAGTTCCTTCCCAAGTTATTTCCTTCCCTAAGATAACCTGTATTTCAATTCTAACACCAAAGACTGGTGATGTTTGATATTCACCTAAACAGCTGCATGTAGAAGTATTTTGTTCACTGCCATTTCTATAAGTACTCTACAATTTCTCCATTTTAGTTATGGTGAACATTCAGGGAGTTTCTAATTTCAGATATTATAAATGCTGTTGTTATGATCATTTTTATGCAGGTGCATTTCTGTTAGTGAACATATGCATGTATTTCTGATAGGATTAGAACTAACTGTAGAATTGCTAGGTCCCTATTATCCAAAATGGTCACACCAATTTACATATCCCTCAGCAATATATGAAGGGTCCAGTTGCTCTATAACCTTGGCAATACTGGACAACTTTAGCAATCTCGTGATTATGCAGTGGTTTTACACTGTTATTATAAATTGTACTTCTCTGATGACTGACAGAGCTGGGCATAGGTTCATATTTATTGGGCATTGGAGAAGTGTCAAAGTTGTTTGGCTATTATACAATTTATTTTTTTTTATTTAACGAGTCCTCTGTACATGCCAACATGAATCTTTTTGAGATACATACATTGCAAGTAAGTTCTATCCTGTGGCTTACTTGTGTACATTCTTGTGTCCTAAAGAATTTTAAGGAAACCCAACTTACTGACAATTTGTTTTCTGAATAATTTTATATATTCCATAAGAAATCTTTGTCTTTCAGAAGTTCACATAGTAAATTTGGCAATCTTCTAAAATCTTTAATGTTTCATCTTTTAAACTGGACCTATAATCCAAATTTATTTTATGTTGTTTCAATTACTGGATTAAAATCATATTTTTTCCATTTAGATATCCTTTTGATCCAGCACTGCCACTGGAAAAGACCACCTTTACTCTATGCATTATAGTAATGTGTTTTTTATAAAGCAATTGTTCTATGTAAATGGAGGTATAATGCACCTTTACTGTATTTGTCTAGCCTATATCGGTAACACACTCTCTAGTTAGCATAGTTTTACAAATCTCAGTATTTGATGAAACAAGTCCTCTAATTTTGCTCTTTTCATTCAGTAGCCCCTTTCCCATTTTAGTCTTTACATTTCTATATATAGTCTAAAATCACTTGTCAATTTTTATAGGAAAACTGAGCTTACTGGAATTTTGACTCAAATTGCCCTGCATTTATAGGCTATTTTGGTAGGAATAAACATATTTGCAGTTCTCTATTTCAAGCCATTAACAAAGCATAATCCTCCACTTATTGAGGTATTTTTCACAATAACATTTCATTGTTTTCTGTGTAGAAATAATAAAAAACAAAATTATTACCCTCACTTCTTATTTGCCTAGTCTTGTTATTATGCAAGATATAGTTTCACAATGTTTGTTTTTGATTAGTTATTGCTCTATTCTGATTAGTTATATGGAAATGTATTTAACATTATGTGTTTCTACGTGTGTCTTGAGCTTGATTTCAGAACATCTGAACATCTGCTAAGCCTACGTACCAATCCTAATAACCTGCCTCCAGATTATGTTTATTGTCCTAATATATCATTATATTTGTGAATAATGATTGAGCTTTTTACTATTTGCATAAGAATCCCTATTCTTTCCTTTTCTCACATTGCCACTGGCTAGGACTTCCAATATAATATTTATTTATTATTTTGTTATTTTTAATATTTTAGTTAAACAAATTTCATGTATTTCATTTATTTCATGTACATATGAAATAAGTACAGATTTAGGAACACAGTGATACTTCTCACTCTACCCTCCCTCCTGCTCACACTCCCATCATTCCTCCTTCTTTCTCTCTTATTCCCTCTCTTAATTTTTACAACAACCTACGTTCAGTTTACTTTATACTCATAAGATTAACCCTACACTAAATAAATAATTCAACAATATCATGAAGAAAAAAAAAAACACTGTTCCTCAATAGCAGAGACAAAGGCTGTAAACAAATATCAAATATGAAAAATGTCAATTTCGCTCCTATACATTACAAAAATGTGATGTACTCCATTAGTTACCACAGATCAGGGAAAATTTGGTATTTGTCTTTTTGGGACTGTCTTGTTTCATGAAGTATAATGGTTTCCAGTAACATCCACCAAAATAATATTTAAAACAAGAATTGATTCCCAATTCATTTCAGAAATTTTGAATAGTTCTATTATCAAAATAAAAACTAAACATACATACATAAATAAATAAAAATTTATGAAAAATAGCATTTTGGGGGACAGAGTTGTGTCATAACAATAAAAGCCCCCATCTGTGATGCTGGCAACCCTTATGGGCACCAGTTTGAGTCCTTACTACTCCATTTCCCATCCAGCTCCCTGGTAATATGCCTGAGAAAGCAGTGGAGGATGGCCAAGTCCTTGGGCCCCAGCGCCCATATGAGAGACCCAGAAGAAACTCCTGGCTCCTGGCTTTGTCCTGGCCCACCTGGCTGTTATGTCATTTGGAGAGGAAACAAAGAGAAGAGCTCTCTCTTTCTCCCTCTCTCTGTAACTCTGCCTTTCAAATGAATAAAATAAATCTTTAAAGATAAAAAAGATGGGGCCAGCGATGTGGGACAGCGGGTTAATGTCCTGGCCTGAAGCACTGGCATCTCATATGGGCGCCAGTTCAAGACCCAACTACTCTACTTCTGATCTAGCTCTCTGCTGTGGCCTGGGAAAGCAGTGGAAGATGGTCCAAGTCCTTGGGCCCCTTCACCGGTGTGGGAGACCCAGAAGAAGCTCATGGCTCCTGGCTTCATATAAGCGCAGCTCCAGCTGTTGCGCCCAATTGGGAAACGAAGCACTGGATGGAGGACCTTTCTCTCTCTCTGCTTCTGTGTAACTCTAACTTTCAAAGAAATAACTAAATCTTAAAAAAAAAAAAACAAAAAAAAAACAAGATAAGATTAGCTACACATAGCTACACCAATAAATTCTCCCAAAAATTTTAAGGAAGAAATATTGCAAACTTAATAAAGTTTCCACAAGATAGAAAAATAAGGAACCCTTTCAATTAATTTTATAAATGTACCATGATAATGACATTGAAAACTGTCAGATGCATTAAGGAACAACAAAATTATGATCCAAAATCATCCATATTACATATGTGAAAAACTGTTATAAAGATATTATGAAATCAAAAATAATAATTAAGTATTCTACAGTATAACAAACATATTTAACTCAACAAAACAAGGTATGTATAATATTCCAAAATTAATTACTGATCTTTACCACATTAAAATAATTAAAGAGAAAATGAATGCATGATTATCACAATAGAAAATAAAAGAGGGGGCATTAGATAAAAGTAACAAAGCAGGAGTAGTTAAGTAATTCATTCTAAAGGAAGATATTTATTATAGGATTTTTATACTGCATAAAATTGTGTAAGTTACTTTTCCCTTATATAGGAAATTTTTATCAAGATATTTTCTTCTATAAAATTTGATTATTTCTGTGTGTTTGGGTTCTTCCTTTGATACAGACATTTCAATTGCCTTTGGTAACTGTGTTTTCAAATATTATAGCCATGTTACATCACTGTGATAATAACTTATTACTGTTATTTTAATATATTTTAATACTTATAGACTTTGAAGTGATATAATTTTCTTCATTTATAAGAAAATTTGTAATTTGTTTCTTAAAAAAGTAAATATGTAAATAATACATAAGAATATCTTAATTTTATTACTAAAGTTAGTGAGCAGAATGTTGTATTTATTGATTTTTTTATTATAAACTTATTTTATATTTTATTATTTTGACTCATATTGTTTCAATTCTTTCAGCTAATTTACTAGATAATAAAATCATAGTCTTTTCAACTTTTCTTTTTTTTCTAATAAACACATTTAAAGGTAAATATTTCCTTGTAGGTATGGCTGAAGCTGTATCCCATATTTTAATAAATGATGTTTTTATCTCTGTTTAAAAATATTTTTAAATTTTGTTTAAAATAATTTTAAATTTTGCATCAAAATATTTTCTAAGTTTTGGGTTTTTTTTTTTTTTCTGTCTCATGGATTACTTAGAAGTATAAGTTCTGTTTTCAATGATACCTTTTTGTGACTCATTTCCCATAAATTTCATTCTGGTTGGAGAAAATACTCTGGGGTATGATTGCAATCTTTCAAATCTGTAATAAATTATTTTATGAATCAATTTATGGTCTATTTCAGAGGTATTTGAAATGAATAGCCTCTTTATTTGATGCCACAATGTTCTACATGTGTTGATTATATTACACTATATGTTGATATAATTTTCTATTTGCGCTAATGTTTTACTTTTAGATACCATGAGACATGCATTAAAATCTTCAATTATCACTTGGAAAGTTAACTATTTAAAAAAATAATAACTAGGGCTGTCACTGTGATGTAGTAGGTTAAGCCTCTGTCTGTGGCACTGACATCGCTGTGGGCGCCATGTCATGTCCCAGCTGTTCCTCTTCCAACGATCCAGCTCTCTGCTTATGGCCTGGGAAAGCAGTGGAAGATGCCCCAAATCCTTGGGCCCCTGCACCCACATGAGAGACAGGAATAAGCTCCCAGTTCCTGGCTTCAGATCTGCCCCAGCTGTTGTGGCCATCAGGGAGTGAATCAGCAGATGGAAGACTCTCTCTGCCTCTCCTTCTCTCTGTCTGCAACTCTGCCTCTCAAATAATAAATAAATCTTAAAAAAAATAATAGGTTGACTAGTTTTGCCGTATTTATTTATATCATTGTTTGTACAAAAAATAGAATGGTTCTATTTCCTGATAGATTGGTACCTTAACATTAGGAAATGCTTCTATATACACAGCAACACATTTTTTCTTATGGTTTTCTTTTCCTGATGTTAGTATAACTATGCCAGCATCCTTTTATATAGTGTTTGCCTGTTCTAGTAATTTACATACTTTAATTTTTTTTTTTAGTTTTATTTATTTGACAGGTAGAGTTATAGACAGTGAGAGACAGGGACAGAGAGCAAGCTCTTCCTTCCATTGGTTCACTCCCCAAATGGCCACTACGGCTGGAGCTGTGCCAATCCGAAGCCAGGAGCCAGGTGCCTCCTCCTGGTCTCCCATGTGGGTGCAATGCCCAAGCACTTGGGCCATCCTCCACTGCCCTCCTGGGCCACAGCAGAAAGCTGGACTGGAAGAGGAGCAACTGGGACTAGAACCCAGCACCCATAAGGGATGCCGGCACCACAGGAGGAGGATTAACCAAGTGAGCCATGGCGCTGGCCCCTATATACTTTAATTTCAACATTTCTTTGTTTTCATATTTATACTGTATCTCTTATAAATAATATATACTCAGAATATTTTTATCCACATTGGTAATTTTTTTTACTATGGTTATTTAGTCCACCTACATTTAATGTGAATATTGCTATCCATAGGTTTATCTACTTTCCTATTCTTTGTTTTTTAATAGCTTCTTCTGCTTTTTCTCCATTTTTTAAAATCCTTCCTTGTGTTCTCCTGAACTAATCAACTATATTCCATTTCATTTTCACACATCATTAGGTTGTTAATTATACTTTATTTTTTAATAATGCCTCACCTACTAAATTCTATTAAAAGTGAGTACTTCATCAGCAGCAGCACAATGAAAGGGTTTTAGAGCCTCTTCAATTTACTCCTCTCCAATCTTTTCTGTACCTGTCATGCTTTTTCATTTCAATTATATTTAGTGATTCCTAAGTGCTTGTATATTAATGTACAGATTTAGGTTTTTAGAAGTATTTCATCAGGTTTGGGAAATTTAGGGTCATTATCTCTGCAAATGTTTTTTCTGGTTTATTTGGTTCTCTACTTTTAGAACTCTGATCATGCTTATGCTTGACATTTGCATTAGTCCATATATCTAAAATATTCTATTGTCCTCTAATGATTTCTTTCTGGATATTTTCTGATTTATCTGTAGTAAATTAGTCTAATCTTCTGCTATTAAACCAAACAATTGTGTTTATAATTGCTACTTATTTTTCAGTTTTAGATGTCTCCATATTCTTTTCTATTTTCTTGAACCTAATAACAAGCTATTTTCAAATTCTGAGCTCCCATTTTTAAACAGCCAAAATCAGGATTCTAATGGAAATTCTGCTTATACTTGTTAGTCTCCATTTCTTTGTTGGCCACTGAGAATATGAAATGGAAAATGCCTCAGGTGGTAAGGTGGCATAGAATGTCAGGTCCACTTTGTTACTGTTATTCCCTTATCTCTAGAACCTTGGCCTCTCAACTTTTGACTTTCTTCATAGCTCTGAACTCTTATCTATTTAACCACAGAAACAGCCAGAAAGCAATGAACAACTTTTCTCTACCTATATAATCTGTGAACCAGAAACTCACATAGGAAAAGTGTAAGAGAATTTTGAATCCATCTAATGCTTTTCTACAAGATCTTTAACTCTTAACTCTTGAATGCTGTGGTTGCTTTACTATGCCTTTTACATTCTTTTAAAGACTCATTTTTATTTATTTGAAAGACAGAGTTACAGAGAGAGGTAGAGACAGAGAGAGAAGTCTTCCATCTGCTGGTTCACTCCCCAGATGGCTGCAAGGGCCGGAGCTGCACTGTTCCAAAGCCAGGAGCCAGGAGCTTCTTCTGGGTCTCCCACGTGAGTGCAGGGGCCCAAGGACTTGGGCCATCTTCTACTGCTATCCCAGGCCATAGCGGAGAGCTGCATTGGAAGAGAAGCAGCTGGGACTAGCACCAGTGCCCATATGGAATGCCAGCGCTTCAGACCAGGGCTTTAATCTGCTGCACCACAGTGCCAGCCCCTATGCCTTTCGCATTTTTACTAAGAGTTTGTGGTATTTGCCTAGGAGGTTGGTCTGATACAAGCAATTCTATCAGCAAGAAGCAGAAATCTGCAGAGTTTTTGTAAAACTTTAAAGTCTGAAGATACATGATAGTCTGTGAGAAAATTCAGTGTATATTTTGCCATTTTTCTTATAATAATCATTATAGTCATATTTACATGTATAAGAAGGTAATTTAGAAAACATCATGGAGAAATGAGATTAAAATAGATGTGTTTGGGGGCCAGCACTGTGATGTAGTAGGCTGAGTCTCCGTCTACAGGGCTGGTATCTCATATGGGCGCCAGTTTGTGCCCCAGCTCCCCCCCATCTTTGAATCTAGCTCTCCATTATGACCTGGGAAAGCAGCAGAGGAAGGCCTAAGTGCCTGGGTCCCTGCACCCATGTGGGAGACCCAGAAGAGGCTGCTGGCTCCTTGCTTTAGATTGGCCCAGCTCCAGCCGTTGTGGCCATTTGGGGAGTAAACCAGCAGATGGGAAGACCTTTCTCTCTGTCTCTCTATCTGCAACATTACTTCTCAAATAAAAAAATGAAATCTTAAAAAAAATAGATCATGATATTGGTACAAAAATTTTGAAATCTATGCAGTTTTTTCATTAATGTTTTGAAGTATGAGTATAGATGTGTCTATTTATATACAAATGTGCATATATTAAAGATTCAAATATAAGTTGGAAGATTTCTAAATTCAAATTAATAATCAATTTATTCATTGTGATTAACAGGTGAACCTTAGGATATTGAATAAAGCAAATTAATTTGAAAACCCACTAGGTCAGTATCATGGCTAGCCACATAAATTTTCTGAGTTCTAGTTTACAACTATAAACATAAATAACAATAAATAGAATTAAATATTTTATGTAAAATAATTTGTAAATTGAAACACAAGATAAAAACAAGAGATCAAATCACTTGTAATACAAAATAAACAGAGAAAGCTTCAGAAATATTTATGTAAAAAGGATGTAATTTTGAAGACCTAGAATTGTCACGTACTAATCTGCTCTTCACCTGATAACAAGTCTTTTAAAGTTCTCAGAGGCCTGTAGCTGGCCGGTTGGCTCAGTTGGTTAGGGCATGGTGCTAATAAAGTTCTCAGAAGCCTTTTTTCAAAAGGCTTGTAATTACTCAAATACCTGACTAAATTATGATCTGTCCAGCTCCCTGCTAATGGGCCTGGGAAAGCAGCAGAGAAAGTCCCAAGTGTTGGGCCTCTTCCATCCACATGGGAGACTCAGATGGAGTTCCTGACTCCTAACTTCTGGTTGGCCCAGCTATAGCCTTAGCAGTTATTTGGAAAATGAACCAGTAATGGAAGATTTCTTTCTCTGTCTCTCCCTCTCTCTCTCTTTTGCTCTGCCTTTCAAATAAACAAATAAATCTTTAAAATAAAATATATCTATGCAAGAAGAAATAAAAAATAAAAATATATCTGTAACAAGAGATTAAATTAATGACAACAATAACAAAGAAAAAGTACCCAGAAAAATAATCCAGACTTTAACAACTCCAGTGTTGAATTCTACAAAACAACTCCTGAAGAATCTTAAGAACATTGTAAAACAAGAGAAATGCAGACCAATACTGCTAATGAATGAACACGGGCACACAAATGTCCAACAAAATACTAGCAATCCAAATCTAGTAACATTAAAAAAAAAGATTTTATACCAAGTCCCATCAGGATTTATCCCAGGAATATAATGGTGATTTAGGACCCAAAAGTTGGCTAGTGTGATGCAGCATATCCATACAATAAAATAAGAAAACCTGCTTTATCATCTTAATAATGCAGGTAAAAACACTTGGCAAAATCTAATTCCCTATCATGATTAAAACAATCTAGGAATAGAAGTGAGTTACACAAAACTGAGTTCAGCAGGGAGCTATAATGGGCATCAATGAAATAACACAAAGATAACATCATACTTATTTATAAAATATTAGATTTTTCCTCTAAAGGCCAGAGACAAGATAAAATGTCTACTCTCTGAACTTCTGTGAAACCTGTAATGGAAATTGCAGCCAGGGAATTCAGGCAAAAAAAATTCAAATACAAGGCACCAACACTGCAAAATAAATAAAACTGTCTCTATTCACAGATGGCAACATTTTGCATACAGAAAATTTTAAGGATTCCAGTGTTGCTCTGAAAGCAGAGCGTGTTACAATAACCCCTGCCCTACTCTCTCCACCTCTTCCAGTGACTCCCTCTGTTGTTCTCAAGCATACAATCATTTTATGAAGTTAAGAAAATGGAGGGCTATACAGTCATTCATTTTAACACATGTGTTGGTTTATTTTATATTTAAGAAAATGTTTGTAGGAGATGGAACAAAATGTCAGTCGAGTAAGATGCTCCAGTTAGTAATCTCACTGAGACACCAATTTGAATAGATAACCACATTAAAAAAAAATCACCTTCACAAGACCCAAGGTAGCCAAGTGATCAACTACAGTGCCTGGTTTTAGGATAAAAACAAAAAAAGATAACACTGAAGAAAGGAGAACAGAAAAGCTGGCATGTCCCCTCTTCTCCAGCTCTAACTAGCTCAGTGTAGAAACAGGCCCACCCTTCCTTCACACTTTGGGAATGGGGATGAAAAGGAAGTAAAGGCCAGACCTTAGCCTTGGATTCCAGTAGGAAGTCCGCTATGGTGAAGTTGAGAATCAGACAGGACACCACAACCTTCACCCCCAGGCCACTATGCACAGACTGTCTGTGGACTAGGGATTGCCTCCATCACCCCTCCCACAGCCTCCAATAAACAGCAGAGTAAGATTCCAGGTGCTAGAAATAGGGTAGAAAAGTGAACTTAGGGTTTCATCTTGAAGCTCAGTGCCTACCTGCCAGGGTGAGACCCAGCATCAAATAAACCCTAATGGCCTCTTATCCCCAGATCAGTGTTTATAGACAAAGCCCCCAGATCTGCTCTGGCATCACGCAGGGACGGGTGCTCTAATGGAACAGATGCATTTTAGTCAGTTTCACTACCAGCCTTACACAGTCCTGGAAATACCCAGTAACTATGAGACTCAGGTACAGCCAGCAGAGTACAACAACACAGCTTGAGTAGCTCAAGGACTGCCTCCCAATTAAGCAAGACTCCAGCAGTAGGGCAGTAGAATGGGAAAGTGAGCTTAGGACTTTGACTTGAACTTCAGAACTGGGCTTTCCATGGTGACACTTAGCAGCAGATAAAGCTAAAAGTCCTTTATTCTCAAACTGAGGCTCACAGTCAAAAACTCTAGATCCTGCCCTGGCATTAAGCAAGACCTGAGCCTTGGTGGGACAGACTTACTTCAGTCTGTACCACCATGAGCATTGCGCAAGTCTGGTGTACATCCTGAAATGATGCAGGGTTAGTAACCATGAGATTCAGGAGTTACAAACCTTGGCATTAGCCTGAGGGGCCAAGAAACTGATCCTACCACCTCTCCCCCAATCTCAGGCAAGCAAACAGGATTAAGATTTCAGACACAGGAGAGAGAGTAAGGCAGGAAAGTGAGGTCAAGGCTTTGGCTTGAAGTTCAATGCCAGTACACTGTAGTGAGAACCAGCACCAAAAATAGAAAAAAGGCCCTATCCCCAGGCCAGTATTCAGATTCAGAGCCTTGAGACCTGCCTTAGCCTCAGGCAGGATAAATGACTGTTTCAGACTGTATTACCCTTGGCCTCTTAGGAGTTTTTGCACACTTCCACAAAACAGCACTGGGCTCTGTAGGCAGCCAATGGACTGCCTTCTCGACTCTGCCATTTATAGGCAGACAGCGTGGAGCAAGCCTCGAGCCACTGGGGAACAAGCACCAAAGTAAGTATAGGATTATGTCTTGAATCTGATAGAATCATCACTGGAAGGATACTAATATTCATTGTCCCAGGACCACTGCCTACAGATAGAACCCCTAGATATACTCCATTACCCAATGAAGACACATGTCCTAAGTCAACTGGACTAATACAGTATCCAACATCACCTGTGGTTGATTACAATGGCCTTGGTCGCAAGCCCATCCCTGCAGTAGGCAGCCCATGGTAAAGTTGGTTGTGGCCCTTCCCTATGCTGCACCAGTTTTGGGAGGCTGTGAGTTCCAGGGGTAATCTACAATGGCATAGGAAGCTGGAAGAAGGCTCACTTTATTCTTCACCCAAACCTAGGCAACATAACAAAGAGATGTCAGGCAGCAGAAGAAAGAAACCTAACTGTGGGGAGCAACTCGGATTAGACTGTTACTGGAATTAAGACTTATTCTATGCATCTGCTCTCCCACAATATGGCGCTGGGAGAGGAGGAAACAGCTTCTACACAGCTGCCTCCAGTTCAACCAATAAACAGCAGGACCTGCTCCTGATTGCAGGAGAGCAGCGTACTCGGCGTGTGGGCAGCCGAGTTGGGATTGGCGGAGGAGGACTATAAAGGAGGAGAGAGACGGCATTCACCAGGAACATCTAAGGGGAACATCTATCTGAAGGAACATCTGAGCAGCCCCCGAGAGAGCCGGCCGGCGGTGTGCCGCTCCCCCGCGGAAGTGGGGAAAGTGGCAGGGGGAACCGCCCTTCCACGGAGGTGGAAGGGACGGTAGCCAACCCGGGAAGAACCAGCAGCAAACCCGGGGAGGGCCGAGCAGACAAAAGAACAGCGCAGGGTCCTGTGTCGTTCCTCCACGAAGAGGGGGAGCGACACCTAACAATAGAAGAAAAGGGAGTTGGGGCCCAAGACAAGGCCTAGAAAGCTGTGGCTGGCAGACATCCCTGCCAAGCACTGGTCAGTGCTGTTGTAATTGCAACCATATCTCTGACAATGTGGAATACTTATAAACCCTACGAGAACTTTGGATTGGCACTCTCACAACCCCAACCATAGATTACTGAGGGCCAGTATCCTGACAACACCAGAGCTGACCCCACAAGCAGCTGCCAAGACCCACATATCTCTGTTGGGTATGAAAGGAGTGTTCATGCACTCTTGGCTGCTCCATCAATTGCTTGGGAAGAGGATACAGGAGACTATATTGTGCTTTTCCACTCTAAATAGAGCCCAAGCAGCCCACCAAACTGTTGCCTAAAACCACATCTTCAGAAAAGTCTTTTGCCAAGAAAGTCATTCAATTAAGAGTAATAGAAACAACTAATTTGCCAGATGCACAAGGAACAAAGGATGTAAAAAAAAAAAAACAAACACTATGACACCCTCCAAGGAAAACAACAATGCTTTAATAATGGACCCTAAAGAAAGGCAGATAAGAAAGAGTGAAAAGCCTCAAAAACAGACACATGATGCAGAAAAAAGAATACATGAACCTTGAGACAAGTTTCATGAAATATTTCAGAAAGAGAAAAAAAATATAAAAAGACTAAAAAGAATGAAGGTAGCCCCTGAGACCTTTGGGGGTATCATTAAATGAACAAATATTTGAATTTTAGAAATTTCTGAGGGAAAAGAAGAAAGTAAAGTAATGGATAACATGTGATGAAATAATAGTTGGAAATCTCTACAAAGAAGAGAAAGGTATGGACATTTAAGTGCAGGAGGCCTATAGGACCACAAAAGATGTGACGAGAAAAGACCCTCACTATGACACACTAAAATGAAACTATGAAAAGTACAACACAGAGAGATGAGATAATTCTAAAATTTTCAAGAGAAAAGTACTGGCTCACTTTTAAAGGAATCCACCTTAGAGTAGTAGAAATTTTTCACTGAAAATCTTACAGACCTGGAGGAAATGAAAGGATACAGTCCAAGTTCTGAAAGAACATAACTGCCAACCAATAACATTGTACTCAGGGAAGTTATCTTTCATATGTGAAGAAGAAATAAAGACTTTGCATGACAAGCTTAAGTTGAGAGAATTATTTGGCACTAGATAGGCCCTAAAAAACATGCTCAAGGGAGATGTACACATAGAAGCAAAGAATGATAACAACTATCATAAAAACAAGTGAAAAAAACTAAATACTAGAATCAAAATAAAGGTTATTCAAAATCATCAGAAGAAATACTAAAGAGGAAGGTATTAAGATATTGCTTATCAAGAATAACCTCAAATGTGAAGGAATTAGATATTCCAACTAAAAGATAAGCAGCTAGATAAGTAGATTAAAAGGAAAAAAAAAAAACTAAAGATATGCTCCCTATTAAAAACACACTTCACCAGTAAAGACACACACAGATTGAAAGATAAAAAGATGCAAAAAGATATTCCATGCAAACAGAAGCCAGGAGTGGAATAGCTATATCAGACAAAATAGACTTAAATACAAAACCTGTAAAAAGTAGATAAAGAAGGTCATATAAGAAAAGGAAAATTAATTCATGAAAAAGATATGAAACTTATAAATAAAAAATTATCTAATGCTGGAATATACAATTTTATAAAATAAAAATTGTTGCATCCATAAGGAAGGATAAGTTCCACCAAAATAATAGTTTAGAATGCCAACACCTCAGTTTTATAAATGGACAAATCATCCTGAAAATTTTCAGTAAAGAATAATCACAGTTAAAATACTCTACAGATGGAGTGAACTTAACATACATTCAAAAAAACACTTTATTCAATAGCTAAAGGATATACATTCTTCTCAGCAAATGGAACAAGCCTCAACACATTTACAAAATCACAAGCACAGCAACTATTTTCCTTGACCAAAATGTAATAAAAGTAGAAACAATCCACAGAATGAACTCTAGAAATCACACAAATTCACAGTCTGAACAACATGCTCCTGAGTGAATAATGGGTCACCAAAGTAATCAAAAGGGAAATTAAGAATTTTCATGAAAATGGAAACAAAGCCTACCAAAATTTATAGAATACCACAAAAACAGAATTAAGAGACAAGTTTATAACCATAACTGCCCACATCATAAAGTCAAAAAGATATCCAATAAACTACCTAATTATCCATCTCAAGGGCATAGAAAAATAAAACAAAAACATAGTAAATAGGAGAGAAATAATAAAATCAGTACATACTCAAAAAATAAAAATACAAAAGATTAATGAAAGGAAGAGCTATTTTTTGAAAACAAACAAAATTGACGCTTTTTTTTTCATGTCCCTTTACCTGAACATAATTCCCTACTATCAATCTCCAGTCAGGAAACATTTTCCAGCACACCCAAACAATCTGGATCTATCTGCCTTTTTCCCTGGTAACATTTCATCAGTATTTACTAACCTAGAAGCATGGTATGTTTCAGGATATCATAGCCCTCTCAATTGTTTGAAATGCCTTCTTAATCATACCACCTTTCTAGAACCAACATCAAGCCAAACATCTTACATGTTGAAAATTGCTTTGATATATCAGTTAAAGCACTGGGTCCTAGAGAAGAGTTAGCCAGAGATATGGTAAACTACATTATGGAAAAGATAATGTCTTTTTATTTAGCATCTTATATATTTCTGTGTCTCCAACAGTACAAGTAGCTGTAACTATCAGCAGACACAAACAAATGTATACATGCAAATGGAAAAATAGTAATACCTATACCAGTTTGTCATTTTATGCTTTTATAATACTTTTTCACATAGCTCTTCTTTTAACCTCACAATGATTCCTAAGATATACTAATGTGAAAGAAAAAAAAATGCCTAAATGAGTTGCCAGAGTCTCCAAAAGATAGAGGTGGGAATATATAAGAAAGGCTTCTAATTTCTTGTCCAGTGATTTTTATACTACAATCTTACTGGTTTTCAAGAGCTATGCTACCATCTGTCACCTTTGGACAGGCTCTGAAGGAGCTTTTAAGTAGAAGATTAGCATTTGGAAATGAGAAAGACCAAGAGAATGAATGACTTACTGTCCTCCTGATACTAAAATTATTACTAAAACACAAGCCTAGGAGCCAGTGCTGTGGCTTAGTGGGTAAAGCCACCACCCACAGTGCCAGAATCCCATATGGGCCCTCATTCAAGTTCTGGCTGCTCCACTTCCAATCCAGCTCTCTGCTATGGCCTGGGAAACCAATAGAAGATGGCCCAAGTCCTTGGGCCCCTGTACCTCTGCTCCTGGCTCCTGGCTTCAGAACAGCACAGCTCTGCCTGTTGCAGCCAATTGAGGAGTGAACCAGCGGATGGAAGATCAAACTCTCTCTGTCTCTACTTCTCTCTGTGTGTAACTCTGACTTTCAAATAAATAAATCTTAAAACAAACAAAAAAACCACAGCCTAAATTCTAAGTCTACTCAATAACTCCTGGCACTATGTACCTACTAAAATATAACTTAAATTAAAACCTTTTCACCTATTTCAGTTGCTGAAGGATTCAGAACATATTCATAGCAATTGGGTTTAGAGCTCAATAAACCTTATAATATTTTTACTAGGCTTGGCTGGCGCCACGGCTCACTAGGCTAATCCTCCGCCTTGCGGCGCTGGCACACCAGGTTCTAGTCCTGGTCGGGGCACCGGATTCTGTCCCAGTTGCCCCTCTTCCAGGCCAGCTCTCTGCTGTGGCCAGGGAGTGCAGCAGAGGATGGCCCAAGTCCTTGGGCCCTGCACCCGCATGGGAGACCAGGAGGAGGCGCCTGGCTCCTGGCTTCGGATCAGCGCGATGTGCCGGCCCCAGCGCACTGGCCACCGCGGCCATTGGAGGGTGAACTAACGGAAAAGGAAGACCTTTCTCTCTCTCTCTCTCTCTCTCTCTCTCACTGTCCACTCTGCCTGTCAAAGAAAAAAAAAAAAAAGAAAAGAAAGCTTTAAAAAAATATTTTTACTAGGCTCATAAAAGATTGATTCCCTATATATGTATGTAAACCAATACATAAATATTTATTTATGCTATTGTATATATGGAGAAACTCCAAAAAGTTTAAAGATGTGTGCTTTTAATTCCATGTCTCCAGAAACTTTTTGAAGTACTCTCAAAGTGCAAAAAATTTGAAATCCAAGTATAGTTTCCTCATAGTATATATTTTCTATGAAGTTTTGAAGTATGCCACATGTATACATACAATGTAGATAAATACAATTATAAATTCATTATTATATATTAACTTGTTATTTATTAATTATCATAATTACTAATCATTGTAAAGGAAAAGACAGACAAGCTCCTAGGGTGTTTACTCACCAAATGGTCTGCTTTTAACTGGAGAAAGTGTTCAACTGTACAAAATCTAGGTATCTGATCCTAGAATTCATAATCCAGCAGATTCCTTCTACAATTTTATCTGTTCTTTTATGTAAAAAAAAAAAAAGTAACATCTTGGGGCTGGTACTCTGGCATATAGTGTAAAGCCACCATCGGCAACACCTGCATCCCATATGGCTGTCAATTTGAGACCCTGCTGCTCCACTTTCAATCCAGCTCCCTGCTAAAGTGCCTGGAAAAACAGTGGAAGATGCCCCAAGTGCTTGGGTCCCTGTGCCCACATGGGAGATCCACAAGAACTTCCTGACTGCTGTCTTGGCCTGGTTCAACCCTAGCAGTTGCAGACATTCGGGGAGTGAACCAGAAGATGGAAGATCTCTTTTTCTCAATGATTCTTCCTCTTTCTTTGTTAACTCTAACTTTTAAATAAATATTTTTTTAAAAGAAAGATCTTGTTAAAACATTTACTTCTCAACATGTATGATTTTCTGGTTGATGCAGGTACTAGAAATGAGATATGCTAAAGAACACATCTCCATCGATTGAGAAGGATTTAACTACATAAACCAACAGGTTGAAATGGATTTTCTTCTACATTCCTGAGGAATAATACATATAAGGCTAGTCTGAAATCCAGAAACAATGCTCTACTCATGGCTCATTCAAGAAAGCAAGAACTTTCTGCTGAAGCTGAACTCATCACTTTCTCTTAAAATTCAGAGTAGCAAAAAAAAAAAAAAAACCACGATATCTTAAAGTCTCCCATGCAAAAATGTTTTTTGTTGCTGGAGAATAAAAATGTAAAAGGAAGAGGACAGATTTTAAAGCAAGATGGTATTCCTATCTGGTGAAAATTAAAATCTCTTTTTATTCCACCTCTACCACTTCACACACACACATCTAAAAATATCTTGGTGCTCAAGTGGTTTTGCCAACTCTCCAAAGTCTTAATTATCAATTCATGTGATGGGCCTAAAAATCAAGTGCAGAACCTGATTTATTGCTGTGAGGACGTGGCCCTGCACATAAAAAATTAGTCGTGTTGGCCAACTGGCAGCTCTCTTTGTTCATACACTCTTCCAATTACTTCCAGGTCATTAGGCCCATCTTAAGCAGCTACTTTACTGTCATTAAGAAAAGTGGTGTAATGACATCCAGTGATTTCACAATTACAACAATAAAAGTGAGGGGGTGGTGATGACAAGAAGGCATTCAATTTGTGCTAAATTTTATGAGGAAAGAAAGTTACAAAGAAAACAAGCATTTAGATAGATTATCAACAGATTTATTTCATTTGACAAAAGTATATTAATGGTTTACAATGAGTAACACAGCACTCTGAGGTCTAGGAAACAGAGCTTTGGACCAGACAGATAAAGCCCCAAAATCCTCATAATTGATTTTTTAAATATTTATTTATTTATTTATTTGAAAAGCAAAGAGAGACACAGACAGAGTTCCCATCTACCCTTTCACTATCCAAATGCCTGCAACAGCCTGGGTTGTGCTGGGGGAAGAGTAAAAAGTAAGGAATTCTACACTTGATCTTAGCCAAAAGGCCGTAAAGTGATGAGAGCAAGGAATTCAATCCACAACTTTCATAGAGGTGGCAGGAACCCCATTACTTAAAACTATCACAGCTGCCTCTCAAGGGCATTAGCAGGCTCTCTGACGGGGGATGCAGGAGTCCTAATGGCTAGACCAAATGCTCACTTTCAGAATTTATTTTTCGTGGTATAAAATGGACAAATGAATATATGCACCAGAAACTATAAATGCTATGAAGAAAATTAAATTACACAGTACAAAATTATCACAGACCTACTGCAATCCTTTCTGAGATGTCAAATTTATGCCTGAATAACAAAAAAGCATCCAATAAGAAGTCTAAGATAGTGGATTAGAGAACGACATATTGCATTAGCTAGGTATAAAGAGAAAAAAAAAAAAACTGTAGGCAGTGTATCCAACATGGATGTTCCCCTGGATGCTCCCCATACACTGGAGCACTGAATAGAGCTCCCTGGCTACACCCATCACACACCTCTTATTATACAGTTAAAGCCAATAAACCACAGAGGCATAGCTCAAAGATAAATGCCATCAGAGAAAAAAAAATCAACTCTACAAATGCCCAAAAACAAATGCAGAAATTCAAGAAACAACAATAAGAAAGACACTGTGACCACCTCCCCCCCACACACACACACAAAGGAAAACAACATCTCACTATTAGAATGTGAAGACAAAGAGATTGAGGAAATGCTGGAAACAGAATTCAAAAAATTAATCACCAGATTACTCAAAAGCAATCAGAAGCAAATTCACAAACTAAATAAAACCATATATAACAGGAATGAAAATTTTTCCCATGAAATTGAGGTTGTAAAGAGAAATCAAAATGAAATACTAGGGGCCAGCACCGTGGCTCACTTAGTTAATCCTCCACCTGCGGCACCGGCATCCCATATGGACACCGGGTTCTAGTCCCGGTTGCTCCTCTTCCACTCCACCTCTTTGCTGTGGCCAAGGAGGACAGTGGAGGATGGCCCAAGTGTTTGGGCCCCTGCATCCGCATGGGAGACCAGGAGGAAGAACCTAGCTCCTGGCTTTGGATCAGTGGCATAGCTCCGGCCATAGTGGCCATTTGGGGGGTGAACCAACAGAAGGAAGACCTTTCCCTTTCTCTCTCTCTCTCTCACTGTCTAACTCTATCTGTCAAATAAATTTAAAAAATTTTAAAAAATGAAATACTAGAAATGAAGGATTCAAAAGATCAAATAAAAAATGTGGAAAGCTTTAACTTGGTGAGTCAAAAAAAGCAGACATGGTGAGGCAAAAGAAAGAATATCTGAACTACAAGATGAATCTTTGGAAATCTTACCAAAAAAAAAAGACCCACAAGAAAAAAAATAAAAAAAATTTAAAAACAGTATTGCAGATTTATGAGATACTATCAAAAGACACAACATATAGGTCTTAGGAGTTCCTGGAGATATAAAAAAACAGAATGCATCAAAAGGCCTATTTAGTGAAATAATTACAGAAAACTTCCCTAAATTGGAGAAAGAAAGGGACATCCAAGTAAAGCAAACACATAGAACTCCTAACAGAAATGACTATAAAAGATCTTCACCATGACACATTGTCATCAAACTTTCCACAGAAAAACATAAAGAAAAGATTCTAAAACATGCATAGATAGGCCAGATTACTTTCAGAGGTTCTCCAATTATACTCACAGCTGACTTCTCATGAGAAACCCTATGGGCTAGAAGGGAATAGTGAGATATAGTCCAAGTCTTCAAAGAAAAAAACTGTCCACCCAGAATACTGTACCCTGCATAGCTTCCATTTATGAATGAAGGGAAAATAAAGACCTTCTATAACAAACAAAAATTAAAAGAATTTGTCACCACTCCGTCCAACCTTAAAAAAGATGTTTAAGGATGTGCTACACACAAAAACACAGAAATATAGCTATCATTACCAAAGAAGGTAATGGCAGATAATCCCCTGGTAAAAGTACAAAAGAAATTCAAAGTAAACAATAGAAATATTTATGGAAAAATGTCAGGGCCAACTTCTTACTTATCAATAGTCACCATGAATATAATTGGCCTAGACTCACCAGTAAAATATATAGACTGGCCAAATGGATTGAAAAATAAGACCCATCTATTTGCTGCCTACAAGAAACACATCTCACCAATAACGATACAGGCAAACTGAAAGTGAAGGGATGGAAAAAGATATTCCATGCTAATGGGAAGCAAATAAAAAGGCAGCTGTTGAAATTCTAATATCTGGAAAAAAAATAGAATTTAACATAGAAACTGTTAAAAGAGACAAAGAAGGGCACTATGTAATGATAAAGGGATCAATTCAACAAGAAGATGTAACTATAATAAATGTATGTGCGCCCAATTACAGGTGCCTGGCTATTTAAGGGAAATGTTAATGGATCTAAAGGGAAACACAGACTCCAATACAGTAGTAACGAGGGACTTCAACACTCCACTTTCATCAATGGATATCAAATAGACAGAAAATCAACAAACAAAAAATAGAGCTAATTGACACTATGGACTTCATGGACCTAACAGATATGTACAGAACTTTTTAACCCATAGTTGCAGAATATATGTTCTTCTCAGCAAGACATAGAACTTTCTCTAGGATAGACCACATGCTAGGCCAAAGAGCAAGTCTCAGCAAATTAAAAAAAAATCAAATTCATACCATGTGTCTTCTCTGACCACAATGGAAGGAAGCTGGAAATCAAAAACTGAAGAATCGCTAGATCATATGCAAGCACATGGAGAATGCACAGGATGTTCCTGATGAAAAATGGGTCATAGAAGAAATCATAAAAGCAATAAACAATTTCTGGTAGCAAATGAAGATTAAAATAGATAATCTCAAAATTGATGGGATATAGTAAAAGCAGTGTTAAGAGGGTAGTTTACAGCAACTGGTGTTTACATAAAGAAATTGGAAAGGTACCAGATAAATGAGCTATCGTTGCATAACAAGGACCTAGGAAAACAACAATAAACAAAACCCAAATTAGTAGGAGGAAAGAAATAATTATAATTAAAGAACAAACAAAATATAAAATAAACAAAAAAGGAGAAGACCTAAATCAATAAAATCAGAGATGAAAAAGAAAATATAGTAAAAGATAACACAAAAATAAAAACAATCATCAGGAAATACTGCAGAGAGCTCTATAGCAACAAACAGGGAAACCTAGAAATATGAAGAGATTCCTAGACACATACAATCTACCAAAATTGAGTCATGAAGATATAGAAAACCTAAACAGACCAATAACCCAGATTGAAAGTGAATCAGTAATAAAGACCCTCCCAATTAAGAAAAGCCCAGGACCAGAAAGCTTCACTGCTGAATTCTACCAGACATTTTTTTTAACTTTTATTTAATAAATATAAATTTCCAAAGTACAGTTTATGAATTACAATGGCTTTTTCCCCCGATAAGTTTTTCTTTATTTAATAAATGTGAATTTACAAAGTGCAACTTTTGTATTGTTGTGGCTCCCCCCCAACCTCCCACCCTCCCATGGCCCTCCCCTCTCCCACTCCCTCTCCCATCCCGCCCTTCATCGAGTTTCATTTTCAATCACCTTCATATACAGAAGACCAACTTAGTATACACTAAGCAAGGATTTCAACTGGCTGCACTCACACAACCGCACAAGGTATAGGGCATTGTTTGACTAGTAGTGTTGTTTTAAGTTTCATAGTAAAACACATTAAGGACAGAGATCCTACGTGGGGAGCTTGTACTCAGTGACTCCCGTTGTTGATTTAACAATTGGCACTCTTATTTATGACATCAGCAATCACCCAAGACTCTAGCTATGAGCTGTCTAGGCTATGGAAGCCCCTTGAGTTCACCGACTCTGAACTTGTTTAGTCAAGGCCATATCACAGTGGAGGTTCCTTCCTCCCTTCAGAGAAAGGCGCCTCCCTCCTTGATGGCCTGTTCCTTCTGCTGGGGTCTTGTTCACCAGGATCTTTCATTTAGATTGTTTTTTGCCACCATGTCATGGCTTCCCATGCCTGTGAGACTCTCATGGACCTTTTAGCCAGATCCGAATGTCCCAAGGGTTGATTCTGAGGCAGGAGTGCTGTTTTGGGCATTTGCCATTCTATGAGTCTGCTGTGTGTCCTGCTTCCCCCGCAGGATCATATTCTCCCTTTTAATTCTATCCTTCATTGTTTGCTTACACTGGTCTTATTTGTGAAATCTCTTCGACACTTACCCTATCTTTTTGATCAGTTGTGTATTTATACTTATCACTTTACCAAGTGCACTGGCATTGGTACCTGCCTCCTTGGTAAGATTGAGCTGAAATCCCCTGGCACATTTCTAGTTCCACCATTGGAGGTAAGTCTGAGTGAGCATGTGCCGACCTATATATCTCCTCCCTCTCTTATTCCCACTCCTATGTTTAACAGAGATCGCTTTTCTGTTAATTTTAAACACCTAAGAATGATTGTGCATTGATTACAGAGTTCAACCAGTGGTCTTATGTGGAACAAACAGAGCAACAACAACAACAACAACAAAAATACTAAAAGGAATAAAATAGTAAGTTGTTCCTCAACAGTCTAGATAAGGGCTGATCATGTCATTGTCTCTCATAGTGTCCATTTCACTTCAATGCTACCACACATTTAAAGAAGAACTAATTCCAATTCCCCTTAAACTATTCAATACAATTGAAAGGGAAAGAATCCTCTCAAAATCTTTCTATGAAACCTGAATCAACTTTAATTCCTAAACCTGAAAAAGATGAAACTGAGAAAGAGAACTATAGACCAATATCCCTGATGAACATAGATGTAAAAATTCTCAACAAAATTTTAGCCTTTGAGTCCAAGAACACATCAGAGGGATCAGACCAAGTGGGATTTATCTCAGGTATGCAGGGATAGTTCAACTTTCACCAATCAATGTGATACATCACATTAACGAACTGAAGAACAAAAACCGTAAGACTATCTGAATAGATGCAGAGAAATACATTTGATAAAATACAATACCTTTTCATGATGAAATTCTTAAGTAAACTGGGTATAGACAGAACATTCCTTAACACAGCCAAGACAATTTATGACAAATCCATGGCCAGCATCCTATTGAATGGGGAAAAGCATTTGCCCTAAGATGAGGAACCAGGCAAGGATGCTCACTCTTACCATTGCTAATTAATATAGACCTGTAAGTTTTAGCCAGAGACATTAGGCAAGAAAAATAAATCAAAAAAAAGGAAATCAAACTATCCCTATTTGCAGATGACATTATTCTATATATAGGGAATCCAAAAGACTCCACTGAGAGACTACTGGAACTCAAAGAATTTGGTAAAGTGGCAGGATAAAAAACAACACAAAAAATTGATAGCCTTTCTATATACAGATAATTCCACAGCTGAGAAAAAATTTTAAGATGAGTCCCATTCACAATTAACTCCAAAGAGAATTAAATACCTTCGAATAAACTTAACCAACGATGTTAAAGATATCTACGATGAAAATCACAAAGCACTAAAGAAATAGAAGAAGACATTAAAAAATGGAAAAATCTTCCATGTTCATGGATTGAAAGAATCAATATCATCAAAATGCCCACACTACCAAAAGCAATTTACAGATTCAATGTGATCCTAGCCAAAATATCAATGATATTATTTGTAGACTTAGAAAAAATGAAGGCAAAATTCACATGGAAACACAGGAGACCTGGAATAGCTAAAGCAATCTTACACAACAAAAACAATGTCAGAGGCATCACAATACCTGATTTCAAGACATACTACAGTGCTGTAATAAGCAAAACAGCCTGGTACTGGCACAAAAAGAAGACATGTAAACCAATGGAACAGAATAGAAACTCCATAAATCAATCCATGCATCTACAATGAACTTATCTTTGACAAAAGAGCTAAAATCAATCCCTGCAACTAGAAGTCTCTTCAACAAATGGTGCTCAGAAAAGTATGAAGCAGAAGTATGAAGCAAGACCCCTACCTTACACCTTACACAAAAATCCATTCAAAATGGATCAAAGACCTAAATCTACAGCCAAATACACCAAATTACTAGAGAACACTGGGGAAACCCTGCAACTCAGTGGCATTGGCGAAGACTTCTTGGAAAAGACCCCAAAAGCACAGGCAATCAAAGCCAAAATTGACAAATAGGATTATATCAAGCTGAGGAGCTTCTGCATCGCAAAAGAAACACTCAGCAAAGTGAAGTGGCAAGTGACAGAATGGAAGAAAATATTTGCAAACTAAACAACTGACATAAGATTAACACCCAGAATCTATAAAGAGCTCAACAAAATTCAACAACAACAAAACAAACAATCCAGTTTGGAAATGGGCAGAGGACTTTAACAGGCATTTCTCAAGAGAGGAAATTCAAATAGCCAACAGACAAATGAAAAGATGCTCAGGATCACTAGCCATTAGGGAAATGCAAATCAAAAACATCAAAACCACAATGAGGTTTCCCTTCAGTCCAGTTAGACTAGCTCTCACTCAGAAATCAACAAACAAATGCTGGCTAGGATATGGGGAAAAAGGCATCCTAATCCACTGTTTGTGGAAATGTAATCTGGTACAGCCACTGTGAAGACAGTATGGAGATATCTCAGAAATCTGAATATAGACCTACCATATGATCCAGCCATACTATTCCTTAGAATTTACCCAACCCCAAAAAAATCAGCACCTGAAAGAGTTATCTGTGCCCCCATGTTTATAGCAGCACAATTCACAATAGCTTAGATACAGAATCATGGAGGCTAGAGCCGTGGCTCACTTGGCTAATCTTCTGCCTGAGGCGCCGGCATCCCATATGGACTCCGGGTTCTAGTCCCAGTTGCTCCTCTTCCAGTCCAGCTCTCTGCTGTGGCCCGGGAGGGCAGTGGAGGATGGCCCGAGTGTTTGGGCACCTGCACAAGTGTGGGAGACCAGGAGGAAGCACCTGGCTCCTGGCTCCTGGCTCCTGGCTTCAGATCGGCACAGTGCTGGCCATAGCAGCCATTTGTGGAGTGAACCAACGGAAGGAAGACTTTTCTATCTGTCTCTCTCTCTCACTGTCTAACTTTGCCCGTCAAATTAAAAAAAAAAGATACAGAATCAACCCAGAGGCCCATTAATTATTGACTGGATAAAGAAATTATAGTATAAACACACTATGGATACCATTCAGCTATATATATATATATATATATATATATATATATATATATATAAAACTAGAAAGAAATCCTGTCTTTTGCAACAAGAATGATGCAACTGGAAACCATTATACTTAGTGAAATAAGCCAGTCTCCAAAAAGATAAATATATGTTTTCCCTGATCTGAGGTAATTAATAGAGTACCTAAAACGAAATGTTTCAGAGTGAAATGAACATTTGGAGATCCAATGATTGTTTACATCCCTTGTCTTTTCTGTTGAGGAACAGTGTTTCTATTTCATACTATTTGTTGAACTCTTTTTACTTAGTTTAGGGTTAACTAAATGATCATGAAGTAAACTGAAAATAGACCTTTGTAAAAATTAAGAGTCTGAACGTGAGTGGGACGAGGAAGAAGATTTGGATCTCAGGTGGGAGTGAGGGGGGTGATATCACTATGTTCCTAAATCTGTAAATATGAAACTCATATAACTTAAATAAAATTAAAAGAAAAAGAAAAAATGTGCCCAATGTTTCAGAAACCAAATAAAAAGGGAGACATCTGAAATGAAGGTTCTATGATAGGAATACATTTTACATATTTTAGGAATAAAGCAAAAAAGGTCAATGAAGCTACAAAGTGCTGATCTAGAGTTTTCTCTTTTTTCTTTTGGTTTGGCAGAAACTAGATCATCTAAGTCTTAGAGGCCCAAGCAATTTTTCTAAATCTTTATCAGAAACCTAAATGTCAGGCACTGTTTAAAACATGGAAGGGGAACTCACTAACTTGAGGGAGCTCATTTTCTAGTTGTCAGAAACAGATTACAAAGATGTATCTAAAAATTCGAATGCTACAGAGAAAAAGTAAATATGGGACATAACTGATATATGGTGGCCAAAGCCATGTTGCATTATGGAATAGTATGGGAAATGAAGAATGACTGAAAAATCTTTGCCACTTCTTACACTGAGATGCTGAGTCTAATTCCCTTGCTTCTTAAATTGGGCTGCCTTGGTGATCCTTATTTTACCAACAGAATGCAGTGAAGATCATATTCTGAGACTTCTCAAGTTAAACAGAAGAATCCGTAGAGCTTCCAACCCATGTCTTTTGGAACACTTTCTCTGGGAGTCCTGATAGAATCATTCTGGAGATATGTGTAAATACTCTGGCTGAAGTGGGAAGCATCTCAAATGTCTTCCTATAAACCCCAATTCTGAGAGTCATATCATTGTACGTGCCCCTCCTTGAGTATGGGCTGAATCTAGCCACTTGTTTCTAACAAAGAGAATATCAACATAGTATTGAAGTGTCATTTCCAAGTTTAAGTACACAAAACTATCTGCTATCTTGCTAGACCTCACTTGTCAATCACTCTCATATCCCTCACCCCAGAGAATGTACGTTGCCAAGTTGTAGATAAATATGAAAAAGCACCTGTGGCAAAGAACTAACATCTCTGACCAACTACTACCAATAACCAAAGACCTGTAAAACTGTCATATGAATGAGGAAGTTCATCCTTTCCCAGCCAAGACTTCAGAAGAGAGCAAACTGAGCAAAGACCTTGATTGCAGCCTTATCAACTCTCAGAGGGCCTCATCAACTAAGGTGGATTCACAGCCCAAAGTAAACTCTGAAATCATTTTTGTTATTTTAAAGCCACTAATTCTGATCGTGGTTTGTAACACAGCAACAGACAACTAATATACTGCAAGAAAATCCTAGATGAAGCTAACTTTCCCCTCATCCCTGTTCAAGTGCCAGGCATGTCAGTACAACTTCCCTGTGAGACTATGCATCAAATGAATACCACCAAATGCTCTCAATCAATGCCATTGGCGACAGAAGATTGATCTTCCCAAACTTCTGAATAATTTATTTAGGATGCAAACTAAAAACAGATGTTATTTGAGCTACGATTTGGGCAATTTGATATTCAACAACAGTTAATTGGAACTAGTGGTCAAGAATATGTTTAAATAAGGGGGCATCTGAGCAAACATCTAAAAGAAATATGAAAATGAGCCATGCCAACATCAGGCAAAGGGAATAGTAGTAGCCTTGTGAAAACATGCAAGGCAGTCTTAAAGAACATCAAGTGAGGCCGGCGCCGTGGCTCATTAGGCTAATCCTCCGCCTTGCGGCGCTGGCACATCAGGTTCTAGTCCTGGTCGGGGCACCGGATTCTGTCCCAGTTGCCCCTCTTCCAGGCCAGCTCTCTGCTGTGGCCAGGGAGTGCAGTGGAGGATGGCCCAAGTCCTTGGGCCCTGCACTCCCATGGGAGACCAGGAGAAGCACCTGGCTCCTGCCTTTGGATCAGCGCGGTGCTCCGGCCGCAGCGCGCTGGTTGCGGCGGCCATTGGAGGGTGAACCAATGGCAAAGGAAGACCTTTCTCTGTCTCTCTCGCTATCCACTCTGCCTGTCAAAAAAAAAAAAAAAAATCAAGTGAGACTGAAATGGAAAGTAAAGCACAGAGAGGGCAGAAGATAACCTGAGGTGTTAGTAGATGCTGATGAAGGCTGTTGTGGGGACTGACATTTACTGTGTGCAAATTACAAGAGTTTTGAGAAGTGGCTCAAAGTTCAGAGTAGAATATCCTGTAAGGAAATTGTATGCTCTAGCCCTACTCTTTTCAGCTGCAACAGCTATATCCAAATGGTAAGAGGCATGCATCTACTATAGTCACTCTTCATAGCATCAAGCATTCCCAAACACTATTTTCAAATCTCCCCTAAGAGAATGTCCCATGGACTCCACAGTCAGTGTGTGGCTTGTACCTTCTCCTCTTCCCAGTCCTCTTCCTGGGCTGGCACTATTTGCAGTGCAGCACTGCTTCTTTCATTTTCAGACTGTTTATGTTAAATTGAAATTGTTAGCCTAGTTGTGTTGCAGAATGTTTCAGACAGTGCCAGAGGCTATAAATAAATAACAGTTATTTCAGGTCTGCCTGGCAAACAAGCGCTCAGATTCTGCTGAGACCCTAGAGACGACTGTTGCAGTGCTGAATACCTCAAAGGCTAAAAATAGATATTCTCATGGAATACTAAGCAGACCCACTCCATATGACACGCCTATGTCTCCCATCAACATATGTCTTCTGATTGTCACAGAGGTCAAACATTAGACCTCACTGTCATACCCACTCAAATAAACCACAGTAAACTTAAGCCCAATTATTCCTTATTAGCAAACAGATTTCTTATCTCTTAAAACTCTAGCAGCCGGAAAAAGACCAGAACACAATCTTCCAAGGATTTCTTAAAAATTTGTGCTATCATCTAGATGAATAAGTTCCAGTTTTTTCAAGAAGGCCTACTTTTTAACATTTCCCAAATTATCTATACTTAGCTATATGAACTTGGACTAGATAAGAACTTGGACTAGAAAATATCTTTGAACCTCATTTTATCAAGTGAAATTATGTATGTCATATATTCAGTGAGAATTTAAATCAGATAACACATGTAAACCACGTAAAAGGTATCTGAACTGTAATTAAGTTACTAAATATTGGTTCTTTATCATTTTAAAATATTACTGCTATTCTCATATAGTGGTAATCACACTTTTAACTAGGTTTTCTAAGAAAAAGATCCCATTACAATGAAGTCAGTAGCAACTGTAGTAGCAATATGATTCATTATCCTCTAGAGAATTGCATACACTTGAAACATAGGACATATTAGATAAAAAATATTTTTGGAATCAGCCATGTCTCAGGAATATATGGCTATCATAGGATTTAAGAATGTTTTATCCAATGTCAGAGCACATTCACCTCAGCCTTCTTCATAATTTACATCTCTCACATTATAAATGAAAACTATTGTTCAGAATTAGAGTACATGTGCATAGGAAAAGTCTCATCTACCAAAGAATGTAATTAAAATTTATACTTATGCATTTTAAGAAAAAGATGTGGGACCAGTGCTGTAGTGTAGTAGATTAAGCCTCTGCCTGCATTCTGGCATCTCATATGGGTGCCGGTTCGTGTGCTGGCTGCTTCTCTTCTAATCCAACTCTCTGTTATGGCCTGAAAAAGCAATATAAGATAGCCCAAGTGCTTAGGCCCTTGAACCCCATGGGAGAACTGGAAAAAGCTCCTGGATCCTGGCTTTGGGTTGGCTCAGCTCCAGCCATTGTGGCTGTTTGGGGAGTGAACCAGCAGATGGAAGATCTCTTGCTCTCTTTATCTCCCTCTGTCTCTAACTCTTCCTCTCAAATAAATAAATAAATATTTTTTAAAAAGAAAAAGATGTTGGAAATTTAAATTTGGAACTCTAGCAATGAAACTGAAACAAACAAACAAAACCTGTCTTGATTGGGTTTCAGTCAAGTAGAATGTTCAACTGATGAGGATTCCTCTTTCCTTGGCAATCCAGATGATTAAAATTTTAAAACACTGTCATTCCATGGCAGTGCCTCAGTAGCCTGGTGTATATATACTTTCTTATCTCATGCAATTTTATCTTTTGAAAAAATGACAACTAATATATATTAAAAAGTTCATGGAGAAGAAAATTTAAAGTTTTGTTACAAAATATTTCTTAAAACCTAAGCATATGCAGGTTCTTCCAAAAGCTCATGCAAAAGAAGTGCATTACAAAAAATTCTTCTGAGATTTCAAAATTGTTTTTCACCAAAAGAAACGTATCTCAATTTCAATTCTGTAAGGTTTTGAAGTATCCTCACACACATTGAGGGACATGGGGAACAGCTAAGGGTAGTCAATTCTCTCCTCTCTCAGATATCCAGTCTTCTTATAGCTAAGTAAATTATTGATGGAAAAACAACGTCTGTCTCTTCTAATAGCAAGTTTATAAGTTAAATTCAGATACAAATATAAGTAAATGCTATTTTCCAACTTACTAAGTTCTGATGTGAGAGGGAATCTAGAGGAGAGATAGCTCCAAATGTCACCCAGTCCAAATTCACAAGTTTAGTGATGAAATTATAGGCTGTAAAATTTAGTGAAAGAAAAATCTTGATTGGTTCCCAAATAACAGTTTACCTTGTCTAGTTTAACTCTGTTAGTATGTTTTTGGACCTCATTTTATAGTAATAGACAAAAATATTCTCCAAAGTACTATTACAAAAAAAGTTTATAAAAGCCAGAACTATATAATATTTTAGGAAAAAGAAAAATATATGTAATCAATAGTTTTAGAGTGGGCTTTATTTATAATTTTGTTAAAAAAAACTATTCATTGTTAAGATTTTTTTCCTTCTTAATGATTGTCACAGTTGCCTTTTAAGTGATCAACTAAGATTTCCTATCAATAAACTAAAGTTAAATGATACCATAATATCTAATTACTAAAAGTGATTCTTAGTAACAAGAGAACATATTACAGATAATCTTCTACACTGAATCAGAATCAAACTGTTGATGACTCTTCTCCCCCAAAATTAACTAGCCACACCCACTGAAAGTTTCTGCCTCTGTTCTCCTGCTTGCTTGGGATTCTTATGTCCCTAGTTGCTATTTGCAGACTGAGATTGGACTAGGAATGCTTCACCCAGGTCTTCCCTCAGAGAAACTCTTGATAGTATGGGTTAATTATCTCTCATTTCACCTCCCATTACCACTCACTCAATTAAATACAAATTTGAATGGAAAAAGCAGTTTTCTTCCCACACAAATGTTTGTTTTTAGCCTAATGCACTTTCCAAATAACTGGTTGCCATAGTGGCAGGCACTTTTGAACAAAGTGTCTCTGGGTGAGCAAAGATCATCAAAAATGACTAATTAGCTATCAAATAGGAAACTGCTGTTTTCATGCTCAGATGAGAATCAGAATTCTCCTTGCCAATTTCATGTACACATACATAGAATGAGAGAAAGGTGAAGGTGAAGAAAGTGTTTTCTTTCCTCCCTGATCAGGACTGTATTTCAAAAACATATTATAGGCTACAAAAATTGCTTGATCCTCTCAGTTACCTGAGTACCAATTATTGCTGCCTTTCTAGAATATCCATCCAATAGCTGTCCTTTCATGGGTCAGTTGTTTTTGATGCATATGAAAAGAGTCATTGGTACTTTAGTCATAATTAGATTCTGCTACTTTCCTCACCAATTCAGACCTCACAATTGTGTTTCCAGAGAAATGCTTCCAAGCACAAGGTCATGGAGACACTAACAATTTCAGTTTAACCTGCCTTTTCAACTGACTACTTTAACTGACAATTCTAATTGTCCACTAGTGGACAGATTTGTGCATTAAAATATCTAGTTACATTGCTCTAAACCAACAGATAATCTGACTTCAATAATCAGGTCTGAATTTAGAGGTTAATTGCATCTCATCCTTTAACCTTTAAAATGAGTTGCCCTTATAATTTAGCAGAATCATCTGCACATTTGTCTAAAACCAAAGGTTCCAAAAGGATGAAAACGAAGATGTAATTCTACATGATTGAAAAGTGACAAAGTAATAACCTCTGCTAAACACACACCAAGTCTTCAATTTCAAAAGGGTTGTGAAATCTAAGTTCATATTGTGTACTTGTTAGATTTATAATGCAATCATTGCCAGTTGCTCTCATTTACATAAAAAAGGAGGGAAAGGTCAATATGTTCCTTTTAAAGCTTCCAAACTTCAATTCCAGAAAGCGTCATTTAATGGATGGTGTCTCTCTTCTCTTCCCGTATCTGCTTCCAAAATAAGTAACATCACTGGGAAGATTTCTGTTTAGTTGAACAAAAATACGAATCTTTATCCTAACTTTAAGAAGTCAACTCACAGGAAATATTATCAACATTTTCTATTTGTTGAGCATAAAGATTTTAAAAATCTAATTACTAGCAGTATCTTGCACATATTTTACTGATAGCCATTACACATTAGTTTCTTGCTTTATCATTTGCACATGTGTAAAGCCCTAATATAAATGAAATAAATTTTGTGTGGTTAATATAAACCAGTCAGTGCTCTCAGAAATAATATGCATACTTACTTAAAGAAAGCCATGCAAACGTGCCCTCAGAGACAGATGTAAATATCAGATGCTATTATGTGCTTAAATTTCTTTATCAATGATCTAACTTTGCTATACAAAAGAAAAAATAATAACATGTGCATTTCCTCTGATTCCTACACTAAGCTGTAGATTGTTTGATTCAGTCTTATTCTTTGCACATATAACCTAACTTCAATTGGGTAATATTTATGGGTTTTTTCCCCCTCATACTATGTGTTGAACTCTACATACTACAGGGTTAATCTATGAGTTTAAAGGAAATGAAAATAAATCTTTGTAAAAATTGAGAGTAGGAATAGGAAAGAGAGGAGGAAGAAATGTGAAAATGCAGGCAGAAGAGAGGGTAGGGTGGGAAGAATCACTATATTTCTAAATTTATATATATGGAATGCATGAAGTTTGTATATCTTAAATAATTTTTTTAATTAAAGAACAAGTATGCCAATTGTGATTCAAAAAATTTAATTATTAATTTTATTTATTTGAAAGACAAAGAGACAGAGAGGCAGAGATTTCCCATCCACTCGTTTATTACCCTAATGCCCAGAATAGCCAGGTCTGTGCCAAACCAAAGACAGAAGCCAGGAACTCAATTTGAATCTCCCATCTGGGTGGCAGAGACCCAATCATTTGAGCCACCAGCTCCCAGGGTCTGACGTAGTGTTACAGGAAAACAGCGGCAGAGAAATTGTTGTTACCTCATTCTTTAGAATTTCCAAGCAGATAGCAGAAAGATTCACAAAGATTTATTAGAGTCAAAGACCTCCAGCCAGAGCAGCATGGAGGGGGCTTCCAACAGAGGAATAAACCAAAGAACCCCATAGCACTGGGGTTTTTAAGTACAATCATGGGGACCAAACTGTCAATTAACATGGTGGGGATAAACTCAACAAAGGCCTGACTGACAATTCTCCATCCTGTCTGGCTCTCTTATGATTAAAGAAAACCATCCAGAAGGACAGGGGTGAAATCACTGCTCCCTTGCTATTCTCATGGTAAATTTGTAAATTTGGGGATATCCCTAAGGAAGCAGAACACTTTGATCTGCTAAAGAAAACAGGGAGATCCCTAAGGAAGCAGGATACTTGGATCTGCTAAAGATAACCTTTTGGGCCAGAGCTCTGGCATAGCCCGTAAATCTGCCACCTGTAGTGCCTGCATCCCATATGGACCTGGTTCTTGTCCCAGCTGCTCCACTTCCAATCCAGCTCTCTGCTATTGCCCAGGAAAGCAATAGAAGATGGCCCAAGTCTTTGGGTCCCTGCACCCGCATGGGAGACCCAGCAGCAGCTCCTGGCTCCTGGCTCCTGGCTTCAGATCAGTGCAGTACCAGTCCTTGGGGCCAGTTGGGGAGTGAACCAGCAGATGGAAGACCTCTCTCTCTCTCTGCCTCTCCTTCTCTCTCTGTAAATCTGGCGTTCAAATAAAATAAATAAATCTTAAAAAAAAAGATAACCTTTCGGCGGGAGCAGGCACCTCACTAATCCAAGTTTCTACTAAGGGACCACACTGTCTATTACCCATTTGACTCCTCATAGTAGCAGGAAGCTGGAATCGGGAGCAGAGCTGGGTCTTGAACATAGGTACTTGGATATGGGATGTGAGTATACCAAGTGGCATCTTAATCACTACACTAAATGCCTACCCTATTATTGTGTCTATTTGTTAGACCATTAAATTGGATGGACAATTTAACATTATGCTTAACTAAATTAATGATGAGAATTCCTCTTTTCAGTGAAAAATACTTCAGCAAAAGTCTCGAAAAGTCTATAGTTTCAGTCATACAAGACAAAAAAGCTCAGGATATCTGCTATAAAACATCAATAACAATAATGTACTATATTCTTAAAAATTTTACAAGGGCAGGGCAGGTACTGTGGCACAGCAGGTTAAAGCCCTGGCCTTCAGCATCAGCATGGGCTGCTAGACTTCTGATCCAGCCCCCTACTAGTGTACCTGGGAGAGCAGTAGAGGATGGCCCAAGTCCTTGGGCCCCTGCATCCACATGGGAGACCTAGAAGAAGCTCCTTGCTCCTGGCTTCGGATTGGCTCAACTCCAGCTGTTGCGGATCTGAGTGAACTAGAGGAGGGAAGAACACACTCTCTCTCTGCCTCTACCTCTCTCTCTGTAACTCTGTCTTGAAAATAAATAAAATAAATCTTTAAAAAAATTCACAAGGGCAGATCTTATGTGGTTTTTACCAGAATAAAGTAAAGTCTAGGAAAGTCTCTACTCCACAGATAATTAAGAAATCATTGAGATTTGAAGAAATGTCTCATTAATCAACTATGAACTCACTAACTGAATTAATAGCATGCTGACCTCCACAAGTGAAGCTGCTGCAATTTTTTGTCGACCACAGTGAGCAGGATACACTTTATTTGCTTGTTTGACATGAAGTTACCTGAACCCCCAGAAGTTCTAACTCTTAGGTCAGCTTTATGTTGCCCAAATTTGACTTTTTAACAGCACTTCAAAGATTCATAAACAGAGATTTACAGACCATAGTTTGCTACTCTTGGTCAAAGTGCCTCAACTGATAAATAAATTTTGTTAAAAATAATTCATATCCCAGCAATAGAAAATTCACCAAATTTACAAATTTCTATAATTCATGGGCAAGCTAGCATAACAAAGAAATAAAGGGTAATGTAAATTCTTTTGAATTAGCCACATGTCAGAGTTTGTGCTTTTTTAAAAAAAATATGGTATATACAATGAGACATCTGAATCGTGAAGCTGAAACTTTAGCCGTTCATTTGGCTCCTTTTAGTGTGGCAACACCAACTTTCATTAGCACATTAAAATTCCAAGAGTTATTGTAATTTTTAAAAAACATATTAAAAGAGGCTGATGGTAACAAAGACATGGAAAAAATATATCACCAGGTCACAGAACATTTCAAGATTGTAATTCTCTTCTTTTCTCTTTTATTAGAATGAATTTTTCCCCACTCAAAAATCTTCAAATTACATTCATGATACTATGCTGTTCATGGAATTATTTTTCTTTTCTATAACAGGTTCAATGATTATAAATCAAAATTATAAATAAAAATCAAATAGAGTCATACTCAAAAACAATAATTTCCTGGATAACTGACTTTGTATATCTTAAGATGTTTTATAATATATAAAAAATGTCCCTTCCCTAATCAGACCTACTTCAGCAGAAGTCTAGGAAACTCTTTCATACCATGGATGATTAAGAAACCACCGGAAGGTGAAAGAAAGGTTTAAATAATATAAACTATAATACTAGAAAGTTGTCAAATCACTCACAGATCATCTGCATTTTTATTTTGTCTATATGACTTCAGCAACACTCACAAGACCAAGTTATCAATTATAAAAAAATTATCTCAAGCAAAATTTTTATCTAGACCTTGATGGATACACTAGACTGATCAATACGTATCTTTCATCCACAAAAGGCTTGCCACAGTTTTCTTCTTCTCAAAAATACAGTGGTACTATCAACAGAGAAATTAAAAATGATAAATACTATAAAGTCCAAAACCCAGGTTTTAACTTTTGTCTGTACTACAGACAAAAAAACTATTTGAATAACTTAGTGATTTTTTATTCCATTAACACTGAGAGGTTCACTCACTAATTACTATTAGACCAGTTTTAGCTAGGTCTGGAAGAGTAACTCTTTAATGAAACATTTTTTTTCATAAATCCCACACTGCTCCTTGAGCCAGTTAGCTTGGGGAAGTAGAAAACAATCTAGTGTAGAGGAGCATTCGTGATGGAGGGAACACTATTTTGCAACTCACAGAAGTACACAGACTGCTTTGTACAGTTGAAAGATGGAGTAAATGGTGGCCACTATCCGGAAGTAAAATGGAAAAGTCTTGCCAATCAAAATCTTTAAATCGAATTTGTCTTCTTCAAACTACCATCATTTAAAAATGGCAGAATGTTTCAAGTTTTAACACATACATACATGTGCGTGCGCACACACACACGCAATCACAGAAATATTTACTCAGCACAGTGAATTATAAATGTGTCCTATGACTGGGAGAACCATCCTCTGTACACCTGAAAATCAGCTGCAGCCCACTGACAGAAAAGTCCAAGTCAGAGAAAAGCATATGCTGCTTATGAATCAGACTTCTCAGAATTAACTCTGTGGAGTTAAATCCTGATTCCTCAGCTGTGTGAACTTCGAGAAGTGTCTTAACCTAGTTACACATCTATTTCTATTACCGTAAAACAGTGATGATAAAATTTACTTTATCATTTCTGATGACTGAGAAGATAATGGAAATGAGCAACAAAGTCAATCTAAGTAACAGTTCACCAAATATTAGTCACTAGTAATATTATTAGGTACAAAGAAGAATAGAGAAAAGGTAACAGACATGGAACTCTTATTAACAGCAAGGATATGTTTAACCATTTTAACAATCCCTGAGGTAGGCATGTTACTTCCTTTTTATAGATGAGGAAACTAGTACAGAGAAAGTAAGCAATTACATAAAGTTACCCAACTAATACATGACAGTCATCTAAAACACGCTGGAAAAATTGTCATTACAAGATGACTTTCTAGCCCATGGAAGAAACTTGACTTCCTTAATAATATGATAAATGATATCGTGCCCCATATTCTGCTAAGAGGCATCATGTCATTTCTAAAATCTAAAAAGGAGATTTATTTTTTTGAAAGGCATAGTTACAGAGAGAGAGAAAGTGGGAGAGACAGAGAGAGAGAGACATCTTCTATCCACTGGTTCACACCCCAAATGGCTACAACAGCCAGAGCTGGGCTGGTCTAAAGCTGGAGCCAGAAACTTCTTCTGGGTCTCCCATATGGGTGCAGAGCCCCAAACTTCTGGGCCATTTTCCACTGCTTCCCCAGGCCATTAGCAGGGAGCTGGATCAGAGGTAGAGCAGCTGGAACTCCAACAAGTACAAGTATACAGGATGCTGGCATCACAGTGAATGCCTTCCCCTCATTTTTGTTTTCTACTTCAGCTCTCTGCTAAGGTTTTTGTAGTTCTATACTTCCTTTTTTCCTATACATCTTTCACTCAAATCATACAAAATATCTCCTTAGATTGATATTTTCAGATTTGCATAAAAAAGTTGATTTTCATTTTATACTAATGTTTCTAACTAACTTCACATGGTTATGATCATTTGTCTCTAATCCTTCACATGCTTTTTTTAAAAAAAATGGCATTATATCTTTTTTTAGGAGTGACTTGCAGAATTACAGCCAACATTTCAGGATAATTTATGAAGCTGTAGTGAGTCTTGTTTGTAGCATTTTTTAAATAAGAATGCTTGGAATATAGCTGGGAAGAAAGGGTAATTTTCTTTTTTTAAAATCTCTAAATTATCTATTTACTATATAATACACAAAAAATAACCTTAAAATTGCAGTATGAAATATTTTTTCTTTATTACACAAAATATAATCTACAAATGGAAAACAGACTATTTTTTTCCTTTCTGGTAAAAAAATGGCATAGCTTGACATTGAAAAAATTTGAATGAAACCTAACAAAATTTACTTGTGCCATCTATTCTGAAAATTTTACTCATACTTTAGCATTCTGGTTGTATTTTCACTAACCAAAGGTTTAACTCCCAAAGCAGCAGTCATTTATAGCAAGTCTGGTACCAACATCAAAGGAAAAAAACTGACTTACGAATGGTACAAAAGCCATGTTAGAGTTCAGTACAACACATCACAGAAAAGAATAGGCATAAAAGTTTGCAATTTTATATATACACACTCCAAAGTATCTATCAATACCCAAAGTATTTTTATTGTTATATTAGCAATGAATTTTTGGATATGTTTTTAAGAGTCACAAAAAAATACATTCAAGGAACAGATTAAATTGAAGTCTTAAAAATGTTCGATTTAAAGAATTTTCTCCAACAAATTTCATATTTATGTATGAAACTTCATAGAACCTAATATGAAAATGTTATGAATTATTTTCTAAACAATACTAAATGTATTCCACATGAGGGAAAAATTAAAAGATCTAAACTATATTAGATTAATATTACAAAACCATAATACATCTTTTGAACATACCTCTGTTTACAGAATTAACCGCATACAAAACGTTTATTTCATTTTGGACCATAAAGAAATGAGTTGGTTGGGCCGGTGCCGCGGCTCACTAGGCTAATCCTCCACGTTGCGGCGCTGGCACACCAGGTTCTAGTCCCGGTCGGGGCACCGGATTCTGTCCCGGTTGCCCCTCTTCCAGGCCAGCTCTCTGCTGTGGCCAGGGAGTGCAGTGGAGGATGGCCCAAGTCCTTGGGCCCTGCACTCCCATGGGAGACCAGGATAAGTACCTGGCTCCTGCCATCAGATCAGCACGGTGCGCTGGCCATAGTGGCCATTGGAGGGTGAACCAACAGCAAAGGAAGACCTTTATCTCTGTCTCTCTCTCTCTCTCTCACTGTCCACTCTGCCTGTCAAAATAAAAAAAAAAAAAAAGAAGAAGAAAAGAAATGAGTTGGTGACAAGTATCTTTGCTAACTAGGCACAAGCTTGTCCTAGGTATATGTGTAAAAGAAATAGATTCATTTACCCTTCATCAAATCATCCAAAGGTTTACTTAGATGAAGGAACAGAAAACTTGATGAATAAGGCAGATATATTTTGTCATTTTCCTACAAACAATATCCTTCACTTTTCTCTACTTATCTAATAAATCTACTTCTCCTAAGAAGCAGAACACAATGCTTGTAATATGAATTACATTTTCATAGAAAACAATGAAAACAATTAGTGACTATTACAGGCCAGTGCCAGATTCCTGTTTCTCAGTGTATTATGAGTTGTTAATAAGTGTGTTATAAAGTACAAGTATTGTAGTTCAAACTAGGAGAAACCTGACCTAAACAGAGTAAAAAATGTTTATATTGTTATTGGTTTTATAAAACTGTAGGAATTTTCCAAGTCTTCTGTATGCTGTTCCACACTGTGAATCTCCAAAAAGGGATGTGGTATAGTATTTCCCAAATGCATCTGAGCAGAGATTTCTAGTTACCACAACAGTTTTAGGAAACATAGTTTTTAAAACCATAGAAGTAAAACAAGCATTATTTAGGGCACAAAAGAAAAAGAACAAAACTTAATCAGATCATCCATCATGGGGATTACTGCAATCTGATAGGTTGAAAATGAGGAACAAGAGCCAGTGAAAGAATTCAGCACCAATACTATAAGAAATAGGAGTTCATTTTCAGGGAGTACACCATTAAACTACTCAGTCATGTAGAGATACATGTTTTTCTATAAAAACATTCATATTCAAATGTGCTTTTGCTTATCAAAACAGAGTTCCTGATACATCACTACTTTTGGTCATGGAGCAAACATAATAAATGCAAAACATTTGGATTTTTGACATCATTAATTTTCTACTTTGCCCAAATAATTTCTACAAATTAAATTGAAGCTCATAAAAAATTGTTCAATGAAAAACCATACTATGTCTTCATGAAAGTAAGTTGAGATATAAATTAATTTTCAAATCACCAAATGCAAACTAGTTATTGTTTCCTGAAAATAGACAAAGACATGGGTGGGAGAAAATTTTTCAAATTGTCATCTTCAGTATAGTTCTATTTTTTTTTTCTTTTTGACAGGCAGAGTGCACAATGAGAGAGTGAGACAGAGAGAAAGGTCTTCCTTTGCCGTTGGTTCACCCTCCAATGGCTGCCGCGGCCGGCGCACTGCGGCTGGCACACCGCACCTATCTGAAGGCAGGAGCCAGGTGCTTATCCTGGTCTCCCATGGGGCGCAGGGCCCAAGCACTTGGGTCATCCTCCACTGCACTCTCTGGCCACAGCAGAGAGCTGGCCTGGAAGAGGGGCAACCGGGACAGAACCCGGCGTGCCGGCGCCGCAGGTGGAGGATTAGCCTACTGAGCCGCGGTGCCAGCCAGTATAGTTCTATTATTTAAAAAAGAAGTAAGCAATATAACCTTGTTACTTAAAGACATGCAAAAAAATCCCATAAGAAACATCTTAAATAATTTAAAATTGCTTTTCTAAGCAATGATGTGGGGGTAGCAGGTTGGTGAGGGAAAATGTAAAGGACATGTGTTTTTAGCTACTTCTACTAGTATCATTTGCTGTATGAACACACAAGCTTTTTCAGCAAAAAATGTGTTTTTAATTAAAAAGAGATCATACCTTTGCCATTTAGTGTTTATTTGCCAAAATATAATAGTACAGAGATGAACATTTAGCCTGAGGATGCTATGGATATGATATATGATCAATACTGTGATTTGAGACCTATTTAAAGTTTGATTAATGAAATATCAGCACTCTATTTACCAAGCAAAGTACAGTGTTTAAAATAAATGTACAAAGACAGTTTGATTAATCAGAAAAATTTACAAAATTAAATCACTTCAAATAGGGTTTCCCTCTTTGATGTGAAAATCTAAGTTGCTTTCTTCTTCTTGATGGTATTTATTATCTACATTATTCATTAGACAATTCATTCCTTACAACTAGTCCATAACATGTACCATGGAAGGTCTATATTTTCTTCCATTTTTATTCCCTGCAGTCATTTTTCATTATAGATGCATGACAAAAAGAAACAAAGGAGGAAGGGAGGGAGATAGGATTAAACAACTGGGGATAATCTTATCCAGTTCTTTTACAAAACAAAGTGTTTTAAAACCATCTTGAACTCTGGAAGTTTTCTTTTTCTGTTCTTTGGGTGTTTTCATTTAATTATACAAGAATAATCTCGGAAGCTAGTGGTGGTTTCAATTTGCCTGTTGGAGAAAGCTAGAGAATTACCCTTCATAATATTTAATTAAACATTTCTATCAATTACACTGAATAAATATGCAGTCACAACTACTGCTGGTTCATTTGGCGTTTAAAAAGATGGCATATATTAAAGCCCCAGTTTGGCAATGCAACACATTTGATTCGGTTAGCAAACATAGCAATTGTTTTTTCTAAGAAAATTGTTCCTTTTAATTAAAGCATTTGCTCTTCTCTTAGCACTTTATAATGTGTGATGTAAAATAAACATTAAATAGTTACTGCATATTTTTCTTCAGCTTTCTCAGTCCAGATTCAGAATAATTTGATTGAAAATAATTTCTTACAGGAGTGAAAAAAAAGTACCCGTAATTTTGGTTATCAAAAAGGCAATTAACAAATAAAACAAAAATAAATAAATAAATAAAAATAGGTATATTGTGAGTGCCTGCTGTCACGCAACTCAGCAGGGTCTAAGAGCAACATGTCAGAGCACCAGGAAGAAAGGAACACAAGGACACAAGACTGTCTTTCCAATGAGAGATTTTATTGCTTACACACCAGGGTTTTTTTTTTTTTTTTTAATCACACTACTCATCAGCATGCTCATTGAGGTCAATACACTTATCAGTATCAATATACTTATCAATCTATACTATTTAATACACTTATCAATAAACTTAACACCACTACTAATGTGACTTAACTACTTAACTTAGCTACTTAGCTTAACTACTTAGCTTAACATAACTTATCTTCCACTTAACTTACTTACTATAATAGCACTTAACCATCAGAGTAACACTCTTTCCTTAATGACTAGAGGACAACTGAACTCAACACTATTAATATCAATATCAATAATACTACTTGAACTTATTCATTAATCCACAGATCACAGTGTACAGTGTTGAAGTAATTTTGAGGGCTATGCAATCATAATAGTATATGTACATCAAGGTCTCCAGCATTATTTGCAGATACCTTGCATAGGGTCAAAACATAAGGTCAAAGCATAGTTACATTATATCACACATGACTAACATTATTTGTAAAAGCTGCATTTTCAAGACTCGTATCATGGTCACAAAAAAGAGTGTCAGGGTTCAAGGTCCACAGCTCCATGTCTCTGCAGATGGATCTCAGATCAGTCACTTACAGGCAGGAAGGCTGTCACTCTGGGCAGTAGGCTCAAAGTTTCCAGGCAGATGGTAAGGCAAGAAGCTGGAGAGGTCCCCTGCTGAGAGGCCTGGTCTGGCTTTGTGGTCAGATCTGGCAGTAAGCTGATAAAGGGTCCAAGCAAGGCAGTGAGGCGGCATCTCGGCTGGAGTTTTGATCCCATAGTTGCCTTGTGTCACTTAGCAAAGGGGCTAGCGAGCTGGCTCTTCAGCTCCAAGTGCGAGGAGATCCAGAGGTTCACACACACTGGGCCCTTTGTCCGTTGTCGGCTTGTGCTCTATGCAGAGTAGCGGGCTGCCTTTTCAGCTCCAGATGTGTGGAGATCCAGAGGTTCACACACACCGGGCCATGATCCCCAAGAGAATGGAGAGCGGTGCAAGGGCTCCCCTTTTTATCCTCATTTTCTGGCAGTCATCCTCCAACTTGTTGTCCAATCAATGCTGTTTCCTCCTTGCTTGCAGCTGAACAGTCCAGTCAATACTGTTCCCGCCTTACTTATGTTTGAACAGTCCAGTCAGCGTGGGTAGGAGGGTATTGCCTGTAGTGCACTGTTATCTGACTGACCAGAGATGTCTGTTTGGTATGATTAGGAGCGTCTCCCTAGCAGCCCTTAGGTATTGCCTCAGCTCCTGACTTATTATGAATAACTCCACTTTACTTTTATTTTGTGGCTAGTGGTAACTTTTTAACTCAATGTTTTACTGTGGAATTTCCACAGTTCACCTCCTTTTCAGGTAAGCAGTGATCCGTGACTCCTTTTGAGACTCCTGTGGGTTTCCCCACAAGTATCAGCTAAAAGAGTGTCCATCTAGCATGATTAAACCATCAAAAATGTGATTTTACCGAATTTTCTGTAACAAATTTTTAAAGAAAAAGTCAATGAGATCATTTTAGGATCCTATGAGATGCCAAATGTATGTTTTACTGCTTAAAATTCACTGGTATTTTTAAGCTACAGTTGAAAGAAATAAAAGAGCCCCTAAAAAGAATGTGTGTATATATGTGAACATTTAATAGTATCTCACACAACCGGAACACACATTCCTAGAGCTAGGAACTGAGAAGGGAAACAAAAATACCCTCTGTCAAATCCTCCCTTCTGTATGTGCACACCTGCCATCTCCACACTTCTGTCACTTTCCCTACATTTCATCTGACTCTCCTCTCTTCCATGTCCCCAATGAAAAGAGTCTCTCTTTTTGTTCTGAACTAAATTCTTCCTTTAACTGCTTCATTTTCAGAAAACAAAGTTAGACTGTACAGAGTTGGCTTTACCAACAGAAAGATCTCTGTAAAAATTCCCATGAAATGACTAAGCCAGTGAACAGAGTAGGACCTGGTTTACAATCATGAGAAACACAATTGGGCTGATGGAAGATGGGCCTTGCAGGAATGTTTCTCCTGTAGATACAGGGATACAAGGAATGTGACAAGTTTGCTATTATTCACAGAAGACAGCCTCCAAATTTCAAATTTTATACATGAATATACTCTCCAAATGAAGCAAAAAAAGCATTCTTAGATATTAGGCCCTAGAACAAGAATACAACAATAAGAATGTCGTTGGAAGAAAGAGAATTAGCTTTAAAGTACCATGAATTCCATTTCTGATTGAATTATTAGTCAAACACTCCAGTGAAAATATTTTAATCTCCATGTGTATCTATTTCTACATTAGTGAAACACAAATAAAATTATCTTTTTGTAGGACTGGAGGAGTAATGCCGCAGTGAATATAAAGTTCATGGCACAACCACAGAGTCTTCACAGAGTGTGTATGGGCTTGGATGTTGAAGAGAGAGATGATCATACTGTTACCGGAGGGAAGGCCATGGAAGCCATGGGGTTCTTGTCTTCACACAAGAAAGAATTAAGGCATGAGACAGAGAGCGAAGTGATAAGGCTTTATTGGGGACAGGGCATCCATCAGAACAGAAGGAACAGAGAAAGAGAGTGCCCAGTCGCTAGGACTGGGGGAGAGCGAGGTTATATAGTTGAATGGAGAGAATACATCTGGGCAGACCAGGCAGGTGACTCAGCAGAGAGGCAGAGGGCTGAGCCCACAATCTGGTTGGACTCCCTAGGTTTTTAAGGGAGTCTGTTTACCCACCTCTCCCTCCTCTCCAGGACAAAAGATGGAGAGTCCTAGCAGGATTTGTTGGGTTAAAATTAGCAAATTCCTCCCCAGATTTGCTGACATCTGGCAGAACAGAGGGGCTTCCCTTAGGATATCTGAGAAGGTTTTATTGCCCATGTTATCAGGTAACCCATTTGGTCCTAAGGAGAGAGAATTCTCCTGGGAGCTTTCCTTGGGGGAAGGGCTGGGAACACCTGGGAGGTCATCAGGGTCTGGGCAGGACTTTGAAGTGCAAGATGCTGGGCTTCTGGAGCTTCTGCAGTAGGTGCTGGTCTTCAGGCCTGTCTCTCACACAAGCTCAATTTCTGACTTCCTATCTAACAATATCAAATTAGGAAAATGATTTAAGCTTCTATAAAAAAAAGAAGTGAAATTAACTTCAAGGTGCAAACTTTGAACAGCCCTTGTTTTGACAGTTGAGGGACGGTTTTTTGTTTTTGTTTTTGTTTTTTTTGTGCAAACTGTTGAATTCTTTACTTAGAATAGAGTTGGTCACGGTGTATAAAGTTAATCGAAAATGGATCTTAGTGGAGAATGGGACTGGAAATGGGAGAGGGAGGAGGGGCAGGGTAATAGGCATGAGGGAGGGCAGGTATGATGGGAAGAATCACTATATTCTAAAGTTGTACTATGAAATGCATGACGTTTGTATTCCTTAAATAAAAGGTTTCTTTGAGGGAAAAAAAATAAAAATGAGTCCAAAAAAAAAAATAGAGAGAGCATGCAGAAGAGTGTAAGAGTGTCTGTCATTCTATAATCTTGGCAGGGGGCTTTCTGGGATGTTTTTGTCCCTACAGTTTCTTCCCTCTGAAATGGATATTGTTGGAAGACAGGCAGTTCAGAAAATATTTCAATATACAAAGGAAAAGCAAGAGTTGAATTTGAGATGGGAATGAGAATTATTGTGCTGCTTAGAATGAAAAAAAATCATTGGTTCTCTTGAGGAGTTAACGCCAGGAAACAAGTAGGATAAGAAACTTCATCTGTGCAGGAGAAACATAAAACACAGACTAAGATTAAAACACACACACACACACACACACACACACAGACACACATATGCAGAAATACTTGATGGATACAGTAAGGGAGGCAAAGTTCTTGAGTAAATGAATTTTTATTTGTATTTATTAATTGTATTTCTCCAGTACAACAGAGCTATCCAGGGCCAGCACTGCGGTGTAGTGGGTATAGCCACCGCCTGTAGCGCTGGCATCCCACATGGGCATTGGTTCGAGTCCTGGCTGCTCCACTTCCGATCCAGCTCTCTGTTATGGCCTGGGAAAGCAGTGGACATTGGCCAAAGCCTTTGGTCCCCTGCACCCACATGGGAGCCATGGAAGAGGCTCCTGGCTCCTGGCTTCGGATCAATGCAGCTCCAGCCATTATAGCCATCTGGAGAGTGAACCAGTAGACGGAAGATATTCTCTCTTTCTCTCTTCTCACCCCTCCCTCTCTCTCTCTCTGCCTCTCTGTAACTCTTTCAAATAAATAAATAAATCTTGGGGCTGGCGCTGTGGTTCACTTGGTTAATCCTCTGCCTGTGGCACTGGCATCTCATATGGGTGCCGGATTCTAGTCCCAGTTAGTTGCTCCTCTTCCAGTCCAGCTCTCTGCTGTGGCCCAGGAAAGCAGTGGAGGGTGGCCAAGTGCTGGGGCCCCTGCATCCGCATGGGAGACCAGGAGGAGGCACCTGGCCCCTGGATTTGGATCGACGTAGTTCCAGCCGTAGTGGCCATTTAGGGGGTAAACCAATGGAAGGAAGACCTTTCTCTCTGTCTCTCTCTCACTAACTCTGTCAAATAAAAAATAAATAAATCTTAAAAAAAAACTATCCATTCTTCATTTGTTCATTTATTTTATAATCAGTATAGACTTCTGGGTATTTCTTTATCCCATGAGTTATAATTCATTATTAACATTTGTTTTCTTACCCATTGTTATCCAGCTTTGGCCACTGGGAGTTCCTTCAGATTAGCTTTCATATCTATTCCATACGCCAGTATAATTTTTGAAGCACTCCTTTACTTTCTGAAACCATTTTCAATACGTTCCTGGTTCACCTTATATTTTCTCTGGCCCAGTCTTGGAATCACTTATTTCTCCAAAAATCCCTGATCCCCTCTATAGGAGAATATTTAGAAACCAAGGATTCTGAATATTTAGAAAGCAAGATTGGAATGCAAGGGGTTCAGTGCTGTCGGGTTATCACTGCATTTAGACCCACTCAGCACACAGAGTTACAAACCTATCTGCTATTTATACAGGCATACACCTAGAGGCATATATATTTACATATCAGAAATGTTGCATTTTAAAGTTCCCTGAATGGGTTACTTTGTCTCTTCCCCTAAAAGTGCATTCATCGCAGTTCCTCAGTATAGGTCATCTATCTTCAACACTCCCATCACTGGCTAACCTCTTTTTCATCCTCCCAGTCTAAGCTTAAATGCACCAGGAAGCTGTTTCTTTCCAACTGGCCTGCCTTCCAAAGACAGACCAGCAAGGCCTCCATTTTGGTCTAGGAGCTATGTCCTATGCTATATCATAAATCACTAATTTCTCATATCTTTTCTTTTTATCACTCTTTAATCTTCTTTAGAGCAGGAAGAATTTCGAGTTGACTATTTCATCTCTAGCAATCAATACAGAGTCTCACAAATGAGTGGCCACAGCTAGAATCTGCCACTAGGAGTTCAGTATTCCAGCATTCAAATACTCTTTGGGTTTTCATGAAGCCTCCAGTGCATAAGTGCTGATAGCAGTCAAGGATGACAGAAACCATCTGAGACCAGAAATTCTCATTGCATGATATCAGGAAGTTAGCGAGGCTGAGTGTGAGACTTAGGCTTGGATGATCAGACACTCCTCAGGACCACAAATCCATAGGAAAGAAAAGCAAGCACGTGACATAAAGATTATTCACAGTAGCACTTGAGCTATTGAGAGCTACAGCTATTATTGACAATCATGCACATAAGAAGACCACAAGTAAGCTCTGGGACCTCCCTGGTGATGTTGTGTAAGCTCTTCATACCTTGTTTTCTAGATTCAGACTTTAGAGTTTATAAACTGCTTATTTTTAAATAAATAAAACTCCTTGTGCTTAAGTTCGTCATTTTGTGGTCTCTGTTATTTACAATCAAGACCTTTGAATGCAAAGTTAGGAATTCAAAATCCTAATGAATGGACAGTCAGATGGATAGACTGATGCACATATGATTAAATCATAAGTAACAGGTAAAAGAAACAAAAAAAAAAGAAAATCTGGGCCCAACTTTCATAATTTTTGCCTCTATTTTTTTTATCCCAATGACTTGGCTTCGCAATCTTTTTCTTAACAGCAAGTAATTTTAAAACCAATAAATATTCTGGATTTCCAGAAACTGCTAGGGTTCTTGAATGACATGTGATAATGGTTTCTAGAATACTAATTTTATTTATTTTCAAGTAGACTGTGAGCACAAGAAAGAAGCTCTACATTCCTTGATGTATTTTTTAAACTAAATTTTTCTTCTAACTAGAAGGAAAAAAACTTGAATTTTTCTTCTAACTAGGAGAAAAAATACTAGACTTTTTCATTCACAGAAAGTAGGCTAGGATAGTACAATATCAAAACATATTTTAACAAACAGTTCTACCTATTATTCTTAATAGTGATTAGCTATATTCCTAGGAAAATTTTTCAGGTACTTGAAATTGAAAATATCTTTAAAAATTATTTATCACTCTATTGCAATAAATGGCTTATAAAATTTCCTTATAAAATGGTTCCTCAATAATGATATGGATAATGTGCATTAAGAAAAAAGTCTGCATGGATTTCAAAAGGCCTTTGCAACAAAACAAACTTTTTAACCTCACTGTTTTCCGTGAACTTTTTGAACTACCCTCATACTTTAGGTCAGAAATGAAAACATGGCACCATGCACAGACTTCTAAGATTCTTTTAGCTTTAAATTTTCTTAATATTAGTGGGAAATACAGAAGCCAAATCTTCATTACCATGAGAGTTTTTAAAAAGAATGTCTATACAAACACTAGCTATTTTTAGGAAAATTCATAAGCAATGGAAGGAAGAAACATAAAGGCAGTTTCAGTTTCCATTATACAAAGGGAATATTAAGGTGGAAAATAAGTGAAGGAGTCCTCAGAACAATCATCCTCAAACATCATATTCAGAGATACAAGTAAACTCAAAAAATAAACAAGCAAAAGGGAATCTTTCCTTTTGGGGTAGTATTTCCTTTTTTTTTTCTTTTTTCTTTTTTCTTTTTTTTTTTTTTTTTTTTTTTTTTGATAGGCAGAGTGGACAGTGAGAGAGAGAGAGAGAGAGAGAAAGGTCTTCCTTTTTTCCGTTGGTTCACCCCCCAATGGCCACTGTGGCCAGTGCGCTAAGCCAGGAGCCAGGTGCTTCTCCTGGTCTCCCATGCGGGTGCAGGGCCCAAGCACTTGGGCCATCCTCCACTGCACTCCCGGGCCACAGCAGAGAGCTGGACAGGAAGAGGAGCAACCAGGACAGAATCCGGCGCCCCGACCAGGACTAGAACCTGGTGTGCCGGCGCAGCAGGTGGAGGATTAGCCTAGTGAGCCGCGGCGCTGGCCTTGGAGTAGTATTTCCACACGGCAGCAGTAATAGGCCCTTGGTCTAGCAGTTAAGATATTAACTGGGAAACTCACATCCGATATAAGAGTACATGGGTTCGAAACCCAGTTCTGATACTGATTACAGTTTCCTATTGATGAACACCCTAAAAGACAGCAGGTGATGGCAAAAGTACTTGGGTCCCTGTCTCCCATGCTGAAGACCTAGATTGGGTGCCTCATTCCTGTGACTTGGCCAGGCCAAGCCACAGCCAGGGCAGCTATTTGGAGAATGAGTAGATGATGGGAGCTTTCTATGCTGTCTCTCCAATTTTAACAAAAATAAAATAATATTTTTAAATGTGGTAGCAAATTTTTAAACATCTCTCCCTCTGAAATATGGAAATCTATGAGATTTCCTCTTTAATCAGAGTAAATATATGACTGCTTTGTCCAACAGAGATCTTCAGAAACTACTCGATGTGTCTTCTAAGAATTTAAAAATGGCTAAAAGACTATCAGTTTGGCCTGCTTCAATGAAACATTCACTACTGGAACCTTAAACATTCATGTAAGTCTTACTGCACTATGCATGCTACAGTAGGTAATTCACATATAGGTACTCAGGTAAATACTTTGACTTGTTTCCTGCTTCCAGCCATCCCTGTGAGGGTGCCAGAAACATCACTGAACCCACAGACCCTAGCCAGTCCTTTTACCAGCAAAATGCCATGGCATTACAGCCATCAATGCCACTTTGAGCAATTGAAACATACTGTTAAGCTCTGCCTGAGTACCTGGCCCAGATAACTGAGAACTATAATAAAAATACTGATGTTTTAAGCCCTTACATTTTGGGATAATTTGTTAAACAGCAATAGTTAACCAGAATAGGATTTGATAACAGAAGTGATGAAACTAAGGATAAAACATGGCACACATACTGGGGAGAGGCAACAGATGAAAGCATAATGTGTTTCAACCTATCAGAAGGCTTAACGGAAATGAGGAACCATTTACTAGAGGCTGGAGAAAAGAGACCTTTGTTATGCGGGGCAGCAGGTTAACACCCTAGCCTGAAGCACCAGCACCCCATTTGGGCACTGGTTCAAGACCCTGCTGCTCCACTTCCGATCCAGCTCTCTGCTATGGCCTGGGAAAGCAGTGGAGGATGGCTCAGGTTATTGGGCCCGTGCACCCACATGGGAGACCTGGAAGAATCTTCTGGCTCCTGGCTTCGGATCTGCACAGCTCCGGCCGTTGCAGCCAATTGGGGAGTGAACCATCGGATGGAAGACCTCTCTCACTCTCTCTGCCTCTCCTCTCTCTATGTAACTGTGACTTTCAAATAAATAAATAAATAAAGATTATTCCATCACATGGAAAATATGAAATATACCTAATAAATAATCCAGGTATGGAAAATGTTAGAGATGTCATCAGATCTCCTCTAGATACCTATAATAAAATGAAAGGGGAGAGAAATGAACCAAAACAAAAAAAAAGCTGTTCAATTTTTTGATGGAATTTGGAGTATTATAAAGAATTCAGGACAATTCTTCCAAGCAACAAAATGTCATCAAAAAGGAAGCCTTAAGCAAAAAAGTCAAAGTACCACAAATGATAGACAGCCTTACAGAATTCAACTTTTGCTTATATAATCCTTCCTTAAGCTGGCATAATCTGTGCCTCAAACATACTTTCATTTATAGAAAAAGCTTTCAAAGAACATTAAGAGGATATCCTCAGACTCTTTGAGTTAGACAACAATAACTCAAATTAAGGATCTGTCCCATAGCAGCCTCACAGGGAGCCCAAGATAGATTGACAACACCACTATCCCATCTAAATTTGTTTATTTATATTATCTAAAAGGTAGAGCATCATAGAGAGGGAAAAAACATACATGCACATTCACAGAGAAAGAGAGAGAGAGAGCTATCTACCCCATCTGCTGGGTCACTTCCCAAATGGCCCGAACAGGCAGGTTTGGGCCAAGTCAAAGCCAGGAGCCACATACTCCATTCTTTTTGCCCATGTGGGTGGTGGAGGCCCAGAGACTTGGGCCATCTTTCACTGACTTCCTAGGGACATTAGTAGGAAGCTGGACTGCAAGAAAAGCAATGGGGACTCATAGCAGCACTCCAACATGGGTTGCTGACATCACAAGCAGTGGCTTTATGTGTTACACCAGAATACCTGGATCCCAGATTGATTTATCCTGATGTGTATATAGCATTTGACTAATGAAGCTGACTTAAAAACTGATATATAAGAGATCTCAATAATTTTTAAAGAATGTATATCAACTTTTGCTAAAAGGAACATGAGCAACAAAAATAGTGAAGAGAGATTTTTAGAATCCCAAATTTCTTTGGGCATGGAACAAGCTAAATAAGAATGTTACTTAGCTACAAAACTTGCTATGTTTAAAAAATAAGGGGCCGGTGTCGTGGTGTAGAGGGTAAAGCCGCTGCTTGTGGTGCCCGCACCCCATTTGGGTGCTGCTACATTTCTGACCTAGCTCTCTGTTATGGCATGGGAAAGCAGCAGAAGATTTCCCAGGTCCTTAGGTCCCTGCACCCATGAGGGAGACTCGGAATCATCTCTTGGCTCCTGGCTTCGGATCAGTGCATCCATTGCAGCCAAGTGGGGAGTGAACAAGAGGATGGATGACACCTCCCTCTCCCTCTCCCTCTCCCTCTCCCTCTCCGTCTCTCTCTCCTTCTCCCTCTGCCTCTCCCTCTCCCTCTGTGTAACTCTTCCAAATAAATAAATAATTTTTTAAAAAACAAATGAAAAAGGAATACACATAGAGCAGAACCAAGAACTGGAAGAATTATTGACAGGGAGCAAGAATGAGCCCTATTCATGAAACTGACAATATGTACACAGCTCAATTTCAAAACTGCTATACTAACAACTGCCAAACACCTGCCATCTGTCCCCTTTTCGAAGGGAATGTCTCTTGTGCCCCATCACTGTTTCCTGCATGTATGTGTTGGGGAAGCAAGGCTTTTTCTGAAGTTTACAGTTCTTCATAGCAAGTAGAATTGTGCCTAAGGAAATGAACTCAAAGAGCTTCATCTGTTATTGTTTCTGATTTTATACGAGATTTTAGACCTCAATCTTGAGGCTGATGCTGTAATAGCATGAAGCCTCCAGAAGAGAAGATTAGAAGAAGGTGAGTGTATTTTTTGTATAATAACAATATAAGTAGCCTAACGGTAACTTGCAGTAGTTTTAAAAAGAGATGCAAAGTCTCTCATATATCTTTCATCAAGAGGTAGGACTCTATTCTCCCCCTTGAAGTGAGTTAAGTGAAAGCTTCAACCAACAGAGTACAACAGATAAGATGCTAAGTGATTTCTGAGGGAAGCTCATAAAGGACTACTTTATTATATTAGCTTTTCATTAATGTAACTAAAATACCTGAGAAATATTATTTATGCAGAAAGACTTATTTTGGCTCATGGTTTTGGAAGTTCACAGTCTGAGATTATGCAACCCCATTAGTCTGATATCTGATGAGTTTGGTAGATGGCAGAGAATACATAGAGGAGGATAACAGGGTGAGCCAGGAATCCAAAAAACAGAGAGACACAGGAAGCACACTCATTATTTACCCTTAGTACAGACTCTCTCTGTATAAATCCATGGTGATTCAATCATAAGGGAGCTGCCCTAAAAATGCCAATCTGATCAACTGTTAAGGCCTCACCTTCAGCCAACATAGTTAGATTAAGTTCCATCTTTATCTATTAACATATGACCTGGGATCAAGTCCTAAACACATGGCCTTTGGGGGCACCAAAACTATTACCCAAATCCTATCATTGCACTTCTGGTCCCCAAAGGTTCATTTCTACCTCACAATGCAAAATAGATCCATTTTATCCCCGACAAGTCCCAAAGGCTTAACACAATCCAACATTAGTATTGAAGTCCAAAGTCCAGAATCTCACCCGAAACTCAAGGCAAATATCCATGGCTGTGAGCCCTGAAAAATCAAAAGCTAGTTTATGGGGCTGGCATTGTGGCATAGAAGGTTAAGCCTCTACCTATAGTGCCAGCATCCCAAATCAGCACCGGTTCGAGTCCCAGCCATTCTACTTCTGATCTAGCTCCCTGATAATGTACCTTGGGAAAGCAGCAGAAAATGGCCCAAGTCCCAGATAGGAGTCCCAGATGAAGCTCCTGACTCCTGGCTTTTGCTTAACCCAGTTCTGGCCATTGCGGCCATCTGGGAAGTAAACCAGTGGAAGGAAGATCTCGGTCTCTCTCTCTCTCTCTCTCTCTCTCTCTCTCTCTCTCTCCCCTCTATCCTCTATCCTCTATCCTCTATCCTCTCACCTCTCTCTATACCTTTACTCTCTTTATACCTATACTCTATACCTATACTCTCTACCTTTCAAATAGATAAATAAATCTTTTTAAAAAAGCTAGTTTACATAGTTCAAGATACAATGGTAGTGCAGGCATGAGACATACGTTTAAATTCCCAAAGGGAAAGACAAGGAAATAGTCTCAGTAGGGCCAAAACAAGACCAAAATTCAGCACAGCAATCATAAAACGCTAACGCTCCCTCGCTGAGCACATTGTGGTGGAAAGTGTCCAGACCTCAGGCTTTTCTGTCCATACCCCACGTTTCAGCTCTCATGGGTTGAAGTTTCATCTCTTCATCTCCCCTAGACATTGCCTGATATGGACTCTGCAGCAGCTGTAGCATACAGCATCGCCCTAGTAGAAGTTCCCTGCCATGGCTCCACTACAGTAACTCTTTGCTTAGGCCTCCATGTTGTCAGAAGCAACCTTTGAAATCTATGTACAGGCCTCTGTGCCTCTATGACTCTGTGGTCTTTGCCCACATGGCTACTTTCTAAGGCTACACACTGATGTCTGTGGCTTACCAAGGCTTTCTTGGCATACCGCTTTCAGCTTGTCTCAGCAGGTGTACATCAATGCCGAAAACTCCACTTTCGGAGAGTCATCAATGCAGCTTTCAATCCCACAGCTTCACTATTGCCAGCATAAGGGCTCCAACCCTGCAGCAAAACTCTCATCTCCAAAGATTTCCTTTGAAACCTTGGTGAAAATCACTATGACACCATAATTTTTTGCTCTACATACACGCGTAAAATCAGTATCACACAAAGGTCAACACCAAGGT